>NC_044601.1:62473548-62819798 GCF_901933205.1 Camarhynchus parvulus
CAGCCACGTCCTGGAGGAGGCGGAGAGCGTCGCCGGGGAAGGTGTCCTCGTGTGTCCAGAGGTGTTGGCAGGCCAGGCTGCTGGCCAGAGCGGTGAGGAGGAGCAGGAGCGCCGGGGCGGCGTGCGGCAGGCGTGGCGGTGTGGCTGTGGGCGCAGCCATGGTGAGTCTGTGGGTGCTGTGGGGCGCTGCTGGGCAGGAGGAGCCTGGTGAGGCTGGCTGGTGCTGCCGGTGGCTGTGCTTGGGGTGCCCCCGGGTGCGCGCCTTTGTACGCAAGGCAGCTTTCCCTTCATCGCTTTCCAATTGCCCGGAGTTTCCCTCCATGGTTTCTGTCTGTGCTGTTGGCTTTCGTGGTTTTGGGGCAGTGTGTTGTTTAGCTGTCTATGGCTTGGGATGGTTTGTAATTCTCTTTTTGTCTGTGGGTGTGGTGTTTTTTCTGTTGATTGTGGGAGAATGAAGGCCTACATTAGTGCCGTATCATTTTTTTGCTATGATATTGTGGGTTTTTTGTGGTTTTCCTTTCTCTGTGCATTCATCTCGTATTCCTCTTGTGTTTCGCTGAATTTCCCTTCTTGCCCTGAACAGGACAGTCTGCATGAGTTGCAGCATGGTATCTTGGGCTTTCCTTTTTTTTTAATTGTATGTGTGATGTTTGGCAGGGGAAGTAACAGAGTTTTTTCTTTTGAATAGTGCTGAAATCAATCTCACTCAACTCCTCTATAGTCAAATATTTTGAACATTTTTAAAATATTGTTTCCTTACTTATAATTGCATTGGTCGTTACATGCCAACTTAATCGTGGTGAAAAAAAAAGGAAGTTGTGGTACTGATAAGTTACTAAGGACTAACTGATTAAATTCTAATAAGTTCCTGAGCTGATTGAGCTGTCTCAGCTTTTAATGCTATAGTGTCAATCATTTATTCTGTAAAATTGCAGTTTCACACCTTCACTGTAGGGTTTTTCAGCACAGACCTTCTACTATTGTGCATGGATATTCGTTCCTTAAGTGGGGGCACATCTGTTGGTTATCGCTTGAGGCTGAACAGTAGTCATTGGGTTAATTGCATTGTTCTCTAGCTTATTATTAAGCTAGCTTTTGAAGGATTGGTGTAGTAGAGCACTCTACAAGTAGTTGCAACTCTCTATAATGTGTCACAGATAATTCTGATTAAAATTCTTTGTTTATTTTCATGATAAATTTTAATCATTTGTTTTTGCCATATAAATATGTTTCTTTTATAAATGTTTAAATATATATGTCCACAATCTTACGCGTCAAGTTTGTATAAAGGCTCAATTACACTTATATAATTATTTAGAAATTAACCATTTACCCAGTGTGGGACTAGGATTGTATTAAACTGCTTTCAAACTTCTCTGAGAAGGAGTTTAGCCAGCAAGGAGATACTTTCTGACACTCAGTGGGAAGACTTCCCTGATAAATGTTGTCCAAAGCTTCCATTCTGCCTGGGACACTTACCAAGGCTTTTTTAAATTCTCCATTAAGTTTTTCTGGGGTTTTACCTACCATATGGTTGTTTTCTTTGTATTCATATGAATAAATTCTTTCTTTTTAGCCTTTGATACAGTTGTTAAATAGTTTATTTCTCAGGAACCTCAGGAGTTTGTCAAGTCATTAAGTTGAGGAGGTGGCTCTGGGTCTAAGCACCTGGGCACTGAATGTTGATGAAGCTTCTGCAGTGTCTTTCTTCCCTTTCATAGTTTGACTTCCATTGTGATGGAGTTTAAGAAGTCTCCTCTAAGCTGTTGCTTTTGAACAATAAAACATTTTTAAAAATTCATTTTAATTGGCTTTTTTTTTGCCCTGGATATCCCAAGCGCAGTGTGATGCTGAGTGGAGGTGGTATCAGAAGAGCCTGCTCATGGCCTTATCCAGTGATACTTTTAGATATGACCTCAGGAACAGATATCACTCAGATTCTCTAATCCCTATTCTGGTGTTGTATCACCTGAATAAAAAAAATAATACAAATGCATTTCTTCTTTCGTGTTGGAATTCCCTGTATTCCAGCTGGTGTCATCACCACCACTCCTGTTTTTGTCGTAGAGTGGTTTAGTTCCTTCAGCTGCCTCAGAGAAGACAGAACCAATGAGGTCCTCATTCCTGACATCACAGGGTACTTCTGGATATGAGCATCCGGAGGACAGTGGTACAAGTCATCTTGAGGGGTCCTGGTCCTGCTGTGTACCTGAATGTATAAGAGAGCTGGTGGAAAGCTCACCAAGCCACTCCCCATAATTTACAGCAGTCCTGGGTAATCAAGGAGGCTCCAGGCACCTGGAGTGTGGCTAGTGTAATGCTTGTCTTCAGGAAGGGTCAGAAGTAGAATCCATGAAGCTTTTGGCCTGTCAGCCTGACCTCAGTGCTGGGGAAGCCATGGAGGTGTTCTTGAGTGCCCATCACACAGCACCTACAGAAGGTTCAGCGGATCAGGCCCAGCCAGCATGGGTTTGTGAAAGGCATTACTGCCTGACCCAATGTCCTTCTATAACACAGTGACTCTCTTAGTGGATGAGGGAAAGTCTGGGGATGCTGACTTCCTGGACTTTAGAGAAGTCTTTGACACTGTATCCCATGGAATTCTCCTGGAGACACCAGCTGCTTGTGGCTTAGATGCTCTGTTCTCTGAGTTAAAACTGGCTGCTGGCCTGGCCGAGAGAGTGCTGGTGAATGGAATCACTTGCAGCAGGCAGCTGGTCACTAGCGGTGTCCCCCAGGGCTCTGTACTGGGGGCTCTGCACTGTGCTGTTTTTTATCTTTATTGATGATCTGAGTGAGGGAATCAAGAGCTCCTTTAGTCACTTGGAGACAAAGCCAGGTTGGGTGTGAGTGCTGATCTGCTGGAGGGCAGGGGGGCTCTGCAGAGGGATCTGCACAGGCTGGATCCATGGGCCAGGGCCAATTGTGTGAGGTTCAACCAGGCCAAGTGCTGGGTCCTGTCCCTGGGTCACAGCAACCCCTGCAGCTCCAGGCTGGGACAGCGTGGCTGGAAAGCTGCTGAGTGGGAAAGGGCCTGGGGGTGCTGGTTTCCAGTGGCTGGACACGAGTTGGGGGTGCCCAGGGGGCCAAGGAGGCCAAAGGCACCGGGCCTGTGTCAGCCATGGAGGGGCCTGCAGGAGCAGGGCAGGGCCCATCCCCCTGTGCTGGGGGCACGGCTGAGGCACTCCTGGAATCTGTGCTCAGCTTCGTTTGCTCACAGCAAGAAGGACACCAGGGGGGCTGGAGTGTGTCCAGAGAAGGAAACAGAACTGGGGAAGGGTCTGTAGAGTGAGTCATATGAGGAGCATCTGAGGGAACTGGGCGAGTTTAGTGTAGGGAAAAGGAGGCTCAGGGGAACCTTATCGCTCTCTCGCTCTCTACAATGATCTAAGGTTATAACCATGTGGGAATCAGCTTTTTTTCCCAGCAACTAGCAATAGGAAAGGAAAATGTCTTCAAGTTGTGCCAGGTTGGGTATTAGGGAAAAGTTCTTCACTGAAGAAGTGGTCAAGCATTGGAACAGGCTCCCTAGGGAAGTGGTGGAGTCACTACCCCTGTAAGTGTTCAAAAATTGAGTAGATGTGGCACTTCATGATATGGCTTAATGGTGTTTGGTCAAAGGCTGGGCTTGTGATCTTGGAGGTCTTTTCCAACCTTAGTGATTCTCTGATTCTGAATTTGATCCTCTTCTTTTCTGACTCAGCTAAACGGGAAGTGATCATTTGTGTTTGCACGGAGCAGTGTCCTTGCAGTGAAACAGTGGTGGAGGTTGCTTGAGCACAGAAAACAACCTCTTTGTCCCATGCAGGAGGAGGCCAGAGCTGCTGACCTGGGGAGATACTTCTGGGTTGATGGTTGGAGGGTGAAGGAGCAGCTGGTGCTGGTGATGCATGGGCAGTTTCCTTCCTGAGGAATGCTGTGATGGTTGGGTTGGACCATGTTGAGTGAGGGCGTTTGGGTGATGGATCTCTTTGCTTGCTAATGATGTGTTGGGGTGGAGAAGGACAAGGATAATGTGCTCTGTGTACTGCAGCAGGTCCCCATAGCCACTGGGATGTAAGCACAGCCAGGAGCATCCTGGACGAGTTGTGGTGGCTGTAGCAGAGCACTGAGCAGTTCTGAACATCACCTGTGGGTTTTGGTGTTTCTTGGGTGGAGTTGGTAGCACTGGAGTTCTGTTCCTTGTCCAAATCTCTGCAGACCTTTATGGATCGCTCCTTGATTCTTTGAGGCGCACCTTGTCTGTGCCACCCTGTTTCTTGCAAAGCAGTGCTGTGACATTGCAGAATGGTTGTGGTGGGATGGTGGTTTGGAGGTGGCTTTCATGTCTTGGCATTATTGGAGGGTCTAGAAGTGAGAGCATGATGGTGGAAGAGGAGGAAATGTGCAGGGCAGGCATCATGCCATCTGGGGCAAATGGGTGCCCCAATGGTCTGGCAGCTGTAAGAAATGCCTGGGGGCTGCAGGACCAGCATTCCCTGAGAAGGGTCTGCTGTCTAGCCTTCGACCCAGGCAGGAGGCATTGGCAAGATGGGCTGCAGGAGGGAGACTGAGCCCCTCGCAGCCTGAGGAGTCTGTGTCTTTGCATGCCAGGTATAAGCATGAAGCACAATGACTGCAGCTGTGCTTTTTCATTCTTTTCTGCTTTTACAAAAAGTCTTTATTTCTAACAAAAGAATAAATAAATAAATAAATAAATAAATTAAGTAAGTAAGTAAGTAAGTAAGTAAACCGAGTTCTGTAACAAAAAAGTGATTGGAATAAGAGTCCCACCCTAGTTCCCCAGTGTCCATGATCCCCTTCCCGTTCATCAGGTGAGGTTACAGTCTGGATGAATGCAGTAATTCCACAGGTAATAAGTACTATCCATATCCCCAGTGCTTCACAGCTGTCCATGAAAGTGTAGCACAGAAATTTCTTCTTTCTTCCGCTCCAGTGGCTGTAGTTTGGATGTGGGCTGTGCCACAGACTGACCCCAGTGTTACCACAGTCATACCCCTTTCCCTATCAGCTCACCAGTCGGAAGAGGTGTGACTGGTACCAGGTGATTCCAGCCTGGGCTGCTGCCATCACCGCTCCATCCGTGGGCACTGGTGCTGTCTGGGGATGGGTGTTTGCTATCCGTGGGTTTAGTGGGGTCCGGAGCAGCTTGGTGCTTCATTCGCCGTATGAGTCTGTCCACGTGTTGGAAGCAGACAAGAGCTTCGAGGCGGACGTGGTCCCAGGCGCAGGCGCTGTGGTTGTGGGCGTGCAGGAAGAGGTGGATGTCCCTGAAGTACTTGTTGATGGCGAGCAGCGGGTTGCGTGGTCCTTTGAAGGGCGTGGCGTTGTCGGGGAGGCATTGCTCCAGGTGGTGGATGTGGTGCTGCAGCTTGTTGAGGAGGTGGTTGCGAGCCTGGCTGGGCCAGTGCTGGCGGGTGCTGTTGGAGCTGAGGGTGTGGAAGAGGTGCTGCAGGATGCGCAGGGCGGTGGCGGCGGCTTGGTGCGGCTGCAGGTTGTTGTGGAGCAGGGTGGCAGGGAAGAAGGGCCGCTTCTGGAGATTGCAGAACAGTGTTGTTCTTGGAGCCATGTCCTGCAGATGCTGGAGTGCATTCCCAGGATCGTGGGTCCGCAGGTGGTGGCACGGGAGGCCGGTGGCCAGAGCCACGATGAGGAGCAGTAGTGCCAGGGTACTGTGCCACTGGCAGGGCTGTGCACATCCAGGTCCAGCCATGGTGGAGCTTCAGGCACTGTGCAGGAGCCTGCTCTGGCTCGGTAGTCGTGGTTGCTTTGCTTGGGGTGCTGCTGGTTGTGCAGTTTTATATGCCCGTGTCCAGGCTTTCCTTTCATCACCATCCTCTAGATAATTTCCCTTTGCCGTTTTCACTTTGGTTCTTTCTGTTTGCTTTCTTCTGAGAGCTTTGGTGCTTGTCACTGGCCAGGAGGGGACGCTGCTGTGAGAGCGGGAGCTGACACTTTCTCTGGGCTGCTGCCAGGCGGAAGCCTGGTTACTGAGCTATTACAGGAGACGAAAGTGTGGCAGAAGTTTTCCGACTGGCTGTGCCGGGGATGTGTTTCAGGATTGTCTTTTCATCTGTTTTGTGTGTTGCCCTTTTTGGGGGTTTATTTAAAAATTTCTCTATGTACCAGCATCTTTTTTTTTTCTTAGCGCATGCTCTAATATTATTAATATATAATGTTTATTTTTCATGTTAATTACTCTTTTCTTATATTTTTAATTGACAAATATTGTTAGTCTCTCAGTCTTTTAAAATTCTGTTTATATGTGTATATGTATATATATTTTAATACTTTTTAATTTTTTCTGTGGTACCTGCAGCTTTGCTAGTGCAAGAGTTTTTCCTCTCCCTGCAAAATCTTGCATGATATTTTTGGAGCCATCTCTCATACCCCTGTGTCCAGAGTTAATTACCCTTAGTATGTTGGTAATTAGAAATAAATACACAGATGTCACAAATGATTTTTCATCAACTATTCATGCAATGTTTGTCCTTTCTGGATTTTGGGGTTTTTTTAAATTGTATTGTGAATTCTTTGTGAAAATGTATCAGTGTTAGATCGTCTAGGGGCAGGAATAGGTGGGAATATTTCTCTTTCGTGTGTCAGTCCACTTAATGTGAAAAGTGAAAGTGGGCAAAGTTCCAAGTGTGTCGTCACTGCTTCCTGTGTAACTTCCAGCAGCAGGAGATCCCCGTGGTTGCTGAAAAAGCAAGATGGGATTTTCTCCTGAGATTTTTTTTTAAATTTAACTCGAGTAATATGCCTACTGTTGCCATAAAGTCTCACTGTGGATTTTTTTGTTGTTTGGGTTCTTTTGGTGTACGTTACATTGGGATATGCTGTCTTCTCTGTTCATCTGTTACAAAGATCTTACAATTGTGTCAGCTGGTGTGTGTGGTACCCAATGAGCTGCTGGGTGGAACTTAAATCTATTTTGTCTCATCACTTTCCCTTTTTTCATCCTTTTCTGCTCACTTTTTGAGCCTATTTCTGATATTTCACTTTTGGTTTTAGGCAGCTTCTCCTTTTGTAGGTCAGGAGATATCTGTGACGTTTGAAGAACAGAGTGTCTTCCCTGATATTTTCCTTTGGGCAGGCATGAACTGCAGACATAACTGCCTTGCACTCGTATTTTCTAATGAGTTTTTAGTTTGAATGTGTGTATTGACAAGTAGGATATTCAGTACTGATGTGGTTTTCCCCTGCCCGAGGTGGAGTGAGAATAACTGCTGCCCTTACACCCTCTTCTCATGCAGATTTGATTATATTTTGTCCATTTCGTATAGGGGGAAAATGTTAGTGTGCCAGTTCATATCAGCTGAACTGTGTTTGCATCTCTTCTCTAGATCTTCTTTTTGTGGCATTTTCATCAGAAGGTTGTGAGAGTGCTACTTTTTAATAACCTGCTAAGACTTCTAATGTGAATTTAGTTGTGTTTTGCCAAGTGATTCATGCTGGCGTTCCTAAGGGGGGAATTACCAGGCAAGGAAAGGTTGATGGCATATAATAGCACCATTACAAGTTACAGAAAGCACCTACAATATTAAAACTTTGCCACATTATTTTGTGTTCAGTGATGGAGGATTAGGTGTAGGATTCAGGGAAGGGATGCACAAAAGTGGAGCAAGGCAGAGATTGCTGTCCACTCTGAGAAAACATTTGAGGCACTATGGCATTTGCAGAGAGGGGTATGATAGAGGAGGATTTTTCAGTATTTGAAAATGTGTGGAAATTGGTACATTACTACTTAAAGCATTATCTATTTCTGGATTGGAGGTGGTGAGGAGTAGAACATGAAAATTAGGAGGAAAAAAAAGATTACCAGACCCACAGGTGGAGTTCACGCAGAGAGAGAACGGCAAATTTCTTGCCTTTTTTTTCCCTAACTGAGGTCAAATTACTGCTTTGGTTTTGCTAGCATGTCCTGTCATTTCAAAGTGCAAGTTGTCTAGTATTGCTTATCTTCTTGTAGAAGACTTAGAAGAATGATCTGAGACAGTGGTTTCCACCTTTTTTATGCACCCTATCAGCAAAAAAATTGTGAGCACTCACCTTCAGTATATTTTTATTTCTGAATTACATACATATACTCCTGTACTAATATATTTATTATAAGACATACACAAAGATAAAAATGTAAAAAGGAGAGAAAGGTTAAACAAACACTGTTTTAAAATTCTCTTTGGTTATATTTATGAAAGGTACAAAATCCATTTTCTTCCTGCAATCCAGTGGGTTGGGATACACACCCCACTTGGAAGACTATGACCTGAGATCTCCTGTAAAGTAGTTTAAATAAATTTTCCAGTCATCCAATAGTAATTGGTTTTCTCTCTCTTTTGATGTTTTTGCTGTTTTCGTAGCTGACATTTCCACTTTTAGAACCCGGGGCATGGTACAAGGGCAAAACCCTTAGACTTACATCTATGTTGTGATTACAGTCCTGGCCTGACCCCAGGCCTTTGACTCACAATGCTCAGTTCTTTTTCAGGCAGTCTCACTGGAAGATGACAGTTCAGAGCTGGGAGCTGTGTGGGAAATCACTTAGTTATTGCCTTTAACTTACCATTAAGAGATTAAATATTTGTGTATAACACAAAAAGTGTCTATAAAGTAGGTTTATTTTTAGCTTGAGGATCCAGGTAAATTTTCAGCCCTGCTGCACAATGTAAGGTCAGCTTCCAGTCAAGCCTCCTTTAGTTCTTACTTTTAGAATTTTCTTCTGTGTCTGGTAGGCAGTTCATAAGATATGTCCAGCTGTGTTCCAGTTTCCACTATTAATAAATGGTGTTGTCTCTTCCAAGGATTACTATGGAATTACATTCCCGGCTCCTGCAACCTTGACAGGCAGAGATGGGAGCCTTGCTAACAACCCATACTCAGGTGAGTGCTAGCTAAAGATGACGATGGCAAGTGAGATATGCTGGTTTCTCAGTGCAGGTCATCCTGCTGTTGCTCAGAGAGGAGTTGCTTTTCCCTTCTGTGGTCAAAGAAGCCCTTCTTTGTTCCTGCTCTTGCTCTTTAGCTATCATTGTGCAAAGATGATATTAATGCCATCCCAGATTTCAACCAGTGGTTTTCATCCACTGCCAGTTGATTACAGCTTAAAACTGTAGCCACAGGCATTGCAGTTCCTATAATGATGGTGTTAAGTGCTGTCATACTTTCTAGTAACCAGCAAAAAGGAATACTGGTTGGGAGTGAGGTAGAAGGGCTTGATGTATGTCACCTCCTTGGTAAACATGTGAACATGCTGCTCTGTAGGCTGCCAGGAAGTACGAGTGTTTGTGAATTTTCTGCTTCATTATCACTTCTCTTGGGAGGCTGTTTTTGGGTTAATAACTGAATTTCCCTTCCTGCTTCTTCAATAAGGTGGCCCACGATGCAAGCCTTGCTTTCCTGGCCTTCAGCTACTGTCTTCAGAACTTTGGTGGTGTGAGGAACTGGACATCTTAACTAGTCATGCTTGACAAATAAACAGACATTGGCAAAAATATGCCCATCACTGCCTGTAAATCCTAACCTGCTTTCAGCCCATAAGCTAAAGCTTAGCTAAACAGGTTAACCTCCAGGAGAGTCACACTTTAACCCAACAACCATTGGCTCTCTGGCTATTTACCATGCTTCTGCTTTTAGCACGTTTTATTGCAATGATCTGATAGTAATGAGTCTGCTCAGACCGTGTGAGATAGGTGAGTATTGGCATCTCTCTTTATCAGTGGAGTAGCCATGGCACGGAGTTCTGTGCCACAAACAGGCAAAATTCCTGTGGCTGTCAGGAACAGAGACTGGGTGAGGGTTTTCCATAAACAACTGCAGGCTTTCAGGTGTAGGATGTGCCCTGTTCTGTAGTTGTCTGCTTCTGTTCAGAGGACATAAGTCCATTGAATTCTCCACTTTTGCAGTATCTTTGATAGCTTTTCTGACCAGTTCTTTCTTTCACAGGTGATGTAACAAAATTTGGCCGTGGAGATACTGCCTCTCCTGCTCCTGCAACCACGCTGGCCCAGCCACAGCAGAACCAGACACAGACTCACCACACGACTCAGCAGCCCTTCCTCAACCCGACCCTGCCCCCAGGGTACAGCTACACCGGGCTCCCTTACTATGCTGGGATGCCCGGTGTTCCCAGTGCATTCCAGTATGGGCCAACCATGTTTGTAAGTGTGACAGCCTCAGCTGTAACGCTCCCTGCATGCCTCTCCAGTTTTGCTTTCTCCAGCCCAAACACTCCATGTCTTGGAATTATAGGAAGGTTTGGGTTGGAAGGTATCATCCAAGACCATATTGTTCCAATCCCCCTGCCGAGGGCAGGGACACCTTCACCAGACTAGGTTGCTCAGAGCCCCATCCAACTTGGCCTTGAACACTTCCAGGGATGTTGGCCATCCACATCTTCTCCAGGCAGCCTGTGCCAGTGCCACACCACCCTTATGGTGATGACTATTTTCTTTATATGTAAATCTACCACCTTTCAGTTTAAAACACCTGCCCTTCGTCCTGTCACTACAGGGCCTTGTGAAATGTTTTTCCCATCTTTCCTATAAGCCTCCTTTAAGTGTAGAAAGGTCGTAGTAAAGTCCCTCCAGAGCCTTCTTTTCTCCAGGATGAACAGCCCCAACTCTCAGCCTTTCCTCATAGAAGAGAGGAGCTCATCCTCTTGATCACCTTTGTGACTTCCTCTGGATCTGCTCCAACAGGTCCACAGCTTCCTCATACTGAGGACTCCAGAGCTGGAGTCAGTATTTAGGTGGATTCTCATTAGAATGGAGTAGAGTCAGCTTCCCCAGTCTGCAGGAGATCTCCAAAAACATTCAATGTGAGAAAATAGCTGCAATCTCACCCAGAAGAAAACAAAAGATTTAAAAGGCCAGAGCTCATGGACCCCTGTGCAAGTTTCTGTAAATAGCTGACAGCTGCATTTTGTGGGCTTGCTGTTTCTGAAAGCCCTTACTAGTCCCTGGAGAGTCAAGGGGGGACCCGAAGCTGAGTCAGTGAACTGAGAGAGCCTGGATGGAGGACACCCCATTAAGTCAGAGAGAAGGGCTGGAAGTCCCAGGAGGAAGGAGATTATTTGGGAAGAGGTGCTGCTCCAGGCAGAAGGGTAGGTGAGGCTGTTTAGGGCCCTGTAGGCTAGTATTTTATGAATAGCCTCAGGCAGAAATTGATGTTTGTAGTTGATTTGATTCTGTGGTTGTTCTCATGTTTGTGGGTAAAAATTTGTTGTTTACATTCAGCACACGAAAGAGATACACAATCTATTCTGAGGGAGAGCTCTAGGATAAATCCTGTGACACAAATCCACTATAGCAAGTTACTGCTGTAAGCAGTCTCATACCATCCCAGTCCTCCCAACTCCAGACTGAATTCCCGACACGAGGTGGAAGGTGCCTTCCCCACTAGATGGCAGAGGGAGCTTGTGTTCCAGCTGACAGCACTTCTCGTTCCCATCCTTTGTCCAGGTACCTCCAGCATCTGCTAAACAGCACGGAGTCAACCTGAACACGGCCTCAACTCCCTTTCAGCAGGCGAGTGGCTACAGCCAGCACGGCTACAGTGCAGGTAAGGCTCAGCCCCGCTGCCCCGCGAGCGCGCGGCACCGCGAGCGTGCCCTGACGCCCTCCCTGTGCACCCCTTGTGCAGGCTACGACGACTTAACGCAGGGAACAGCAGCTGGAGATTACAGCAAAGGAGGCTACAGTGGCTCATCTCAAGCACAAAACAAATCTGCTGGCACTGGACCTGGGAAAGGTAACGCTTTGAGACTGGAGGTTCCTCTGGAGTGGGATTTAGTAGGGCAATCTTCCAGTCAACACAGCAGCCTGTGCTAAACAGGGTCGTGATCCAAGCTGTTCCTCCATCTCCCATACACAAAATGCTTTTCTAATGGCCCAGTTGTTCCTTCTGAACCTCATGGCTGAGCTTTATATAAAAACTTGTGTGGCTGATGCACAGCTTGGTCCAATTACACATGGGAGAAATGGTAAGCTGCTTCCTAAGCCAGAGCTTTCTTTGCTGCAGAGTATAGTGATCCTTCAACAGTGCTGTGATTTTGAAACTTGAGCAGTTCAGTGCTGTTGTTGAAATGATTCTCTGCCGAATCATAGCTAAATTCTAAGTTTCTTGGTAGGCACCTGAGACACCCACGTGTTGGAGAGGAGCAGGGCACTTCACACATCTCTGGGCTGTCTAGCTGCTGCCTGTACACACTCATAACATCATGTCGTGCTTGGAAATGTTTCCTTTGTGACTATAAAGGCTGAAGAATTTATGCAGCTCATACAAAAGCTTTATTTGGTACATGCTGGTTAGATCTGAGAAGTATATACTGGGCTACTTAGCACTATATGGTTCATCCTCATTCTCTAGCAAGTACCAAGCAGTTGCTGGGCATTTGAAACACCAGGTGGTCACACTCTTTTCGGTGGAGAAACAACCCAGGAAGTGTCCAAGCAATCCAGCAGTGTCCAAGGAGGGTTACAAAAGCTTAGAGCAGTACCCTTGAGCCCAGATCTCTGATTGACCGAACAGAGCAACCACTGGCTTTATTCTGATCCAAATGGAATTATCAGAGCCACCCTCTGTAAAACTGTGAATAAACGTTTCTGAGGCAGTGATGCTGATTCTGTCAGGGCAGAGGAGCCCTGCAGACTTCACTCTTCTGTAGGATGTGAAAGGACAGGGGCTCAGATGTGTAGGAGATGCTGAGTCTCATCACTCAGGGCACTACTGGAAAGCTCTTGAATGCTGCAACAGAGCCAAATGCACCTCTGATCCTAGGGGAATGCTGGCTTTTAGTGGACTTCAGTGAGTGGTCAGTGCAGCCGACTGCTGCCTGGTGAAGTGCATTGGAATCCAAGTGTTAATGGCTGGGTGTGGACCTGTGATTTATCCCAGTGGGCTTTTGCAGTGGGAACAAGAAGCTGAGTCCTTTCTTCTGTTTCTCTCTGGGGTGCTGTGGGTCTGATATCATGGAGAGCCAGCAGGGCAGTGCATCCCCTGAGGCTGCCAGAGGTGCTGGGAGCAAATCTTGGGCTTGTGCTGGCTGGTGGGGTGACATTCTCACCTTTGGTGGTATTTCTGTTTTCCAGGTGTTTCTGTGACCTCAAGTAACACGGGTGTGCCTGATATCAGTGGCTCAGTCTATAACAAGACTCAGGTGAGGAGTGTTGGACCCTCCTCCCTCAGGGCCCAAGGCTGATGACTCCTACTCCCAGGCTGGCCAGGCTCAGGGTCAGCAGGCCACGGCATCTCTAACGCTGGCTCTGTTTGCTGCTGGAGTGAAGCCTCATCCTCTGTCCCACTGTTTCTGCGGTGTCAGCTCCTGACAGCAGCTGCTGGCAGAGGCTCAGTGCTTCCTGTGCTGCACACTGCCCACGCTACACCATGCCAGCAGTGTCCTGGGTGCAAATGAACTTATGGGTGTTAGCATTTTTAGTCCAAATAGCCCCCAAAGCAGGTGAGTTGAGAGGCTGTTTGCTTTCCATCAGAGGGACAGGCAGTAGTGCCCACCTCTGACACCCAAGGGTCCCTGTCCCAAGCTCTCCCATGGCCATTGCTCAGTGTGCAGCTTTCCAGGCAAAGCAGAAGGTGCTTTGACAAGCTGTGCTGTGCAGTGGGCTTATGTCCAGCTCCTCTTTGCTCCTCCCTGCACCCTCAGCAGGGGAAATAGGTGTCTGGCTGCCATCCATGCTTACAGGTAGGAAGCCAGCTGTCAGCTCCATGCTTTGGGGTCAAGCTTTGGCCAGCAGGAGGAAAATATTACTGCAGCTTCCTGTGTTTTTGTTGGGCTGCCCTGGATAGGTTGAGTAATTCTAGGCTGAGACCACTCACTGGAGGAAGGACTGATTAGGCAGCTGCTGTGATCCCATGTCCCTCTGAATGGAAAGAAGTCAGGGAAAAAAACCCACAAAGTCTGTGACAATAAAAATTTCAAGAGCCATTAGTGCAGAAATATGGGTGAGAACAGGAGCTGAAACTCATCCTCTGGTGTGCTTGCAGGTGTTCAGTGTGACTTGGCTTCCTCGTGGGGTAGGTGAAAGGTTCAGGTGATGTGTGTTTGGGCCACTCTTGTTCTGCTCTCGCTGTGTCTGCTAACAGCAGTGTCTGACACTGTGCCCATTGCCCCCTGTGCAGACGTTTGACAAGCAGGGATTCCATGCTGGCACTCCGCCTCCCTTCAGCCTGCCCTCTGCTCTCGGATCCACTGGGCCCCTCAACCCTGGTGCTGCCCCGGGCTATGCTCCAGCCCCGTTTCTCCACATCCTCCCTGCACATCAGCAGCCTCATTCCCAGATGCTGCATCACCACCTTCAGCAGGATGGGCAGGTGAGTCAGCCCCTTCTGCCTCTGCAGCATCCGCAGGGGCACATTGCTCCGCTTCCCAGCCGGGTCTTGGGGTGTTTGTTTCCTTCTGCTGCTTGCTTTGCTCAGCCTTGGCAGCAGTGGCTGTTGACCAGCTTGGGGAGGGAAGCTGAAGCTCAGCAAGGGGAAATGCCATTTCTGTCCCTGGGGAGAAAGCAGGCCTGTGCACCAATATAGGTCAGGAACCACCTGCTGGAAAGCAGCTCTGCAGAAAAGGCCCTGGGGGGCCTGGTGAACACAAACTGACCATGATCCAGCCATGTGCCCTTCCAGCAGAAAAGGACAATGGGATCCTGAGCTGCAGCAGGCTCAGCATTGCCAGCAGGTGAGGGGAGGTGGTCCCTGCCCTCTGCTCAGCCCTGGTGAGGCCACACCTGCAGCATCGTGTCCAGTGCTTGGCTCCCCACTGTGGGACAGACATGGATGTGTGGGAGCCCAGAGTGCCCAGGGAAGGACTGATGGAGGGGCTGGATGCTGTCTCCTGTGAGGAAAGGCTGGGGGAGCTGGGACAGTTCAGGCTGGAGAGCACTGAGAGGGGATCTCAGCAATGTGCAGAAAGGGCAGATGTAAAGGGGATGGAGCCAGGTTCTTTCCAGTGACAGGAACAGGGGGCACAAACTGGAACACAAGAAGTTCCCTCTGAATATCAGAGAAAATGTTTTTGCTGGGATGGTGACCAAGCACTGCCCAGGAAGCTGGTGGAGTCTCCATCCTTGAAGTTGTCTGGGAATGATGCTGAGCAGCTGGCTCTTAGGTGATCCTGCTTGAGCAAAGGAGTTGGACAAGATACCTGGACAGATCCCTACCATCCTCAGCCAGGCTGTGACTGTGTGAAGAGCCCATCCTGCTGTGGGGTGTGAAGCCAAGGCAGGTGCTGCTGTCCCCTGTCAGGGGGGCAGGAGGACAGGATGTGAGCCCTTGTGCTGTGATTCTGGGGGGAAATCGAGCATCCCCTGCAGGTTGCATGTCAGCTCTGATTCGGTTTCACCTGCACATGTGTTTACTTTCCTAGCACTAAATGTTCCCTGAAAAAAACAGTGCTCAGCTTTAGAGTCCAGTAATGGGACACGAATCTGTGCTCCAAATGTGTCACATCCTTGTCTGGCTCACCTTGGGAAAGCTCCTTTGCTGTGCCTGGCCCTGCTTCTCACTTCCCTTGTGCTTGAGCCTGTTGTGCTTGGGAGGCAGTGGGATGGTGAATCCCCAGCTCCTGCTTGGTGTGCCCATGGATGCTTGGCCTGGACTATGGGATGCAGAGATGGTGCAGGGCAGAAGCAGATCTGTTCAGGGGGGAGCACTGCTGCACTGCTGGGTGTCAGGGCTGTCCCTGGTGATGCTGGGGTGGGCTTGTCTTCCTGGGAATGCTGGTGCTGTGGCAGCTGATGCTCCTGTCTCCTTTGTTTCCCTTTTCTAGGGTGGATCTGGCCAACGCAACCAACCCAGCACCATGCAGCAAAAGTCTCAGGCTACCAAAACCGCCTATGGCACTTCTCCATACTGGACAAACTAAACCCGAAACTGGGGAGGGGGGAGAGAATGAAAGGAGAGGAGGAAGAAACAAAAAAAAAAAAAAGAAAGAGAAAACAAAAGAAAAGAGAAAAAAGAAAATAAAAGCTGAAGCCCATTCTTGGAATTATTGGGAAAAGTAACTGCTCAGCCAAATGTCTGTGCAGGGAGAACTGCAGCCAGCCAGCCAGCTCTGTGTGACTCGCCTGCTTCCTCTTTGAGTTGCTGTTATATGTAATATATTTATGTATGTATTTGTAAATGTAATAGAGCCTAAATGTGGTTTTCTGCATCTTGCAGCCTCTTTTATTTTCTTTGTAGCAAAACTAATTATTCATTTTCCATCTGCACCAGGGCATCGTTCTTTGTTTTGTATTTTAAGTTCTGTGAGTTTTGTAACTCTGTCAGACAAACTGCGCCCTTTTTTTTGGAGCTGGAGCCCATTTATTTAATGCAGTTCTAAATTCAGACAAATAAGGAGACCTGCCCATCCAAAAACCTAAATCAAGATGTGTTCTGTTGGTTTGATTGTACCCCCCGACCCCCAATATACCTGTTATTTTAGAGGGGGAAAATAAAAGAAAGAAAAAAAAAAAAGTTCTGTGGGCCTTCCCCTTTCTTTCATTTCCTCCCTCCCGCCCTCTTGCTGTGGAAGACAAGCTCTTGTGGGCAGTTTCATCACTGTGGCCTTGAGCTGCAGTCTCAACTTTTAATTTTTCAATTTTTTAATAATAATAATAATAAAAAGGACAGGGTTTTGGTTTTTGTTTGTGCAGGGGTTTTTTGTTGGTGGTGTTTTTCTCTAGCAAGAGACTTTGGATGGCTCAGTGTGTCCTGGAACCTTCTTTGCATCATTAGAGGCAAAAACTATGTAGCGGTTTCTTAAATAAAAGTATAAGCTGTGTCTTGTACCTCTTCTTGCCCTGAGCCACCTTCCCAGGACAGCCAGAGCTACTGGATGGAAACTTCATCTGTCCCTCCCCACTTTTTTTAAAACAAAAACCTTGGAGGCAACTCCTGGTCCTTCTTGTCCTGCACCAGTGCAGTGAATGTTCTAGGAGTTTCGTTTCTTTATAGCCCTTCCTCCACCTAATAAATATCTGATCATACCTCTGGCGTTTGTCTGCATTTTCAAAGGCTCCAGGAGCAGTTTTATTTTTACAGCCTGTCCCTTTCTGCCTGCTCCTGCAACAGCAGCCAGGCTGGGAGGGCAAGAGCAGCAGGTGGGTCTGACAACAGTGAGTTCACCTGTGTGCTGAGAGCTCTCAGGCACCCACAGCAGGGATGGGATCTGGGGCTACACCCTCCCTGCTGCCTTGAGCAGCCTGTTCTGCCTTTGGTTCTCCTGGGGTGGTGCTCCGAGTCCCTGTGAGCAGCTGGGATTGGTAAGGACAGAGCGCAGCTGTAGCTCTGCCCTCACACTTTGCTCACGAGGTCCATGGGAGGAAGGGAAGGGGTGTGAGAACTCCTGAGAGGGAAGGCTCCTGCCCAGACTTACCCTTCTGATCACCCTGACCCCATGCAGCAGAGGAAGTGGGTAAATGTGAAGCACACAACAGGCAAGGAGCTTTTATTCTCTTAGTATCCACAAGAAAAAAGAAATCTATTTCTACCCTGAGAACCATTTTTCTTTCTCAGCTGGCCCTGTGAGACCCAGTTGTCACCTAGGCCTACCCCAGGCTCTGAGCAGCAGAACTACAATGGCATTCCCCTGCCCCGGCTCAGGTTTTGACACTGGTTGAACTCCAGCAGCTGCTCCAAGCCCTTTTCAGCTGCTGTCCCACTGCCAACAGCTTTGGGGCCTGAATGTCAAGGAGGGCAAAAATGTTTCTGCAGGCTGGGGCCCATCAGTTTGTACAAGACTGCACCAGTAGCTGAGCCCTCACAGCAGCAGCACCTCATTCAGCTTCTTCAAAACACAGACTGCCCCAGAGCTGCCTTCACTCTCCAGGTCTTGTTTACAGACATCCAGTGCTGCCCCGCAGGTGTAGTTCGGTTCTTGCATGCGTGTCACAGTCCAGAAGAGGCTGGAGCTGGGGAAAGGCAACAGGGGAGAGATGGTGCCAGCCCCCAGCAGCCCCTGAGCCTCGGGTCCCACACCTTCCTCGCTGCTCTGGGGTCCTGCCCACACAGCCACAGGCAGGCTCCTCTCCTCCTTTTGAGACTCAACAAAATGTTTCTCCCTTCCCCCACATTGTCACTTTGGCAGGATTTGCCTGCAGCAATTTCAGTCTCTAAGCCCTGTTACGCTGATGGTAGAGGCAAGGTTGCCCGGCTGTGCTTGGCCACCAAGGAGAAAAGAAGAAAACCCCCCTCTGCTGCCCCTCCAGACTTAGCCAGGGCAGGGTGGGCTGGAGGCCTTGCCCTGCCTTTGGTCCCACGCTGGTGCTGGAGGAAGCAGCTGCTGGCAGCTCTGAGCAGCCCAGTGCTGTAGGGTCAGGCAGGAGATACAAGCAGCCCAGATCCCAGACAGCACCATCCCTCCCGGTCCCTTTCCACAGATTGGAGATTGCTTTGGGAAGGCAGCTCCAAAATGCCATCACCCTCCCTCCAGCTCAGCTGTGCAGCAGAAGCACTTGGGCTCCAGCCACATTTGACTCAGCAGTTGCTGTGCTGCCATCGATATCAAGTGCAGCCAGTGCAACTCCCTGACATTTGTCCCACTAATTTTAGCTCGACTGCAGCAGCCGGGCACTGCAAACACCCTGCTCCCCTCCCGAGCCTGCAGGGAACAGTGCAGGACCAGCAGGTCTGGCACTCAGGAGGGCTGGCAGCCGTGACCTAAATTTCTCTGCCAAAGCTGCTCCCTGGCCCAGCGGTCAAACTCCTCCTCCACCCTGTCCAACCCCTTCAGGAGCTCCGTGCTCCTGCCCTGCCAGGGCACCAGGAGCTCTGGCCCGAGTCCTGCATCCCTGCTCCAGTCACATGAATCCACAGACCACCTTCTCACTGGTCTCCCCCTTCCTACTTAGGGAGACTAAATATAACAGCAAAGGTCTGGCCTTTTGCCAAAGTCCTCTAAATCAGTTTGTTCTTTAGTCTTAGGTGCAGGCAGCTGTCAAACTGCAGCATTATTTTGCAATAAATTTATAGATATTGGTGTATAAATATGTCCACTGATACCACAGGAGCAATGAGCTCGTGAACAGCTGTTATTCAAAGCTTTGAGGAACCCATGCAATGCAACCAGCTCAAACATGAAA
This sequence comes from Camarhynchus parvulus, assembly GCF_901933205.1. Lineage (NCBI taxonomy): Eukaryota > Metazoa > Chordata > Aves > Passeriformes > Thraupidae > Camarhynchus > Camarhynchus parvulus. The sequence goes on from NC_044601.1 coordinate 62,492,622, forward strand.
GTAACAGCACAGAGATGTTTTCATTTCACATTTTTATTAGTAGACAGATGTGCAGAAAAGACAAAATATAACTACTGAAGGAGAAGACAACACAAAAATGCATCAGTTAATTCTTTCTGGTAAATTATACTGAAGAAAAAAAGGAAAAGATCTGGGAGTTCAGCTAAGAAAACTACTAAGAAACCTAGTGTACCCTGCTGGTTTCAGAATGGTTGAAAACTGCATTTGAAGGGACATGTAGCTGCAAATGTAAACGCTAATATTGACTGAAACAGGAGAAAAGGGGTTAAGAAAAACCCAGAATACACAGAGCAGGTAAACATTTTTCTGCAATATCTCTTAAATAGTTTCAAAAAAATCCCCTCATACTTCAGTTGTATTTCAAAAAAAGGAAACCAGCAAGTCAACAAGCAATGACACTGCACAGGACAGTGGGGAAGAGAAATTAGTCTGGTTAATGTCGGAGCTCTCAAAAGAGGTTGCTTTTTTGTCATTAAAAAAGGGTAACAGAAGAGTCATAATAATGCATCTTACAACACCAAGCTTGGAAATACAAGTCACTGGAGAGTATACAGTGAAGACGGTCAAAAGTACAAGGGAAATCCTGAAAGATGCAGTATCCTCATTTCCAACCAAGTCATCAGCAAAGCCAGTGTTGCTACACTCTGCTCCTTCACCCCCCACAGCCGCCTGCAAGTTGGAGGTTGGCTCCCCTGCCCTGGCGCGGCCCCGAGTCCAGCCCTGCAGCCGGGAGCATCAGGGGCCCATTTGCCAGCCCTGGCGCTGCCCTCGCAGGGCTGCTGTGAAGCGGGGGTGCCCCACGCGGTCACTAAGCGCAGGGGAGCCCCGCTGCAGGCTCCAAAAAGCAGCTGGGGCTGGGTAAGTCCTTGCTGGAGGAAGGCTGACAGCTCAGGAGGGTGCAGCTGCCTTCCCAGGTAACATGCAAGCAGGAAGGCAGGCGGCCGAGGGAGCGCCGGGCACAAGGAATCGCCGCTCGGGCAGAGGGATGCACGGCCGGGCAGGGACTGTCCCTGCAAACCCCAGCCCAGTAACACTTTGGGAACAGATCTGCTTCGCTCGCCTCATGCGGAGCCCCCAGGGTCTTCCTCTCCTTCCCGTCCGGGCAGCGCCCCCGGAGCTTTTGCTCAGCCTTGTCCCGGGACGCAGCCACGGAGCGGATCCCGAACAAAGGCTGTTCCCACCGAAGCACCCCGAGGGACCGCAGCTGGGGACGTACCATGGAAAACCCTGAGACACACGGCGGGGAAGCGCAGGCTCTGGTCAGGGTGATGCCTCTGTACCTGTGGGGACCGAGGGTCCCGCCCAAGCAGGGCCAGCACCTCCGAACTGCTCCCGGGGCCGCCAGGCCCGGCTGCCGATCCAGGGATCCTGCGGGACGGGAACTCGGGGCACCGCAGCCAAACACGAGCACGCTGCACGGGGGGAGCCGAGCGCCTGAGGAAGAGGGGTCTGGGCCAGAAACATGCAGGATCCCCCTGCCCACGACGGAGCGCCCTAAGCTCTGCCGAGGACTCCCAAAAACATGCGGGAGGCTGAGCTCGGGGCATCAGCTGAAGCACACTGCTGAGAGCCTGTCAGAACCTGCTGCTGGCCTGCTCTGCCCTGGGGCTGGCTGCGCACACCGCTGTGCCCAGGGAGTCAGGCAGGGAGAGCCCAGCACTGCCCGCCGCTGCACAGACACACAGACACACGAACAGACTGGACATGCCACGGCCAGCTCCGAACTCTGCCGGAACCGCGGGCTCTTCTCTGGATTCCTCTGGGAAATGCATGCAAAGTACTTCTCTTAAAAAAAAAATCTAGTCATTGCTGCCTCTTACCACCCTGCTGAAAAACCACAGTAAAGAATTGGCCTCCATAAAAATGCAAGTGCTGGAGGAGAACAAACAGAATTCCCCTCTTTTAGGAGCTCTTCTGAGCGTAGCTGAAACCCCCATAACTTCAGCTTCCATGTTTAGGTAGAGAATTAGAATGGAAGTCAATGCCTATGAAAAGTGGGCAGAATTCCAGACATCATCAGAGAGCTAGGATCTCACACTATATCACTTGGATTGTCTTTTTTGAAATCATAAACCTTTTTATTTCCCATATAGTTAATTACCTTTTCTGTGCAGACAAACCTACGTCTAAGCAGGTGCAGGTCAGGTGTTTTTACTGGGCTGCACAGAGCAGCACCTGCCTGCAGGTGACCTACACAAGTGAAGGAGGCAGCTCCAGATGCACAGGGCTGGGGCTGCAGGAAGCAAGGGCTGCCAGCCAGCACGGGCAGGAGGCTGCTGCTCTGCCCCACTGCCAAAAGTAAGTCCAGCACGAATGGTGGCCCTCTGGGCAGCAGCATGCACATGTGCTGTCCTCCCTCCAGAGGGGCAGCTGGCAGCAGATCGCAGCAGAATGGCTAAACTGAACTTTTTCAACCCTATCCTAGTCTGGGGAAAAAAAAAAAAAGAAAAAAAAAAAAAGCAACCCAGGGCTCAGTTGTACAGATGTGAAGTGTTAAGTGTTTATTTTAGGTTCATATCACAAGCCTTTTCCAGAGACAAAGCTGATTGTGCCCTCTGGGGCTCCAGGGCCCAGCTATTTCCTAACTTAGTAGGCTGAAAAGGAATACTGTACCTTTCAGTGACATCCCATCAAGCTCAACACACAGTAGCTTTAACACTCTCCGCCCCACACCTTATAAAGGAAAAGCCACCACCACAAGGCTAAACGAATGTACACACGCTATTATTGTAAATGGAGCAGCTAAACCTTGGCAATTTGCTTTGTGGGGATTTTTTTTTCTTCCCAGTAAATGCAGCACTTTGAGCTCCCAAAAACCCGGCTTCCAATGGGTTTGTTCCAGCTTTAAATACATTAAACATCTCAATGCAAGACTGTATTTAATTCAAGAATCTAAACACGAGCAAACCTGTTTTGCTGTGAGCATTTCATAGAGAAGTGAAAAGGGGAGTTTCTTTTTTAAAAAGAAATTGTAATACAGTGATGAAAGGGTTAAGAATGCAAGAATTCAGACATTCTGTGGAGGGTCTCTAAGAGGTCCATAAAAAAGGAGCGAACAGATCCATACAACAGGAGACAGCAGGAGACAAAGTTTTGTGTTGGGTTTTTTTTTTTTGTTTTGTTTTGTTTTTTTTTGACACCCCTCCCCCCCACTTTTTTGCTGGACTGCTGCTAGGTTACCGCTGCTCCCTTCTGGCCTGAGTCGGCAGGGCAGTACAGGGGCATAGAGGGAGCAGGTCACGACTCCTCGTTGCCAGAATCATCATCATCGTAACAGTCGGCATCCTCCTCCTCCTCGTCTTCATCATCAATGTCGTCGTCGTACAAGTCGTCGTAAAGCAAATCTGAACTGTTGTCATTGGAAGGCACTTTAGTTTTGATGCAGTACTCTGCCAGTGTAGTGGGGACCTTCACACCATCCTTCTCTGCCTCAGCTTTGGTAGCCAAAACCTGTTTCCTGTGGGGAGAAGGACACAGCAGGAATGTGAGCAGGGCCATGTGCCATGGCTCAGCTCCCCACCCTTCTCTCCAGGCCCTGCCCTGCCCTCTTGGCAGCTGGGGAAGGGAGCTGAGGTTTGCAGGACACACCACAAAAACAGATTTGGAAGCAGATTGGGAAACAGATTTGGTTCCTGCAGCCTCAGGCCTGGGAGCACGCCAAGGGGGTTTGCAGCACACACGCTCTCATGAAATCAGCTATTCCACAGGCTCTGCACTAGAGACCTGCCAGAGGCCAAAGCAAATTCCATTCGCTACTGCAGGGACGGTCAGGGATTTCCTAGGGTGATTTATTGACTCTGCCGCTGACTGCTCTCCCACAGAATGCTCAAAACTGCAATTCCCAAAAGCCTTTCGCAGCTCTCAGCTCCCACTGGAGGGTCAGAGCAGCTGGAGCTCATGGCAGCACCCCAGGACACAGCCTGGGGCCCACAGGAGCCAAGTGTTTTCCATGACCCAGAGCCAGGTGTGGCTGCTGCATCCAAGCAGGAGGAGCAGATGGCAGCCTGTCCCCTCACACACCCAGGACCTGTCAGTCTGCCATTCCCTGCGTGGAGTGCACCCAGCCCTGCTGGATCCGAGGGAGCTGGAGGATTCTCTGCACAGGCAGAGCCCCACTGGCCCCACCCAGGGTCACATCCTGCCTGCCCAGCTGGCAGAGACAATGCAGATGTGGCCTCCTGCCAGCAGTCCTGCTCCAGGCTGGGCTGTCCCTCCACAGCAGCCCTGGCCCACGCTCACATCATCCCCCTGCAGCTCCTGATGAACCATGGACTTCTCCAAGGGCAGGACTGAGCTGTGGCTCCAGCTAATCCAACCCAGCTCTGCAAGCCCTTGACAAATCCTGCTGGTGCTCCTTTGAATTGGAGGGACAAGATTAAGATTCATGCATGCATTAAGCACAGAAATTAGTAGCATGCAGTCAGTTTGCATCACATCCCAAGCAATGCAGGGCTTAAAGAAAAGCAGAGACTTAGACTGGGATTTACTAGTAGCCAATAGGTTTTGCAGAGCATCATGACAGATTAGTCTGAAAAAAGAACAACTTAAAGACAAATCAGCCCAATCTTCCTGCCCCAGAAGTCTGCACTGCTTCTGTGTGCTGAAAATTCTGGAGGGACCTGAAGCATGGACTTTGAATAAAACACTGAAATTAATTTCTAAATTACATTCTGCTGTGAGAAGCCGGTTTCAGCAAATTCTGGAAGCAGCCTGTATGATAGGATTCAAAGCAGAATGCTGGTAGCCCAGCATCACAACTGGCAAAGCTTACCTTATGATTTCGGCGTACTCCTTGTCTTTTCCTTTACTGTCCCTCCATTTCCTGAACATGACTGACGCATCCACATTGGCTGGGGAGAATGTGTTGGGCTCATTAAGCAAAGAGATTACGCTCAGTAGGATAGTCCTGAAAGACGTAACCACAACAGCAGAGTCAGAGCTAACGCATTCATGGGTTCTGGATACCCACAACTTCTTTAGGTTTTGCATCATAAACTTGTTTGAAGTCAAGTCTTAAGCTGAGGACAGCGTTTAAACATAAGGTTTAATCACAGGAGTGTTTTTAAGTGAGAACAGGTATTCATGAACCTCAGGCCCTGGACATTGTTGTAGGGAAGGTGATACAACACAAACCTCATCTGGCTACAGACCATTGTGTCTGTGCTTGGGACAGGGCAGCACAGAAAGCTACAATCAGACCAGAATTCAGCTTGTCTGCACTTATCCACAGATGGGGTGGGGCTGGAAATCTGCTCTGTGAGCTGTTCCTGGTGGCTTGCAGCCTCCAGCAGGAAGCCAGGTCAGGCTGTTTGCCTGCCCTGCGCAAGGAGAAGGGCTGCTATGACCCAAGGCCAGCAGAAAAGGCTGCCCTACTTCTCCCCTGCCCTGCCAGGTGGCTGGGAGGCTGAGGCAGGACTCTCCCTCTCCCCAGGTCGTGCCCCACTCAGGCTGCAGCAGCAGCTCTCAAGCACAGCAAGGAGAGGACAGTGTGGATGTTTTTCCATGCCCAGGCAAGGTGCCAGAGCCCAGTGGGATTCAGCTGCTGGTATTCAGCAGAGCCAACATGAGCCAGTCATGTAACCCCTGGCAGGCAGGCGGGCAGACAGTCCTCTGGGATTTCCAGCCAGGGGCCCTGCTCTGCTGGCATTTACCAGCTGCAAACATCATCCTCTTTTCCAGAGCTTTCTCCTGCATTTCCTAGAACCCTGCACTTGAGAGTTGCAGCCTTTGCTGCTCACACTGTGCCTCAACCAGCACAAACACCCATATCCAGCCACCATGACAGCATTACCCATCCCAGCGGTCCTGCCAGCAACAGCTTCCCTTTCAAGTGGAAGGGACAAACAAGGGACAGGGAATAGCTCTTGAAACACAGCATTACCCAACAGCCACTTTGCAGACCTTGATTAAAGGGGACTGGGAGCTGCAGTCGTGTTTGCACTGATACAGGGGCATGTTCAGAGCACATCTACCAGATCATATATCTGGGTACAATTCCAGGAAATGCTTGGTCATTTGGATACTGAGTACGTTGAAAGGTTTTGAAAATAAACACTTGTATCTGAACAGACTGTTCAGCACAGCTATCAAGAGAGTTTTATACAATTCATTTTCTAAATTATATAATTTTGTACGAAAAGAGAACAGCAGCTCTGGAAGAAACTGTCTCATTGGATTGGAATGATGGGCATAAGAGATCATTTTCTACTTCATCTCAAGAATTCATTTAAGAGCCTTTGATTCTCTGCAAAAAGGCCAGCATGTCAGCTCCAGCATCACACAGCAGCTTTCTGCAGAGCAAACAAAGTCTAGGGAAGGCCAAGGACAGGAATTAATATCTGGATTTACCATCTGCTCTACCACACTTCCATCAACAGTGAGGAAAAGCCAATTTTCAGTGTTGTGTCCAGACAGCAAAGTTACTGCTAAGGTACTTAAATACACCAAGAATACTGTATTAGAAGTGAAGCTCTCTGAGTTCTTCCCTCCCATCCAGCACATCAGATCAGCTCCATCACTGCTAATATCTTTAAGAACTGGACAGTGTCCTCCAATTCAACCTGCTTGCCTTGAAGAAGGTACAGTAACAGAAAGGCATCCCAGCATGGGGGATCTGACAGGACTAATACCAGTAAAAAGTTCAGCCATGTGGGACTGAAAACCTCAGCAGCAGATGCAAACTGCATGGGCTGGGTATGGGCTGAGTCTCTGGGATATTGTCAGGGATCTGTCTCCCCTCAGACAAGGCTGCTGTAGCATGGAGAGCAGCCAGCAGAGGCTCAAGGAAACAGACCTGTTCTTGTTTTTGCTCCTGTATCAACATAAGAAGGCTCACGCAAAGATCAATTTCTTCCCAAAGAGACATGATGTAGATTGGCTGGTGGTCCCAACCAGCACATCCTATTACATTCCCTGTTGAAAAAGGAATTTTTTTAAGAATTCCAGCTGCTATCCACATTGTAGCCTCTCAGAGCCACCTCAAGAGGTAGGTATAGATTGGTCCAAGTGCCTTTTTGCCTTCTGGTATAAAGTCAAAAGTTTTAGCCTAGGCTGCACTGACAGTCATGTTACTGGATCAAGCTGTTTGTGGAATCTGCCCAGATCTCAGGCAGCAAAAAAAAGCCAAGACAAACGGGAATCCTCAAGAAACAAAGCAATAGGCAGACAGTACTTCACCAGCCTGCAGGAGATACAGGTGTGCCAGTACCTTGAATACTGTGCAGAGTCCTGGCCTGTGCAGGTCAGGGGCAGGGGAGGCAGGGGAGATGTGGAGAAGGACAATTAAAATGATCAGAGAGCCTCAACCCCTGGCCTTCTACCACTCACTCAGCTCCATGGGACACAGGAAGCAGTATTCTCTGCCTAACAGATCAGAGCTGCATTCCTTCACATCTTGCTGGGTTTTGCTGTGTTTACTTATGCCTGCATCACCTAGCTCCCAGTGATGGGAAAGTCCATACTGATTGTGCTTAAAAAAATAAATGAGCCTGCTTGACACCCTCAGAAGCACATGTGAACTCTCACAGTTGAAGAATGAATTTTCCCCTTCAGACTCTTCAACCCTGCTCATCTGTGGGGAAATAGTCGACACTTGGCAGGATTTACAGAATTCAGCAGCAGAAGAGCAGCTCCCTCCCACATCTTCGGCCCCTCTGCCTCCTGGCTGACACTGTGGAGCTTTCCCAAGCCAGATGGGACCCCAGCAGGATGCGCTTCTGCTGGCACTCTGCCCAGCTGGTGATGGTGGTAGCAGGCTAGAAGTGAAGGACCAGCTTTATTTTCATTTGCTGAGGAATGTTTTGACCTGTCACCCTTAAGCCCAAGATGATTCAAGAGCATTAGTGCCAAAAACTGCAACTGTGGTGAGGGACAGCAGAAATTAGAGAACAAGCAATATGATAAGTTCCGTGTCAGTCTCTAGGGTTGAATATAATTAAATACCCAAAATGCATGTGTGATTTATGTAATTAATGCCCAAAGCTGTTTCCTAACCTTGAGTTAAGGCTTGTCACCCAGTTGATTCTTTATTTGACACTGTCTTGTAATGAGAATGAAATTCAGCTGCTGTTTCAAAAGCATGGACAGGTTAGGCCTTTAATGTCTCTGGTACTTAGTGATCCTTTGTATTTTTGTCAGGAAGAAAACCATCAGCTGCTCCCAACAGCACTCAGGAGGACAGGAGACAAACAATGGAAAGCAAACCACAGGCAGAACTCTGCAAAGTTGATTCTACTGGTCAGAATACTCAAAAACATCCTGTATTGGGTGTGCAGGGCCAAGTTTTGGTAGTCAAGGTGCTACAAGGGTGGCTTCCGTGAGAAGCTGACAGAAACTTCCCCTATGTCTGTGAGAGCCTGGCAGCTCCAAGGACTGATGCTTCACTGGTCAAGGCTGGGCCAACTGGAAAGAGTGGTAACGTCTCTGTGATGACATATTTAATAAGAAAAAAGTTTTGTGTCCAGAGAAGAATGGAGTGAGAACACATAAGAGGAACAACCCTGCAGACAGCCAGGGCAGCGCAGGAGGGGCAGGAGCTACTCTAGGTATTGGAGCAGAGATTCCCCTGCAGCCTGTGGTCAAGACAATGGTGAGGCAGCTGTGCCCCTGCAGCCCAGGGAGGGCACTGGGGGGCAGAGATCCACCTGCAGCCTCTGGGGAGCCCAGGCTGGAGCAGGGGGATGCCTGAGAGGAGGCTGTGATCCTCTGGGAGACCCATGGAGAGAGTAGCTCTCACTGGAGCAGCTTGTCCTTAAAGGACTGCATCCAGTGGAAGTGTGACCCATGCCGCAGCAGTCTGGGGAAAACTACTGCCCATGGGGTGGACTCATGCTGGCAGAGTTAATGCAGAACTGGCATGCTATGGGAGGGACCCCATCTCTAATTCTAGCCTGTTTTGTCCATGATGGTGTTTGGTGAGTGACGCCTCCTGGTACTTACCTGCTGCAGAAGAACATCAGAACAACAAACAGGTAGGTAAGGCTGTGAAGATTGGAATAGCTCAGGGAGACTAAGGCTGGGAGCAAAAGGGTGAGCTATTTCTAGCCCTAGCCACTTCAGGATATCTAGGAAGGGGTGCAATACACAGATGGGCTCATGATTGAGGGGTGGACCTGGCCACAGAGGCCATCACACAGGTTATCCACAAATGTGAAAGATGTGCAGCCATCAAGGGAGTCACACGAGTGAAATATCCCTGGAATAGAGGGCAGTGGCTGGGTTTCCAGTGTGGTTGTCATATCTGGCAAATAGATTACACTGGGCCACACACATGCCAAGGCAAGAGTTACACACTCACTGTGTCAGAGGCAACAACTAGCTGGAAATGTACCCAGTAAACCATGCCGCTGTTTGGAACACAATCTCAGGTCTTGAGAGATTCTGTGGTGACATGGTACCCCAGAGAGAACTGAATCAGGCAATGGGACTAATTTTCAAAATAATCTTATAAACTTGAAAGCAAAGAAACACTGAGAGAATATATCACATCCCTTACCACCCACAAGCCTCTGGAAAGACTCAGAAATGCTGAAGACTGTTAAGAATTTTAGGTAATGGGACATGGAAGCACTGGGATGCAAAAGAAGCCACTTGGCTGGTCAATGCTAGGGTATCTGCTAACTGCACTGATCCTGCCCAAACTGAGCCCACAGACACTGTGGGAGGAGATAAGGTCCCTGCACTACACACAGGAAAGTGCCGGGGAAATCAGAATGGATTCTTCTCCCATGGGAAAAGGCAAACACATTGGTGGGTTTGTCTTTACCCAAGGACCTGGGTGTACTTGGCAGGTAATGTGGAAGGATGGGGAGACCCAGTGTGTACCTCAAGGGGATTTAACCCTGGGGGAAAAACAAACTGTGTGAGTTTTATGTCACAAGAAGTAAAGGAACAGGAACAACATGACCTGACAAAGAATGAATTTTGTGAGGAGCAAGGAGAATGTGATGATGATGTGAGCCAGGCTGGTGACCAATGATCAAGTGTGCTGCTTCTGTCCTGACCACCCACCCGGATGGGGTAGAGCACAAGTCATGGATCTGGAGGGGTGGAGGAAGCCATGAAACAGGAGAATAATATCCATCTGTGAAAGGGCAGGTTAATGAAAATGTATGTTTGGTACAGAGATGGTTCAAGGATGTAGTTTGGGGTGCATGTGTGGGTTAGAAGGGATTCCAGTAATGATAAAGAAATAGAGGGGAACAGTTGGAAGATAAATATGTTATGTAGGATCTAAACAAATGGTATGGAATTAAAAGTGGAGACTGTGTTGAGTTTGCTGAGCTGTAGCTCATTTTCCCTTAGCAGCCCCCAGTGCTTTCTATCCATAGTTAGACAGGTATGATAACACACAATTGTTTTGGCTACTGCTGAGCTGTGCTGGCACAGCATCATCTGTCTCCAACATTCCCCACTCCCCCATCAAGGGGCTGAGAGGTGGCAAGATCCTAAGATGGGACACAACCAGGCCAGCTGGTCCAACTTAACCAAAGGGATATTCCATACCATATAACATCAGCTCAGACACGAAAGCTAAGTGAGAGAGGAGGAATGGAGGACATTTGTTATAACAGTGTTTGCCTTCTGGAGCAACTGCTACATGCACTGAAGCCCTGCTTCCCAGGAAGTGGCTGAATGTTGCTCACCAATGGTAAGGAGAGATTAATTTTTCTTCCCTTTTGCGGATGTGCACAAGATTTTGCTATTGCTTTAGTCAACTGCCTTATCTCAAAGATGGAAGTTGTTTTCTGTGTTGTTTTTCTCTCCCCTGTCCCACGGGGAAGGGGAGTAATAGAGCAGTTTGGCATGCACCTGGAACCCATTACACACACTTTTCCACTAGTGGTACTTCGAAGAAGATAACAGTGACTGAGATAGGCTTCAACATTTGAGATAATTTGCCTTCAGAGTATGAAACCCTTTGAATAGGACAGAAGGCTCTGCACTGTCAGCCCAGTATGTTCAGACAGACTGGTATGTCTGGTTCCCACTTGATTCAAGCCCAAAGCCCCACAAAACCTTAAATTCCCTCCCAAACCTCTCCCACCATAGCCCTTAGGTCTTGTAGAGATGGCAGGTCTTTGAGGTCACCACTGCACAACATATTCACAGTTACCTGACATTTTGGGTAGGGTTCCACCTCTCTGATGGTAGCTCTCCACTTTGTGGGTCATCTACAGGTGGGTGAAGAATTGAAATACATACATCTCCATTCTGCAAGACAGAAAAAAGCACTGAGAATAGCTTGGCTGGAGGCTGAGGCCTGATGACTCAAATCCACCACTCAGACTGTCTTCTGATCAGTTTAACCTTGTTGATATGAACATCCAAGTGCCAGCAAAAACCAACAAGGGCTGGAAATGGTTCTGAATTCTTCCAAGGGCTAGCCTGCAAACTGGCAAAAAAACCCAATATAAAATCAAGAGGTTTAAAGAATGTACTGAAGTAAGCAAAAATAGTAATAATGTAACATAAAACTAGATTGGTCTCCAGGTAGCAGGTACTACTGTCACAGTGACATAAGGTTTAATCACAGGAGACCCCAAGTAGGGTTAAAGAAAATTTGTGTTCCCACTGGTAGCTTGAGCTAGCTACAGAAAATTTTTGAATTGAAGAGTTTAATCACCATCTACTAGCTCAGGTATGAAAACATTATGTCTCCCAGGACACAAGGACCTTGAACAGATGGTGTGGGGCAGGCTTACACAACTCCCCTAGGACACAGCTGTTCAAAATACCAGATGAAAAAGCAGGAGATGCTTACTGAAGGTTTCACTGAAAATCCCTTTCAGCATGCAAAAGGAAGAATATTCTGGCAGCATATGGAAGCCATACAGCCACATAATCCTCAATATGTTCTACTCACCAGTCTTATGGCCTGAATATAGATTTAAAGCTCTATAATGCCTATTTAGGAAAGCTGTCAACCCAATTCTCCATCAGCAACAGCACTCTGACACAACTGCTTTGTAGGAGGGCTGGAGCAGTATCCACCCCAGCTGATACCCTCCACTGAGGCAGACTCCAGGGACTCACCAGTACCTTACTGCAGGATGGGGTGAAGGTGCAGATGAGGTCTGAGGCTGGCCAGCAGATATTGGCCTCTCCAGGCCCCATGGGCTTTGCAGCCAGCTGTGGGGCAGCACTCATGCTGTCCCGTGTCACCCTAGTCCAGGGCACAGACTGATGACAGGATCGGCTCTGTTCAGGACTCCAGGCTGGAAGCTGCCCACGCACCTGGTCTCACATTCTTCTAACACTGCTCAGAGCACAGAGCAGGGCTGCTCACAGCAACAGCATCTGTGCCTTTGAGCCCAGGCCAGTGATCACAGCTACAGATAGCAGCAGCTCACCTGGGGGGTTGTGGTCTGCATCCAGATTTCAGTGGTGCACTATTCATGCCAGGTATGCTAACCTAGCAGGCCCTTGTCACTTTGAAGCAGGTTTTAGTCAAGAACACAGCAAGGCAGCACCTGGAGCTGCTGAATTCCAAAGCACATACTTACATTGCTGGAACAGTTGACTTTAAGAAGGCAGTTTCCCTTTTAGAACCCCAATGGGCTTGTGAAATCTTGAACTTTTTTTAGTATCACTCCAAGCTGAAGTTAACTTTATTAATATTAGATTATGCTCAGTCTACTCTGCTATCACTAATAATTTCCATTAGTTTTTCCTTTAACCTTTTCCTGGAAGAATGCAATGCTAGTGGCCAGAGGAAGTATCTCAGCAATTGGGAAAAGTTCCTGAAGCAATCAGATCAGCAGCATGGGGACAAGCAGATATTCGGCAAAATGAAGATAGAGGGAAGCAACGATGTGAGAAGTTTTTGTCTTGCCACAATCAGCATTACATGTTTGAGAACTGCACTATCATTAAGAATCTGGACAGGTAAAGGTTTAATGGGGCCTGATGAGGTCAGCACAAAGTTCTAGAGATGAGGACAGTCAGGGGCCCAGCCTTTCCCTACATGCATTTTTGAAAGACATAAACAAGGAGAATGGGGTATTTATCTGCCATTGAGGTATAGCCTCCATTTCTATCAGGACTGAGAACCGTTATGTCATAAAAATAAAGAGCAAGTGAATGCAATTTTAGCAAAGTTCAATTAGATGACCCAAGTAAACCAGAGATGAAAAAACCACATATTGCTCAAGTCTCATTGCTCAGAACTGGAATGTCAGCCCCAGCCTCTCCATCTGGTCCTACCAGCAGATTCTGTAAACTGCTACTTTCTTTCATCTTCTGTGCGCTAAGAGGGGTTTTTTGTCCCCCTCCTCCTGACAACCCTCAAACATCAAACACTTTGCTGAGATAGTCTCAGTTTCATCTGAAGTTACCCCAGTGCCTCATCTTCATTGCTTAAATGTTTCCAAAACAGTCTGCAAGCTGCTTCAGATTCCCTCAGCTACAAGAAATACTCCTATAAACACAAAGCTGAGAGCTTGTGTATTTGAAGAGCAAACCCAAAATACACACATAAAGTTTTGGGTAAGTTCCTCCTGCTGCCTTCAGTTGTTTCTAGTCAATTTTTCATCTTTCTCACCAGGACTGGGAGAGGTCCTTTCCAAAGCTTGTTTTTGTACATTTAATTTTGGTAGCCATTTGCCACTCACTTCCTGCATGAGGATTTCCAGATTCAGAATCAATACCCACAGTATGTGTCTGCAATTATCTGATGATATCAAAGTTGTCTTTATTTATAGAACAAAATTCCCTGTAACTGAAATAGAGCCTTAAAGAAAAACATCATCCTTGGCTACAGGAAAGATCCTGTGCCAAGTACAAAACCCACATCAGAAAACTGTCACATAACTGATGTGAGGATGTCCCTGGACTTGGGCAATTCTCTGGATCAGTTAATAATTAAAGTGGGTTAGTATTCTGTGCTGCACTGAAGTTTGGCAAGGTTTCTAGACATTTATTAGTAAGCCATCACTGCACTTCTCACCATTTGAAGCACACCCATTCCAAGCTGGGCATTTGGCAGCAAGAACTTATCAGAAAGGACTTCCCAAACCCAAGGAGGGCTTTATTTGTTCATGGGATGGAAGAGAATGACATTCCAGTTTTCAGGTGGGTTCAAAGGAAGTCTGCAAAACCTCTCATAAGAAAACCTGTGATAAAGTGAGAGACCTGCAGCAAAAGGAACATTTTGAAATCCTTTAGCTCCCAAAACTATAGAGGCAGTGCTTCTTAGCAGGCCGGCATGCGTCTAGGATACCCAAAATTCTCCAGCTAGGATTTGGCTGACCTCCACTAAAAGTCAAGTTTTGAACCAAAACAGGCCTTCAGCCTTCAAATACAGCTCTATGGAAGTGGGTGATATTGAACCAATTGCCTCTATATAGAATCATTCCTCTCCTGGACCTGCTGTGTAGCTCTGTTGTGATCCAACTGCTGACGGTCCACAGCCTTGGCTACCCTCTGAAAGTAACCCACACACATACTGAGTTTAAGGAAGCACAAAGCTCTCTCACACACCCCAGAAAACAATTTTTTTAAAAACACCTTACCTCATAAATGTTGGGGTGCCACATTTTGGTCAGGAATCTGAAGGTAGGTGGTGAATATGGATAGTCAATAGGAAATTTAATGTGAGCCTGAAAAAAAAAGCAGAATTTTTAAGCTATGAAACAGAACAAAAAAGACCAACAACCAATAACTACAGTGAAAAGATTGGGGGGAAAAATTCATTAAGGCTACTAAATTGCTCATTTAATAAACCAGTGCCCAAGTGGCCCCACAGTGTAACTTTATGTGATTCCTTATGAACAAAACTAACTGAACGACAAAAATCAAAACATCTGGGCTAGTAATGCTCAGAAGACAAGACAAAATGCATTTACCATGTCCTAACTCAAGAAGCAGTATTCCACAGCTGTTGTTAAACAGGGTAAAATACACTGGAAAAGTTTTAACTCGAGAGACCACTGCTCTCTTTCCGAGTTCAAAAGCAGTTTTACATTTGCCTGTACGAATATTTAAAATTACTCTTCCCATGATGAAAAAAAATTGTTACATAATTTGCTCTATTTATTTTGTCTTTCTTTGAAAGTTAAGCTGGTCCATCCACCTGTATTTCTAATACTACATGTTTTGCCACCACAGGCATTTTTGAAGTCTCAACATCATCAGTGTCTGTTTAATAAATCAGTGCACTTTAAGGAATATTGATGGTCAATGACTCACATCTTGCAGTGGTCAACAACCATCTGTGGGGCACAGCTCTGAGTCAAGTCACTTATGGGAAGGTTGCAGAGAACCTAGCACTGGAAATTAACTTCTCTGTGCTGTCCTGCCATTCACAGCAGTCTGAATATGGACTGATCAAGTGTTCAAAATACTTCTCTCTGGAAGGTGGGCTTACACACTGCTTGCTGCGCTGTGGAGCACAAACCCTTTCCTTGGAGCTGCTCAAGCCACCAAAAAGTCCTACTGCCAGTCCAGCAAGGGATCTCCAGAGAAGCATCTTCTGGTCCTTCAAACACAGCCAGTTTTGTTTGCAACAGAGAATGCAAGAAGGGATCCCAAAAGCAAGATTCATATTTAGCCGGGTTTGAGATAAATTTAGGAGGAAACCTAGTCACCCTATAACAACACGGTAAGAGCAGAATTCCAGGTCACTCTCCTCCACTTAAGTACCTAGCCATGCCCTTTGCTCAACAAGAGAAAGTTTGGAAAGTTGGAAAGTGCTGCATATAAATAAATAAAAAAAAATTATATAAATAAATTAAAAAAAAACTTTCCAAATAAAACTTTGGAAAGTTTTATTCCATAGTACACCAAAGTAGACAACCAAAACAAATGGATTACAGAACCATTTACAGAACCATACTGTTAAGTACCTGGCTACAGTTTTACTTACCAGCACACACCTTTGCCCTACAACCCAAACTTTATGGGGTCAGAGTGTCAGATAGTCAAGAAAAGAAGGTTTTCTATTCACCTTTATGAAAGAAATTCACCAGTTCACATGGCCTTATGGTCTGTAGCTGCCTACTCATGACTGTGTGTGGGCATGTTACAGAAGCACTGAGTCCTCACCCCGCAGTCATTTGTCACAGCACACGCACAGCTAAGAGATTTATGATCCAATAAACAATCCCAAAATTTAAGGCCAGTTGCACAAATGCCATTGCTCCAAGAGCAGTGAGTGAATGGCTCTTGTCCACCACACATTGCTGCAGCAAGGACATGCTTGGGTCCAGAACATGCTGCACTGTGAGCAGAGCAGAGATCTACCCAGGCAGGGCATGCTCACTCCAACTCAAGTGCTGGCATCATGTAGCTGCAGACTCCTCCAGACACTGGGGTTTTCCCAAGAAAGCCCATTGCTGTGTTTACACTCAGTTTTGTGAGATCTAAACCAGCAAAAGGACTGAGACTAAAAATGTAAGAGACAACAAAACTCAGGGTTGAGCTACCTACAAGATGTCTTAGCAAAAGACATCTACACATCTTCTACACAGCCACAGCTTCCAGGTGACCAAAACAAAAAGCATTGTGCCAGCAGATTACCAGCACTGCTATGCTTACAGCCCATATAGATGCTCAATGAGTGCAGGTCTCATTCCTCCCAGTAAACCCCCTCTGCTTTCAAACTGTCTAACCCCGAGGGGTTTGTCTCAGCAAGACCACTCTCAGAAGCTGAGCCTGAGACAACGGTATGTCCCTGTACGTGATGCAGACTCACGCAGATGCTGTAGATCCTGGAAAACTGTTCCAAATTCCTAAATCCTCTTTGACAAACACAGTTCTTTATTAGAGAAGGACTACCTGCCTACAATAACTATCACTATGGAATGCAGTGCTGTATCACATGAAGGATTATCTTGAGCTCTGGGAACAGAAAACGCAACTGGAGAAATGTTTCCTTCCACGTGCAGGCAGCCAAGAACCTAGCTTCCCTGTAATATATCACATATTTAGAGAAAGCAGTCACATTACATAGTGATCAGCTATTTCTAACTAGTCTGTAGCTCTTTAGCACACTGAGGTTCTGTACTGGAATATAAAGCAAGTAAGGCTTCTCTACAAACCTGATTTCAGAGTCAAAAGCCCCTAAAACAGAAAACCTTGAATTACAGGCAGGGATTTTTCCCAAACAAAAAGAGCACCACTGTCAAGTCCCCGTGGTGAGATCATCCAGAATTTGAAAGTGAAACCAAACACGTTTCCAGGCCATTACAAACAGGTCTGAGAGAATTACCTCATCTCTTCTGCAAGGGAAACCATGGAAAGTTACGTAAGCCTACTCTGCTCTCACTGAATGCTATTTGAGTTTCTGTGTGGGTTAAGCAAGCCAAGAATTTCCAAGACAAGCTGCAAGACTGCTTGCAAAATGCAGCAACAGCCACAATTAGAGGTCATTTTTTCCCCACTGAAAGCCTGATTCTAAACATGTTTAAAAAAAAAAAAAAGACCAAATTAAGCAATAAACCTAATTTTAAGTCAAGCTCACAGAATAGTTTTTCCCTACAATTTCACTGATATAAGGCAAAAAAATCTGTTAAACTCAGCCAGGCTGCTAGGTACTAGAGAGTGGCAGAGTCTTCAGGGAGCTTGTTGTTAGCTCAGTTACAGCCACACAAACTGATTTAGGAGGACTAAATATGCAGCTCAGTTTCTCCCTGCGAGTTCCAAACAGTTACTGCATTCACCACGTGCCTAGTTCCTCAAACTGAGCTTAAACAGAACAGAAATAATCCTATTTTGGTGCTGATTTTAGCCAGCTGCATGCCATGGCTCCTTGACATCACTGAAGATACTCAATAGACAGAAACATGAAGACCAGTCACAATCAATCCTCCCTTCCCCAGTTTGCAACTAGTCATGCTTATAGTCTGTAGAAAAATAATAAACTCTTCTAAAAAGTCCAGCCTGACAGAAGATACAGCCCTTTAGAGACATTTACAGCTACCACAAAAACTTCAACTTCTAAATTACACCATAGCACGTATTTTAAGAATATTGCTACCAGCATGGTCACTTTGTTTCCTATTTTACTGCTTCCCTGCATCTTCAACAGAGACTGCACTTTAGGTTTGTTAATCTTCTTTAAGTTGGATAAGACAAAAGCACAGGTTCTGCTACGTATGCCAGAAAAATACACAGTCTCACTAGATCTTCTGTGACTGAAAATTATTCACTGATTCAGTCACTACGAATAACTATTACAGCAACTTTGTTTCTTGAGATCTTGCCACATACTTGACTCAACACTTACACTTGTGTCACAACCACTCCAAGCACTCCAGGCTTGGGCCAGAGAGGCTGGAAAGCTGCCTGGCAGGAAAGGACCTAGGGGAGCTGGTTGACAATGGCTGAACACGAGCCAGCGTGTGCCCAGGTGGCCAAGCATCCTGGTCTGGATCTGCAATAGTGAGGCCAGAGGGACTAACACAGGCAAGACTCCCTCCCAGCCTCAGTCCTTGTTCCAGCCTAGCTGTAAATGACACTTCAGGAGCCTGACACTGATTTTTTACAGCCGTTTCAAGCTGACAAAACTGAGACCCCTGATTTTTAGGCAGAAAGGGAAGGAATGTGGAACCCATCCTACCTACCCAGTGCAAACAGGCCATGGGGGAAGCACACACATTTCCTGGAAAGCCACCAGGATCACAACTGATCCGATTAGAGGATAATGGGGAACACCAGCAGCTTTTACAATGGCCAGCAAAAATTGCAGCTATTTGGTGTTCCTGGAAGTGCCATTTAGAGCTTACTTTTATTTCAAAACATTGCAAGCTTAATGCCAGTTCTTCTAAAACTCTGCATTAGTGAAGGCAAGGACTTCTAGCAAATTGTATTTAAGATTAGATACAAAGGAAGTGGTTTGAGTTTTGAAATTATTTTGCTGTTATTTGTAATTATCTACTACAGCCAGCCCACAGATAAGCTCCTACTGACTCTGTGCGGGTACTACCAAGGTCTCTTACAGATCCCCACCTGTCCTGGCAGACTTGCAGCACAAGGACAGCACAAGGACTCCTCACTTTCCTTCTTAAGGGGCACAACCAGGCTCCCCACTGTGCTCCTGCTGACTGCTCCACACACTGAACATGAACTACAGGCCACCACCAGGTTAAGTGGTTGTATCTAATCCCACAAAATGCCCTTTCCTGCTGCTGGTGCATCACACCTTATACAATTCATTTTACAGAATCTCCTCTTCCACATTAGGCCTGGATTAGTGCATGCAGTATTAAACACTATGTGCTGGAAAGCATGTTCAGTGGAGGTCAGCAGTCAGCACCAGCAGCCAGTTTCTCACAGCAGTGAGGTTTAAAACACCTCCAGTAAAGTATCATCCAGCTCACAACATGTAAAACAGCATTATAGCCACCCCAGTGCACTGTCAGCTATTTGGTGAGGTAGGGCCAACACAGCTCTTTCAGCTCCATTTGTGACTTATGGCCTAAGCAATTTCTTGTGGCAGAGCTGGGTGCTAGCCTGGCGCTTTAAACCCGGTGTTGCTTCATTTCCCAGCAACACTGTATCAGTGCTTATTGCCATCTGTTGTGCTTCAGAGAATAGGAGGAGCACATCTCTCATCCAAGATGAGTGACCAGACCACTCAAGTCTTGTGAGTCCTGAAAAATCCCATGGTGGCCATATGAACAGTAACAGCAGAAAACCCCTTATATCCCACATTACCTGCACTGTTTCATAAGAAATTTAAATCACAAAGATCTGAACATGAAGAATTAACTAGATCTCATGAGAAGGACATGAAGTATCTAAACAAAAAAGAAGATAGAGCCAAAATTCAGCAGAGCAATGATGAGTCAAGAAGTAAGGCTAGCTTACACAGTCAGAGACTGGTTTGACAGGTACCAGCCCATTCTTATTTCACACTAAATCATATCTTGTACACATTTCCTAATTTAGTTATCTGGGGCACTACTAAATCTGTTGTTCTTAATGGAAGACTTCCTCTGGTACAAACTAGATTTCCTTTAACCAGAATGTCTTTTAACAGTACGATGTTATTAAATATTTATCTGCAATATATTATCTGCAACGTTCATAAAGCTGACATTGTTAGCAAGTCATCCAAGCCAAACCAAAGCAGGTAAAGGGGCAGATTATATGACCACCACATACATTCAGCTAACAACTACCAGGTCAACTTCCACTGCTTTGACTGTCAGTTTGACTTTTCATGATGCTACAGAAAATGCAATCATTTCAACCACTGAAGAAGATGCAGCATTTAGCAAAAGATACTGTGGCATCCTGAAACAACAAAGTATTTATTCTATAACTTGCCCATTTTGACTCAGCTTTTGCTCTTGTCTGCTGTGTCATCACTGAGAAGGCCATTAGCAGCAGCTATGTAAGACACACCACCAAACAGAATTACTTGATCCTCTTTCACAGGCCTAGCTGTTGGTTCAACAGCTTCACTGAGCTTTGACACAGGGACCAAACAATAAAGCAATTTCAGATTCCCATGAGAGAAAGATGTCATATTGAGGTTTCTGTATTTTCCCAGGAATTCCCATGCTGAAATATTACAAGATTCCACCTTCAATTTAACCTTTACTCCAGGATCAGGCCTGATTTTAGGAAACAAAAAGATGAAGATGGAATATATCAGAGACTGTGACAGGCCATATGTTAGGAGGTTTCTGCCATGGCTGAAGGCTTCGTGTAGAGATTGTGCTGTTGGATCTGATTCCTTCAGGTTGCCCACAGACTGTACACAGGCTTGAGACTGGGGTCTCTGTGTGTGGGCTATGCAGAGAGGCTACTCTGTGTGACTATTTTCCAGGCAGAAACAGATGACTCAGTTCTTATTTAGATCTGTACAAACACGCTGACGTCCCCATTTAGACAAAATAGGAAGAATAACTCCAAATGTGTGAAACTTAATTTTCCCTGTGCAGCCTGATATTTTCTGAAGGAGCCAGAGATACTTGGGGACACCACATCTAAAATTTAAATCAAATCATGCATCTCCCATTAGGTCTTTGCTTCAGAGTAGAAGTTGGGACTTGAAATATCCTACTCTACATATAACTGAGCATGCTGGTACCTGAACTGGTAAAGCCCTCACACAAGCATAACTATTCTAGAAACAGTTTCTGTCCACCTCAGATAATGCAATTTTCCATCTTTTCCATTTGTAAAAACAATTAGTTTTGCTGGAACAGTGGTGGGAATATTTGAGACTGTTTATACAAAGTATCATGGTATATTACTGGCATCTCTGGCATCATGTGTGGAAGTCCTCCAATTACACACAAAGAGGGTTGTTATTTTGGGCATCTCTCTCTCCTTGCCAGGCTTCAGGGTCCAAAAGACTGTCTCTTTTAGTAAGAATTGAATTAGCCTATGACATCTTCAATATTTTGTTCAATCTCACATTTTGGAATTTAACTTTACTGGATGAGTAATTGATCTTTTCTTGAAACAGATTTACACAGGCACATCTATGTGAGACAGCATGATATACTTCAGACTTATCTTGGTAATTTATCAGTGGGATTGACTGACAGTGGGATTAAGGGCACCTTCAGTAAATTCACTGATGACACTGAGCTCTGTAGTGCAATCATGCTCTGGAAGGAAGGGATGCCACCTGGAGAGACCTGGACAGGCTGAAGAGGTGGGACTCTGCAAACCCCATAATGTTCAACAAAGCAAAGTGTGAGGTCCTACACGTGGATTGTGGCACACCCACAGAGAAGAGGGTGATTGAAAGCAGCCCGGCAGGGAAGGCCTGGCAGTGATGGTTGATGAATAACTTGATGTGAGCTGGCAGTGAGCACTCATAGCCTAGAAAGTCAATGCATCCTGGGATAAATCCAAAGAAGTGTGGCCAACAGGTCAAGGGCCGTCATTCTCCCCTCCACTCTTGTGACATCCCACTTGGATTACTGCATACTGTTCTGGTGACCCCAGCACAGAGAATGACATGGAAGTGCTAGAGCAAGTCCAGAGGAGGCCACAAAGTTGCTGAGAGAACTGTAGCAGCTCCCCTATGCAGACACAGACTTAGAAAGTTGGGGTTGTTCAGCCTGGCAAAGAGAAGGTTCTATGGAAACCCCATAGGAACTCTCCAGTATCTGAAGGGGCCTATATGGAAGCTGGAGAGGGACTCATCATCAGGAACTATAGACAGGACAAAGAGTAATGGGCACAAACTGAAAGAGGGGAAATTGAAGTTGGATATTGGGAGAAGATTCTTTACTGTGAGGGTGGTGAGAAACTGGCAAAGGTTGCCCAGAAATCTGTAGATGCCCCATCCCTGCATGTATTCAAGGCCAGGCTGGATAAGGTTTTGAGCAACCTGGTCTAGTGGGAGGCGTTCCTGCCCAAAGCAGGGGTTGTTGGGATTGGATTATCTTTAAGGTCCCTCCCAAACTCCCAAGGTTCTGTGATTAATCAGTGCCAAAACATCCCAGTTTTCAATAATGCTGGACAGAGTGTCTGCGAACTCACCTATTCATTCCAACTTTGCATCTTTACCAAAACAGAGCAGATTGTTTTCATGCTCTGTGAAGCAAGCCATACCATTTGTATCTGCTGAGTGAAGAGATGTCCAAGCTAGCTCTGTGTGAAAACACCCTTTCCTTCAGCCTGTTTTTACTATTTTTAGCCAATTCTTTAAACAAGTACCATTCATGAGTCAGTGAATGACTAATTGCCTTGATTCTCTTCCTATGCAAGCCAGGCTGGATGCAAGAGGAAAGCTCTTCTCAAGGGACAGCCCATCACATGTTCTGCTAAAAACACAGGGCAGGTCTTGATGCAGTCACCTCTTTCATAAGCAGCAAGGGGAAAGGCATATTTATAGCATTTTAAGTGTAAACCCTAGCACTGTGCTGCAGTGTTACACAACTTTGCCTTTCCCAGCATGGCAGGCAGCAGCTCTCTGATGAGACTTCTTGAGCTGGCATACCAGCAGCCTTTCTTTAAATAAGGGACACAGGCATCTGGAAAGCGAAATGGCAGCGCTCAGGAACTGCAGTTGAAATCTTATCTATGCTGGCTGCCATGCAGAAGCCAACTAAGCACTCTAGCAGCCTTGTCACTTGTTTTTCAGCCACTGCTTTACTGATCGCAAGCCCTCCTGCTTGGAGCTGGACACAGGCAGTAAATCTAGGCAGACTGAGCAGCAGCAAGCAAGTCTGCTGCACTGTACTGCTTTCAAGCAAGCAGCTAAATCAGCAGGAGATGGTCAGCAATGTGTTAGTGTAGATGTATAACCCTACAGTCACACAACTGTATTATGCATAGCCCCACCCAGTGTACCACCCATGTGAAAAGTGTCTCTGATCCTGCACAAGTGAAGTCTGATACGTGTCCACCAGCTGGCTCCTGCCCAGCATCCTCCAGCTCACTGCAGAAGCCAGCATTGTGTCAGAAGGTATTTGCTAGCGAGAAGCTTCTATCTGAGACACAAAGGCAAATTTTCACATTATTGCATGATGCACCTGTCAGCTTCATCATTATGGGCTGCTCTGACCAGACCAAATAGAAAGTTTTAGCTTGGATAAATGCATTAGCTGATACACAGACATCCCTTGCCCCACAGGATATTCTTTCTACAGTAACAGGTTTTGGGTGGACTTTTTTTGCTAGTGAGGAGCCAAATTAAAGAGGCATTCAGCATTCTGTCATTCTTCACCTGTTTTCACCCCTGCCTTGTGCTTCAGAGGATTTGGAGATCACAGCATTACAACCAGTATTACTTTACTATGAATATACAAGAGAAAAGTACAACACTGAAGTGAAGACTAGCATTAATATTTCTACCTATGTTCCAACTTGCTGCCATGTCAATTACTAATACAACATCCAGATAAAGGCAGAAACCTCAACCTGCTGAAAAATCTCCTGAAAGAGCCAGCAAAAGGGAGCAAAGCAGGTTGAGTCATCTGCAGTGCAGCATAATTTAAGGTATCATTTATACTTATAAAAGCAGAATACTGCAGTCAAACAAGCTTGGTACAAGAATACACAGCCCCGAAACTCAAGCTTGAATTTAATTAATTGGAACTATTAAGTTTGAAGGTATACCAGGTGAGAGTAGCAGTCAGGAAGAACCACTTAAGCCTACCACAGGTTAAGAGGATTAAGGTCAAGGCAAAAAATTAATGAGACAGGTGTAAGATGAGAATAGAGGAAAGGGATCTTATCACTTGGACGAAGAAAGATGGAACTTGTAGGAAAGTCAAAGGAAAGTTGTACAACTGTGGGACTAAAAGCAACCCTTAAAGTAGCTTTCATATTATGCACTACTTCCTGCCCATACAAAGAAAGGAGCTGAAGGGAAATTCGAACTAATTTAATTTTTCTTCCTGTATTTAAGCATGTCATAGATATTGCTCTTGATTCAAAGAGTCATTTCTGACCTAACTTTAGAATAAACTTGTGTGACAGATGACGCATGACTGGCATAGCAGCAAAGATAAGACAAGATCTATGGTAGGTCTACAGTCTGCTCTTAGTAAGAACTGGAATGCTGCTGGGAAAAAACCCCCAAACCCAACAATGGGGAAAAAAGTAGGCCAGTGTAAGGTGAGCAACAAGATGAACTGCAACATCAGTCTGACAGCTAAAGCTCTTGCAGGAGCTGCTGCATTTATAAATATTTGTAGGAACAGGTGATATCTCAAGGAAAAAAAAAAAAGAGTACTTCCAGACAAAACAAATTTTCTATTGTGAGACACCATTTTCTACTTAGACTCTTCCGATATCTACCTTCTTATGATTCTCGGATAACTTATTTTTCAGCTCTGCTTTTTAATGTCTTAAATGTTTTCCTGAATGCTAGAGAAACAGACAAAATATGACCTTCCAAAGCATTGGCACGTGCATGCCAGTAGCCACATAGTGACTCGGTGTGTTGAAGCCTCCTCAGAAAAAAGGCATGTTGCCTTCCTGCAAAGACTCATCTAAAAGCTCCTCCACTTTCTCAATAACAACATCATCATATGTAATTATCTGTGATACAGAGACCACTTATAAGAACGCACACTGTGTCTGATAGCTCAAGTGCAGTGCTCCAGCATGCTTTCACACTCAGAAAATGCAGCATCCATACAGTCAGTTTGGAAACTGGGTTCTCTTATTCCATCCAGAGAAAAATGATACCCACACATCTTCAAAAAACTAATAAACTAATACTGACCACTAGACTTGATAGTGTATGGAATAAGCCAAGACGACCAAATCCTAAGACTGGCAAGAACAGACAATTTACCCATATTTATATGCTGGACAATCCCATGATGATACTCTTTCCTGTCTGATTAGATTAATTCTTGAAAACTTAGGTCTTCATGTTGTTAGGCTGTTAGATAAGACACAGTGTACCTGATACACTCTATCAAATTACAATGCAGTAAAATAAGCATTTTGCAGCAAAAGTCATCAGCAGTGTTTTATAAGTACAGCCCTGTCATGGTAAACCTACCCCAATTACACAACGAAGCCTGCAAACCATAAAATAACCTATGCTCGTAATTAAAGTCTTATCTACACCAGGATAAAATATTTTCATGTTAAAAGAAAATTATTTACCCTCACTGACCATTAAATATATTTGTGACTGTTTTTTCCACCTACTAGCAAGTAACACAAGCTTCTTGGTGCTGATGCTTTAAGGTTCATCAGTAGTTAACACCCAGTAACTATTTCAAACAGATGATTTGCATTCAGCCACAGTAGCAAGAGAATGGCTGTATTTTGATATTAAAAAAAAATTAAAATTCACTGCTTGTAAATAGGTGTTACAGTGACAGATTCAGACATCTGCATGCTACTTAGAGCAGAAGCTGCTTCCTGCCACAGAAATGAATCCAAAGCATGACTTGGAGGAGCCTCTAGTGGTGATAAAGTAGATGTGATTATAAATTAGCAGATGCTCAAGGATAAGAGCCCTGCTGGCATTCACGTAGCCTACAGTTACACGACTCCCAGTCAAGTTACCAGCAATGTGACCTGCAGGCCACAAACACACACTTGGGACCAAGTAGGATGTTTTCAGTAGTGCTCTACCTACAAGTTTTACCTTGCCTTGATTTGATAAGGGAACCATACAGCTTGCTTCTTGACCTTTTCAGTTTGTAGGCAACATTTAGGGCAAAAACTGAACAGAAGGATATCCTAACAACTTGTTTAATATTTTCAGACTAATATTTTTGCAGGGAAGCAGATACAACATCCTGTGGCAACTATTTCTACAGTTTTAACTACATACTGGGCAAAAAATCCACTTTCATTTTGACTTGCTTGGTAGTTCCATTTAATGCACATTCATTCTTAAATTAGGCAAGACAGTAAACCGTCATCCTCTCTTGACTCTTTTTAGTGTAACGCATGGCTTTATAATCCCTAATTGTACCCCTCCTAAGTCATTACTTCAAGAATTCTTAGAGTTTCCTAGAATGGGGAGCAGTGCTGCTACTAGTTTTCTCCAATAACTTACACCGACACAGGCAGACTACTATTTTAAAATAAACTGTGTCTATGCACATAGAAGGCAAGGATGTGTAAGCCTTGCACAGCAGAAACACATCCTTTGAGCAACTTTACAGCGACATTAGAGCAGTATCTTCCACAGGTAACAGCAATGGAAAATGTTTTGTTGTTGTAAAAGGACTTTTCCAGAGCATGAACTTTGATAACATCAGCTGGAAGCAGTTCTATTTGAACTCCATTGGCAAGTGCAGCAGGTGTCATTAACTGTGGAGTTTCTCCAGTCTTGTGACCTGTTGCAGCCACATTGATGATAACTGGAAAGGTGCTTTCACTCCTTCAGGAGGCCCTGTAACATTATCCTTTTTGGTAAGCACTAATACTGATGCAACACTTCCTTTAGCCTAGCACAAAAGAAAATCAAAAAACCACATTTGGCAATTTGGCTGCGTCAACTCACTTACCATTTAGGCTCCGGTACGAGCCCTTAAAGAACTGGAGCATCTGGCATCAAGCACTGAATGAAACAGCCAGCTTTTGTTTGTAGTTACAAGGTTCAGATGCTGAAAATGTTAATGCTGTTTCAGCACTTTGCAACAACAATTGCAGGCTAGACACTGTCAAAGTACTTCAGAGGTCTGCTTTTTAGCATCTGAAAGATTTGTCCGGCAACCACAGGTCTCTATCTTCCCTACACTCCTGATGTGCAAAGTAGGCTTTCCCCCAAATCAAATAATTAATAGAACTGGTGCTGCTTTTTATTTCCTCAAATACTATCAAAAGTTATACAACTGTTTGCAGAGTAACTTCAAAGCCTTCTACATGTCGTCAATATGTGTTTATAGTAACTGCCAATGGTCAGGGCTTGTTTTAGAAGGCCTGGATATAATGAAATAAAAAGAGTACAGCCTTTGAGGTATCCTGTGCCTAGAAAATAATATATTAAATAGTAAGCATTATTTAAATTATAAATATAGGAAACTATGTTGCTATGTTTGACCTCTGGATGAAAATTATACTACAAAATGACTGGAAGACTAAGAAATTCTTTACACTTATGTTGCTTACAAAGCTGTACTTTTACACAGTTAGAGTCTTATTTCTGCATGGAACTAGTTTCCTGGGGAAAAAAACTGAGTTCTGCAGATGCTACCATGGAACAAGCATACAGTGATGAGCATTTAAATGGTCTGTATGTCTTGGCAGATTTGGGGGGAGATCACAGCATTGGCTGGGATGGGAGAGCACCACAAGGTGACCAACAGGAGTCAACTGTTTTCGTGTAGCTGATTTATGCTGCTCTCAGCTGCTTTTCTCTACAAGAACAACTACAGAATGGAAATTTTGGCCTAAGAAAAGCTTTATGCTATGAGTTTTTAGTTTTAGAAGTATCTAGCCATACAAGGGGCAATACCAGCACACAACAGCTCACAAAAAATCCCAGGTTATGCACCCATGTCATACTACAAAGAGTTTTGAGAAACACATGGGGGGAGTACCTGAACTGTAAGTGTGGTGGAGTGAGGGAAAACTGCATGAACTCATTCCAAGCAGCCTGCCAGAAAAATCAACCACAAAGATCCTTTTGTTCCTATTCTTGGACATCCAGTATTATTTACTAGAGCTGCTGCTCAGTCCCTCCTACCCCACCTTGGCCCAGTTTTTGTTGCCTCCAAGGAAAAGCATTTTCAGATGAGTAAAACTGTCTCCATCAGACACTGCAATGGCAGTGACCTTCAGTGGCACTGACAACAGTCTGAGGAGTAAAATATCAGATCCAAGAGTCTTCTTTGCAGTACTGAAAGGGTTATGCATTTCCAGATCCAGACAATTTGCCTCCATATCCCTCCAGTTCTGAACTGGCCCTGTGAAAAAGTTTATCCACCTTAGGAGCAGCCCCACTGATTCCTATAAAGTACACTAAAGTAGGGGGTTGGGTGACCTGTGTAACATGCACTCACAAAACCACTCTCAAGGTAGACCTCAGCATACCATCACACATTTTATGCATCAGGCACACAAACGGCTCAGCCAAGCAGCACAACTGTCTCTGAAGATCTCCACACATCTGACCTTTAACATTACACTTGCCTGCTCAGCTTTGTAC
Organism: Camarhynchus parvulus; assembly: GCF_901933205.1. Lineage (NCBI taxonomy): Eukaryota > Metazoa > Chordata > Aves > Passeriformes > Thraupidae > Camarhynchus > Camarhynchus parvulus. The sequence continues at coordinate 62,521,180 of NC_044601.1, forward strand.
TGGTCTACAGCCAATATTGACAGGTTTGGGGCAACACAGACTATCCTGCAGATGTCCAAAACTACTTGGATTTTAACTGTTCCACTGGAAGCAGAGGATTACACCATACTACCAACCAGCTTACTTTTTATAATGGCAAACACCCAAAACATAGTAACTGTTAGACTTTGAGGTACAAAGTGGTTCCCTGACATGGCAGCATTTTTTCCTATGCGCCAAACCCATGGACAAGGAACATCTCCAGTGCCCATTTTAAAGTTCGCACAAGTACTGTTAAATTGACCTTGTTAAATTTAATTAAAATAATCACACTGCTCTTATGAATGGACATATGTCTTGGTGTATAATAACAAAACCAACCCCCTCGTGGTTTTTTTCCTTACAAAACTTACTTCCGTGCACCTGAACACATCCAGAAGCAATGCTTACATATCAATACAAACATCTTACTACAAAGATGCTTTGCAGTAGCAGCAGAGCTCTCCCTCCCTGCACAGCAATACTAAGCAATCACAATGATGAGAGAATCCCTTTTAACTCCCACTTTGCACCCACTTATCAAACAGTCATGAATACCTCCTCTAATAGGACTACCTTCAGAGTTTTTTAGAAACTTAATTATCACTTTTGGCATCAATTAGGTCAGCAGAAGTTGATGCTTTCTGAAACCTCCTGGAGAAGGAGACAGCACATTTATCACTGTCATGTGAATTTAGGAGGGGAAATCAAAGCCATTACTATCCCAGGAAGTAGCAGAACTCACATATAGTATTTATGGCATCAATTATTTATGTTTTCACTTCAACTCCAATTTAGAAACAGAGGAAGTGAAAAAAATTTCTCAGTGAGGATCCTAAGCAGGGTACCTTTAGCTACGTATTTTTTATGCTCAGTCTCCTCCCTTCTTAGCCACAATGCTGCTGAAGGACTTTAAAGTTCATTAATTTCAGTCCATTATTACCATCACCAACATTAAATATATGTGTTCAAACCAAACCAGGCTTATCAGTAGGGTAAGGATCTGTCACTCAAACAACCTGCAATTCTAGACATCCAACAGGGTTTCAAATTAGCATTCTATACTTTGAAGTTCAGAGAAGTTATCCTCTCCATCCCAAGGAATTACCACCACAAATAGGAAGAGATTTCTAAAAATTCCTGTTACAGAAACTATGCAAGTTTTGTTCTGAAGGTTACCATTCAGTATTCACTATGTCAAAAGAAAAGCTCTAAAAAAGATTGCTTTCCAAGGGACTTTTTGATATCTGAAGTGCTCAGGTCAGCTTGCCAACTTTCAGCACCAGTATAACAAGTAAGAAATCATTTAACTCATTTAGGTATTAAAAAAAATACCAGAAGGCGTACCAAGGTGTCCCCTATCTCAATTTAAGACAGGCATTGACATTAATACACTGCAGTGCCAAGAATCCTTAACCTTCCTAACAGGGTACTCAAGAGCTACACAAGTAGATGCCCTGTACCTACCACAGAAAGCAGAGGGAACCCTTGCAGATAGAGACCCTTGCCTTTGACTGCATCACCAGCCTTCAGCTTCATATGTGGCAAAATAAATTACATCATATTGATTTTGCTAATCCATTCCAAATATGGTACACTTCAAACAAACCGGCAATGTAAGTTGATTAGACAACACTGACAAGCCAGTCAATGAGTCCAAGAGCAGAAGGGGAACAACATCTAATCTGTTAATGGCTTCTGCTCTGGTATCCCAGGAAACCTGCTGCAGCTGCTTGGTTCAAGTTGTGTACTATGGCAAAAATGTCTGCAATCCCACTCTAATAACCAGCATTTTCACAACTGCTAAGCAATGTCTGCATGGCAGAGCAGCAGTTCCTCTATAGAATCTGGAGCATGAACTGCACATGCAGAAACATGGTATGTCTGGGGACCCAGGGCACTCCCATCTCAGTAATGTTTTTACCAGGTCATCAGACCCTGCTTACCACACAAGATTTACAGAGACATCAGTATAAAACCCACCTCACTTACACACAAAGTACAGGAGTAAGCAATATCACAAGGTAAATGATCATTCAGTTCACTTCCTTGGAACCACCTTGCCACTCCTTTGTGATCTAACTCAAGAAAACTTCCTTAATTTCATTAACACATTTACCCTGTCCCCAAAATGTAAACAAAAAGCATCAGATTGAATGTTTTCTACATGGTACTTTAATTATTTTCTACCTGGTAGTACTTGTAATTTCGATGTCTTGACAGCTATTAGACTTCAGCAACTGATCTATTTGATCATTAACTTGGTCTTAATCACCTAGAATAATCTAAAATCCTAATTTATTTTAAGTACTATGTGTGCCATTTTAGTCTGTCACTTCCCAGCCTTGAAGCACTTAGCTGTCTGTACAGCAAGGATTCAGAGAAGACACCAAACGACTACCCACACTCCAGAAGTCAGCATTTAAGACTCCTGGATTCCTCTCAGAGGTTGCTTTCAGAGAAACATATTTATCCCAGTATTATTTCTTTATGTGCTACACAGTTCAACTGGTACTTCTCAAACTGTCATAATGCTAAATAAAAAAAGACTGTGGGAAAATTAACATATATAAGGTTAACTGAGAACTATCTTCCTGCTAACATGAAAGATCAGCAGTACTAAGCCATACTCTTTTAGTCAAAACACTCTGCAGAGAGACCCCAGGTGAGCCTCTGGTGTCTTTCTCAGGCAGACAGGCTGCCACTCTGCATTCAGCATCTCATCTGCATTTGCTACTAACTCTTTGCACAAATGCCTGTATTAATTTACAGTGGATGATCAAACCATACTTAAAGCCTTTCTTTTGTTGTTCTTTTCCTCCCCATCAAAACACATATAGCAAGTTCAGCTGCCTTAAGTATTTTATTAAAACCTACCAGGCAAGTATCAAGGACAAAACCAGTGGACTGAGCAGACAGAAGGAATTGTGATCTAGTACATAAATCAGTATTGGAATGGACAATATATTAAAATATGACCGTTTGAATCAAATATCAACTGTTTGGAAATAAACTCATATTAGTGCCTAAGTCCAATCTGGAGATTCTTTCAAGCTCATTTTCCATCCAGTAAGCTTCACTGTGCTGTAGCGCTGCTGTCCCAAAGTAGTTTCTTTCACCCACTGTGCAAGAGGCTGATCCCCACACAGAGTTGAGATTTATTTTGATTTATTTACAGTTTTTTAAATTTGATTTATTTACAGTTCTGCACAGAAATGGGGGCTGGTGGTGAATCCACAAAGCCAGTAAAGCAACTATCAAAATCTTTCATTATTTAAATATTTTACCAAACAAAGGCATTAATGTTCACTGGCTACAAGTTACAGAGTTCCCTCATTAGTTAGTATTCTATCTTCTATTAGTTAAATTACTTCCTTACTTCTCAGAGCACACAGACTAATAAAAGCAATTCTCTTTTTTTGAGTCAGTGGGTTCCTTGGGCCAGTGGTCCGTAAGTTGGTGGTCCTAATCTTCCCTTGCCAGAAATACTTTATATCCAGTTGGAGCTGATTTCTCAGTTGTTGACTTTATTGGTTGCTTCCTTATCTTGGGAGTTCTGCCAAATGTCCTTGTGGCTGGTAAACTCTGTATTCTTTGTGCCCACTATCAGTGGTACATCCTGCTTCCCAAGCTTTATTAATCTCTCCCCAAGTCTGAGAAAATGGAAGCATGTGAAGCCCTAAACCTTAATTAAGGCCATTCTACCGACAAATAATGTACTTTTCTAACACCTGGATATCAGCATGAAGAGCCTGTCAACAGCGAGAAGGCACTTTGGAACAACAGAAAATGTTACATTGAGCTCATTAAAGCACTGAGAAAGCTCAAGGGGTACTAGATGTTGAGCACAGGTGAAAATCAGTTGTAAAAGGACATTAAAGATGCAGTTTGGACTTCTCAGTTGAGCAGGGAGACTTCAATTCCAAGAAGATATTGCAAAGAGGAAGCAGCATCCTTGTAAACTTTATTGTTACAGTTGTCCAGCATGGTAGAAAGTATCCACTCTACTATCTCATAAACGTCTATGGAACTAACTTCAAATTACCTCTAAAATCCTGAGCTTGTGTTTAGTTTTTTCTTACTAGTGAAGATGCCCTCCTTCCCCACCCGTGTTTGAACAACATCAGGTATCTTCTCAGTATCAAGCTTGCTCACCACTTCCATGCTCTGCACCACCACATTCATTTGGAGCAGCAGTCACGAGGATGCTCATGAGCGCAGTTGTGCCTTTGCACAAGCAGCTGCAGCACAGCAGCTGCTGAGGGAAACAGCAATGCACTGGGAGCTCAATGCCAAAACACTCCCAGAGCTTGTTTAGAGTTACAGCATTTTAAACAAGTGAGGTCTAACAGGTTACCAGTTACACACCCAGCAGGACGGCTCAGGGTCCCAAACAAGCACTACAGTCAGTGTGTTATCAAATCCAGACAAAAGCAGCAATTGGAATTACATTGTCACTGGCATTTGAACACCACAAAATCTGAAGAGCATAAACTGTTGTTTCCTATCTTTTGTACTCAACTGGGTCTGATAAATCCTCAGTAGTACTGCTTAAAAACAACTTAGCATCCAAACTAGCTCTAAGCAAGAAGAAAAAACAAAGTGGTGCAAGTCACAACAGAGGTTGCTCCTCCCACCCCTCCTGAGCACTACTGTGCCGCCAGATAACAAACTAGCCAGAACATCCCTAACTTTTATTTTAAATTGTTTATTCTGGAAGAAGACACCCTTTAGACCCTTATTTATATAGGTAAGTGTCAACAGTTCAGTCAGTACAACATAAAGACCAACCACCAACCAAGGTTGAATCTTTCAGCAAGTATGGGATTGCATTCACAGGAAAAAAATCCCAACCAGGAGCCTTTGGCTACTGCTGAAATCCTCCAAAAATGCTGTGTTGCCTTTCCTAGTAGAAGACTCATGAGGCAGCTCTGTATACTGTCAGCTGTGGCTTTAGGTGTTAAATACTCTGCTGATAATCTGAATACTCCATACATGCTTGCACACATATACTCTATCAGTACTTCTCTCCTTTGGGAAGACAAAATAGAGTCAGGGTTTTCCTTCCCATTCTAACACTCAATAATATCTTGGCATGTAAGTATAGGGCAAGGGAATGGCAGAAGGGAAAAATAATCTAAACAAGTTAAATTAGTGACCTGCTTGCTTGTTTAGTGATAAAGACAGCCAAGCCAATAATTTTTGGCCAGACTTCATGATCACGTAATTTACAATACACATTTTAGAATTACAGCCTCAGCAGCACATATACCTCTCTGGAGCATGTCATTAACATACCATGTTTGACTTTTTTGGAAGAGTGGAATAAGCAAGCACTCACCAGAAACCACTCTTACAGAGCCCAGTTTCAGCAAAAATCATGTGTCACCACCCTTCAGAGTATACAGGGCTTTCAAGAGGCGTCCAATTTATTTCTATTTGCATACAATGAACTGTACAGTAACCGTCATTTCTGCAGCTCATTAGGAGTCACAAACCCCTTATTGTATTTGTGGGCTGGATTAACTTTGCAGGTTCAAGAGCCCACAGCAAGTCACAGCCTCGTCACAGTAGATGTGATACAAGCAGTAACACATTGTACCATTAAAATATGCCAACAGCACTGACTGACTGCCTCCTGTAAAAAGAGATGAGTTTCAAAACATTCTCCTTCACTCTCATTATACAGAAGTTAGCCTCATTTGAGTAGCACACTGTCTGCTGCTCAAGTTACTCTGCAATATTTTCAGTTAGCCTCTTCCCAACCAGACATCATTCAAAGCACTTATCAACATATGAAAGCAGAAAAAGAAGACTCTGATGCTGAAACTAACAGCACTACTTACAAAGATGATATTAAAAAAAAACAAACAAAACCCCCCATATCACACCAAAGATAACCAACCAAAAACCAGTGAGTCAATTTAGACTTTGTAGGACAAAATACTTTCTCCTGCTGGCAAAATGGCCCTTGTGCTAAGTGCAGACATACTGGCAGCTTTGCAGATCCAGTGCATTTTATAGCTTCAACATGTTTTAAAACAAGTACCTGGAAGACATACACATAATTAACTTTTGTTTGGTGTTGTTCAGTGAAGTCATGTCATCTTTTCAAGAAAGAAAGCCTGCAGAGACACCAAGGCTGAACTCTGTGGCTGTCTTTAGTCCGTATCAACAGGGCTATAGACAAATTGGGACAGCAATTCAGGTTCAAGAACCCTGATCTTTCTCATAGGAAAAAACTGAGGAGTTGGATACTGGGAAAGTGACCTCAGAGGTACCCTAGCAATGATGTATGCACAACTTCCTTCATGTTTGCTGCAATGCTGTCCACCTTTTCACGGTACTAAGTCTATGGACATCAGATCTCATACTTCTCATACAGACATAACTACTGCAGCCACCAGGATTAAAATGTTGTGATTCTCTTATCAGCATGAAAAAAAGAGAATTCTCAGCAAATCCAGCACAGAGTAACTCACACCATGCACTAAGCTGTGTGTGCTGCAGAGCTCACGTTCCCTGTACAACCACTTCTGCACTGGGCATTGCAGCCTGTATTGTATCAGGGTTTATGCTTCTGCTCCAATCTCCAAAATAAACATACCAGGCAGCATATCTAATTATATCTAAGGTAACACATAGCTCATTTGCTTCTTTACTGTGAGCAGTTAGCTTTAAACACAGCTATTACAATATCAGATTAATGACCGTGGAAGCCTGCATCACTAGTTCATTATCCTTACAGTCCAGAAGCTTAACACAAAAAGCCACAACAGCAAAATTTTCAATTCGCAAATTAAACACTTACTGATCTGACATTCTTGTACATGTTATCATAGGACATTGAAATTGCTTCCAGTGTGAAATGCTGTCTTTAAAATCACAGCTTCATCCACGAGACAACTGACTACAGCAAACTAATGAGAAAATTTCACCAGAAAAAGAACTGTAAAAAAGTTAGCCAATGACAAAGTATTTATAAGGGTGGACTTTTAAGTAACTTTCCTGTTGCACTAAGATTTTCTGCCACAAATACATTAATAGGCACTGGGCATGGGACAGGAACTGTCTGAGGTTACCTTCTCAACCTCTATTACAGATATGTCCTCCAAAAATAGAAGAACAGCAGTTTAAAGAGGAAAAGAAGATCCTGCACTCTCCAGAACAGAGTAATTAATGGACACCTAAAAGTAGCTTATCTTTTGATTTTCCGCACCCTGCTAGAACAGGAGTAACACTATAAACATTGCATGGGTGAGCATGACAAGCTGGGTGCTTGTGAAGTGCATCTCAGGAGTCAGTGCAGACTAGGGATGCACCCTTGAAAACTCCAGGTTCTAGACCCAGGATTCTCCTGATGTTCCTTCTGAGCATTGCTTGCTGACCTGCCCAACGAAAGTGACAAGAAACAAAATGCCCTGAACACTGAGCTCTGGGAATTTAATACTGAACTCAAGGTTAGAAGTAGCTCTGCGTACAAGGCTGACTCAGAGCCTGTACGTGACCACTTGTACTACACATTTCATTGAGATGATTGTCCTATTTTCCTAAAAAAAAAAAATCAGCTGATCTGGGACACCTTATTCAATCATTCAATCAGCTACCACTGGGGGATTTAGTCCAAAGGCACTTTTGCATCCTCCACCTTCTGGGTGGATGCCCTATCCTAAAGGGCAGTAAGCATAGCTCTCTTCAGCCTTCCTCTTGGCATCAGGCCACTGTCCAGACAGGAATGCAAATGCCCAAGCCAGAAAACAAAAGGAGACTGACAGTTCATAGCACAGAGATTGGGAAAAACTGTCAGGATCAGTAACATTTCACTCTGGCATGTGAGCTGATAAACAGGAGCAATCCCTCCTTCCAGCTGAGCACCTTAAGCTACAGAGGAAAGTTCCTTCACTGCTGGCTGGGTTTAGGCTTTACCCTAGTATGCAGCCAAGAGCCCAGCACACAAAATTTCAACAAGAGAAAGAAAGGATTCCTCAATACAAACTCAGAGCCTAGTAACTACATTACCTCAAAAAAAAAAAAAAAAAAACAAGACCCCACAAGATATGTGTTTAGTCCCTTTAAATTGCAGTGGGCACTAAATACACCTCCAGTACTTTTGGCTGAGAGCCACATATTAAATTTCCTGCAAGAGCCAAAGTCCTGAGGAGGACATAGCTATTCCCAGACAAAAGATGGCTGAACCTCTCCAAGTCTCACTCCAAAGCTGGGCATGTAAAATAAGTGGGCTGGCCCTTAATGCCACCCTTCAGTACTAAAGTTGTTGACACTTCAGGCACCTCTGCACAATTTTAGTTCTTTATCCTACTTACCACAGATTGCTCTAAAATGGTGACAGTTGCAAGGCAAGAATGTATGGGATAAAAATATTGCTACAAAAGCATAGGAGGGATTATTTAAGAATCCTGTATTATTCCTTAACTTTAAGTGGAACTTTGACCTTGAACAACCAAACTTGTGTAGAACAAACATCTGAGAAAGGAAGAATATGGAATCAAAATCACAAAATGAGGGTTCTCCAGTATCCTAGCAAAGTTATAAAACATCCAGATCAGACATCTAAAATAATCTCCAGATCAGACATCTAAAACATCTGAATACCACCTACTACTACTCCTTTATCCTTTATTATAAATTGTGTGTATAAACATGTGTAAGAGCACCATGGTTAAATTGCAAACAGCAGAATGACATCCAGCAATTCATCTCAATTTTCCATAAAAAGGGACACAGATGGTTTTTTTACTTAGTGAAGGTGAAGCTTCCTATAACATACTCCATAGTCTGGGAAGGAGGCTATCCAACATTCTTAAAAAGCCTGCCATGTCAAGTGGAAACTCAACATAAGAGCTTTAAAGACAAAAGTAGGAAAAGATCCAATATAAGGGCTGGCAGTGAGGCTGATTCAATCCCCCATCTGGATGAGTTCCCATTCACCATTCAGCAGTGGAAATCTTACCAACATAAAAGCATAATAGGTCAGCACAAACAAAATTTTGCAGGTTTGATCTAGAGTTAATACACAAACCACCTGTGTTTTGCTAATTATTGCCAAGCAACATTAAGGCCAACAGTTTAGCAGAGTTCAAAAAGAATTACACGTTGTATGGGTAATAAGAACATCTACAAGTACATTAGCTAGGATAAAACAGTTTATAAAAGGATTAAAGGAGTACCACACCTCGTGGTATAAGTCAGCTACTATATCATGGATACATTTTTTCTAATTGTTTTGCTTAGCACAGAGCAGCAGTGCCCACTGTTCTTGCAACTGACAAGTAAATCGCACTAAGGATCAGCTTACAAAAACCAAAATCAAACTAGATTTCACTAGCTCAGGTTCAGACTCCTCTAGTTAGCTTATACAACTGTATATTACATTTATCTTGGAATAAAAGCAACTCAAGCCAAACCTTAGCTGATTCATATTCACAAGTGCGTACAATGCAAACTAGAATTGAGATGTTTAAGGCACAGAAGTTGATGTGACACCCTCAGAGTCAGATCATCACAGCAAAACACCCAGACTATCACCACGATCACCTAAGTAAGCAATTCTTCGCTGATTTCAGTAAACAGCTACCCCCTAAAGCAAAAAAAAAAAAATCCCAAAGTGTCTTAATAGTCTTGCCTTGTCCTGTTGTAAAAGGGTTGCAGGAATTGAGATCTCTGTTCACAAGAAGCTTTGCTCCAGTGGCAGGACTATTCATTTCAGGAGAATTTAATCACTTTGACCTCACACCTTGCACTTCAAGACGTTGTTCTAGTCCAAGTCCAATAAAATAATTAAAGACGTACAAAACCCAAATATTTTTAGCAGCCTGCTTTCCTTGCATTTACAAAAGCTTAATTTGCCATTAGCCCCATGAAATGGCAGAGGGATTCAGACAAAGGAGCTGTAATTACCAAGTCATCTCCACTGAAGTGCCAGCTACCATATGCTCTCTTCAGGAAACTCAGACTACTCCATATAATAGTAGTGCCTAGTTTATGAAACTTCCTATATCAAGCTTCATTTTGACAAAAGGGTGGGTTTGATTGCTACCAGGCATATTTGGAACTTTAGCTGTTAACTAGTGAAAATAGAAGGATAAAAATGGTGGATCTTAACAGCAGAGCAGATCACTATAAGCACACAATTCAAAGTGATTACACAAGGTGATCTGGGTTTCATCTCATACTCTCTCACTTTTTAATTAAATATTCTTTGCAATGATAGAAAATATTTAGAAAACAGATCATACTACTTTCAGAAGTGATTTGTGAACCTTTGTCTGTTGATTGGTTTCAGATTAAGTTACAGACACCTTAAGAAGTCCTGTATCAGATTAGCACTTTCAGCGTAAAAAACCTTGACAGGTCAGAGGGAGATGTAATACAGTTTAAAAACTTATAAGCTAGGAAGGGGGAAAAGCCTAAATAGGTATTTTTACCATTTTCCTTCAGCAAAAGCTACCCACAAATAAAACACTTACCATCCATATCTGCATTACAGCAGGGACCACAATTTCTAACATTTCAGTGCTGTAGAAACTGGTATCACTTGCCAAGGAAAACCTCCCTCTAATTAGGCAAAGTTTTAGAAGTAAATCAACTATTAACTGTAGCACAGGCTTATGTTGCTATTAGAGAAAGCAGAGATTTTGCCTGCGGTGAAAAATGTGGCTAAGCAGAAATAGATGGTCAAATGACTCAATGAAATAACCAGAGCACCAAGCTGGGTCTGTATCACAGAAACATCAAGTCCACCTAGTACTCTGATCACTGGCAGTAGAGCCAGGTAGCTTTTAAACATGCAGGTAAAAGAAAAAAAAATTGATCGAGTGACTGTTACTGTATCTGCAGGGTAGGATTTTTCCTAGAAAAAAACAAGAGAATAAATGTGATAGGAAATTAATCCTACCAGCAGTTTTCACTATTTGCTGGCCTTTGCAGCAAGTAGTAGCTTACAAGCTTTTCACTTCCATTTGAATGAAGTTTTCAACTGTGACTTTTCACAAGTTACTACACAAAGAGAAGCTCAGAAACCAAGTATTAGATGAAAGGCAGAAAGAGTACACCTAGTCTTCATTAACTTCTCTGAGCACCTGGTGTTCTGCTTAAGAATCAGTGCCTGTAGAAATACCTGTCATAGTTGGCAGTTACAAATATGCTTGTGGCAGCAGGAAAAAGCTGGCTCAAATTCCGCTTGTTTTACTCAGTTGGGCTTTCTTTGGGCTGTGCTTTTTGTGCTGAAGTGAAGCAGAATGAAGTACTTCATGAGGGAAGCAAAAGATTAAAACTTACCAGCTCTTACCTACAGAACCACAAATCAGCCCATGCAATCGTGATTATCAAAACACACATAGCAAGATGGCTCAATTTCTCACTATGGAAAGCACTACAGGAACCTAGAGCAACCCCTGACAGAGCTGCAGCTCCAGCAGCTATTTCTGACAAGGAATACAATTCTCATACTAGTACCTGCTTGCATGTGGGCTTTATTTTGCACTGGGATTTTGCTGCAATACTTGTATGACTACACTGAACAGCAGGGCTGCAAAATGAAGCACACCAGTAGAACCTGAATTCACATCTTATGTATCAGTCACCTTTTGGGGATAAATATACCCTGGAAGGTGTCTCCCCAGAGATCTGGCCTCATGCAGCAAGTAGGCAGCCAGGCACGCTGTCGTTACGAGAGAAGAACCACTGGGGTTACAACACTCAAGATTCCCACCACTGAAAACAGCAACTTGCTGCAGTAGTCATATTCAACTCCCTGTGTAAGCCTCAAGCTGCTCATTGCTTCTGGTTCTTCTGTCAATCCATTGCCATTTCTCAATCTTAACATTTGCTTGCTATTTTCCTCAGGATATTTAAGTGACTGCAGTTGCCAAGACAACCACTTCATCAACACCAGCACCTCAACTCATCTATCTTGGGCTTCCCTTCCGTTCACCATAACTTCTAGGAAATCAGTTGCCAGAAACAGCAATTTTTGAAATCTGGCTTTTGTGGCTTTTTAACTTCTAGTGGCCTTCGGGATCTCTGAATCTCAAGTTCCTGACATAGGAACAGCTTTATTTTAATTATACCCTCAGCAGTGAGATTGATTCCTGTAAAGTTGTAGAAAGTCCGATAGCTTAAATTCCAAAGCACTAAGGCAATCACAGAGGTAAACATCCAAACCAGGTTTATGCACCTATGCTGTCACTTTCAATAACACAAGTAACTGAAGTCTCCTTCAATTTTGTTACCAAGAGAAACAAAGTGACAAAATATTTATTGACCGCATCTAGGCATTGAAATGCACACCAATACATGTATCTTTTCTAGAAGGTCATAGAACCTCCACAATGCAATTAGAATGTAGATAATCCCCATCGCAATATGGATGTTTTTAACTAAGTAACGCTTAAACTGTTAAACTTTCTAGCCATGATAGCCATGAAACTAAGTGGCACATTCAGCTGAGCTCTGCAGGCAGCCAAGTTTTAGGACGCTGCAATATAATTTCCCAGAATTTCTCAATAGTAAAAGTACGGCAATAAGGTCCTGCATAGCACTCCTCTTCCTCCAGTCCATCTATCTTAAACACAAACAAGATTTTGCAACTTCAATCACAACATAAGCTTTGATTAGAATTCACATTTTACAAAATATGGGATAAGCCAACAGAAGCAAATAAGCTAGGTCTGGTTAAGTTTTAACACCAATAAAGCTACCAGCATCTTTGTACCATCAGCACCTGAAGCCACATCAGAGCAGCTTCCCAAGTTTCTGTCTACAAGGCCCTCACTGCTGTGACTTGAGAGATTTACAGCTGCAACTGTACCGGCTTTGCATCCATTATCACGGATACAGGTGGTGGCTGAACCATGGCAACGTGGGATTAAGCATGGGCTGCAAAACCAACTCTAAGCTGGGTCAGTTCACAACTGGTGTTAAATATCATGCTGTTGCTAACAGACCCCACTGCTGTGCTTGAGACAGGTCAAATGTGCCACTGCTGCATTGCAGACATACTTAAATACTACAAAATTATCTCAATGGTTTATTTTGTGGACCTTGGTGATCCGCCACGGTTGCTACAGTATCATTGGTAAATGCCCTAAGTGTTCCTTTTGCTGTACCTATTTTCACAAGGTTAACAAAATTAGAGAAGTTAAAGGCTTTATATTCTGCCCAAAACTCAAACTGTAAATAGCAATCACATTAAGCTGTGACTTAACATTATTTTGGTGAATAAATATTCTACAGCAGTATTTATCAATGCATTTATGATTGAAGCAATTAGAAATGCCAGCTTTCCTTATAGAAGCAAAGGTACCTGCAGGTCAGTTGTGCTGTAGTTTTCTATTTAAAGTGCTTGCTAAGTGCAGAATTTGGCTTTCTGCCCACGTGTTTTAAGCTCAGTGTTGTGGCATAGCCTGGGTAATTGCACTTGGGGTGACAAGCACAACAGCACTCAGAGGCATGTCACTAAGAGATTTCAAACCCTGTCTTAACTGACTGGAACCAAAACTTGCCCACGAAATGTGCCAACTCCACGACATGCCACACCAGGCTGTTTCCCTAGCTGTGCTGCAGAGCTGCAAGCCCTTTCACACTTCCACACTTCACATCAAATCCCACATGCTGGTTTCTCTATGCCGAGAGGCTTTATTTTGAACCTACCCTTCAAAGCACAGGAGAGCAGATCTAGAGTGGCTGTAATGGAAGTGAACAAGAGGCTGGAGCAATTAATACAGTACAAGAAGGAAATCCCAGAAGTGGAAATTAAAAAGCAGGGCGGCTTCGAACTCAGTGCAGGTGCCTCTGACATTTCAAATGATGAGGCAAGGCAAAGGATAACTTTGCCTCCTCCAATGAGAAGTTCACCCAGATTCTCCACAATATACTCTGAGATTTATTTGTGAAGCCTGCATAGCATACGTCTCACAAGCCTACATAACCAGGCCCTGACTTGATGGCTTTCTCTTCAGCACCAGGAATGTCCCCCTCCTCCCCCAGGTTAAGTTACACAACCCCAGCTTTATTTTTTGCTCTTAGAGAATTGCCGCAGCTGCCTCACGGACAAAGTCTGTGCAGAGGAGTGTGACTTGTCAGTACATCAGGTTCTGTGCTGGGGTGCTTCAAGAAACTGCTCAGGCTTTTATTTTTAAAAACCAGGAATAAGCAGAAGTTCTTATTGAAAAAAAAAAATCTTTGCTTTTGTGCTTGAGGAGCCTGAAATCTATTCACTTAATTTCTTCAGCTATTCCAAAATTAAATACTGTACTTGTAAACATATATGTCCAATTTGTCTTGGAAGAAAGCTCTCCCATGAGTTATTTATAAAAAGCAAAACACTTTCTACCTACAGATTTAGTCAATTATGCTATTATAAGATATACATATTTTACATAAAGGCGTTAATTTATCCAGAATAATGAGTATGAACCAGATAGAAGGCTTAGTCTCTATTCACTAAATTACTCTTACTCTTGTCAAAGAACATTTTATAAAATTCCCTGTGTGTCTATAGGGGTCCTTTAATGCAAGCCCAGGGTCCTTCACATGAGCACCTTTTACTGTCACTACAGGTGATGAACAAAGTATTGCAGAGGCTCTCTCCTGTTTGTGCAGCATCCATAGACTATTCTGGACAAGTGCTGTGCTTCACCCACACAAAGGGCCTAACAGATAATGGATTCTGGCCTTTGCATCCCTTTTACCAGTCTAACACCAGACTGTAGTGATTTGCATTCAGAGCAAATGTGGCATAGCAATATTTAATAGTTTTACCACATAAAGCTCAGCTAAACATGCACCAAAGAAGGCTTATTGGCTGCTACCTAGCAGAAGATGTTTGTTTGGTTGGCCATAAAAGCATCTAGTAATAGACACAATCTTTTCTTGGAAGAAGCTGATTTCTCAAACCCTTTCATGTTCCTCTTCCATAAAACATGTCCTTCATAGTATTTTTTTTTTACTAGAAAGAGATCCAGCATGGAGTTTAGATGACAACCATACAAAACCCACTAATTACACAGAGTTTGCTCCAGTTTGTTCTCCCTGTACTTGGCACTGTTGACGCCACACTTAAGTGCTGTCTCTAGTTCTGGGCCCCTCAGTTCAGGAAGAACATTGAGGTGCTGGAGCAGGTGCACAGGTCAGTGAAGCTGGTGAAGAGTCTAGAGGGGAAGTCCTATGAGAAATGGCTGAGGGAGCTGGGGGTTAGCCTGGAGAAAAGGAGGCTCGGGGTGACCTTATCACTCTCTACTACTGCCTGACAGGAGGGTGTAGCCAGGTGGGAGTCAGGCTCTTCTCCAAGACAACCAGTAATAGGACAAAAGGACACAGTCTTAAGCTACACCAAGGAAAACTTAGGCTGGACTTAGGAAGAACTTCTTCACAGAAATGGTGATTAGACATTGAAAAGGACAGCCCAGGGAGGTGGTGGAGTCACTGCTCCTGAAGCTGTTTAAGGAAACTGGATTTGGCGCCCAGTGCCATGGTCTGGTTGACACCGTGGTGTTTGGATACAGGTTGGACTTGATCTCAGAGGTCTTTTCCAACCTATATGATTCTGTGAAACATTCTTTCTAGAGAACAGAAGTCACTGTTCTGTACTTTGCAAGAAAAGGAAAGAAAAAGAAACTCCAAAACTTAATTATAAACCCAGCTATGAACTAATGTAATCTGAACAAAAAACTACACAATCCAAAATAAACTGGAGCATGAAAGAGTTAAAGATACAACAGAACTGACCTCCAGCTAAAGCTTTCCTAGATTTGCTGTAGTATAACTTAGAGGCTCTCCCTAGCAAAATTTTGTTTTAAAAGCTGACAAAAGCCATCTTCGTTAACGCAGGTTAGATGTAGCCAGGTCAAAAATACTTCACTGTTCTCTTGGAAAAAAGCATGGATGTGGCACTTGTGCACATGGTTTAGTGGTGAACAGGGTGGTGGGTGCTAGGCTGGTGGTTGGACTTGATCTTAAAGATTTTTTCCAACCTTAACAATTCTGTGTTTCTAAGGAGGTGAAAATCATCCTCATGCTCAGCAGAGCTGGCAGCTGCAGGAGACAAGATGAAACTGAACAAGGCTGAGACACCAGGAGCACCAAACAAGTCACATGTGGTGACCTCATGTGAGCCTGCAGTCATGACTCAAGTACAGTTATTCCAGTTTAGGAAGAGTTGAAGGAAGAGGGAGATGCCTGAGGTGGGCTTGAATTCCAAGAGATTCCAAGACAAATAAAGAGGCCTGGTGGCATGACAATGACAAGTCTTTTGTGGCTAAGCATACCAGAGCCTTCCTCCATGCCTCTGCCATTGCACACACAGAGTTGATCCCACTGGATGTGGCTGCTTGGACAGCAGGTGAGATCCCAGGTGTGGTGCATATGCTGAAGACATGCTCATGTGACATTTCACAAGGCATCCCCATGAGGCACAGGAATGGGATTTAGGATTGTTACTCATTATCCTTACCCCAACCTGACCTGGTCCATCATTCAGGAATACATCCACAACTGCCAGCAGGAACCTCCCTGGCAGAGGAAGGTACCACATACCTATAGCAGCCATCCCATCACAGCTTCTCAGGGCTTTTGCTGACCACCAGCAGGTTACTTAGCTGTTTTCTGCAGGCAAAATATGGTCCCTGGTTGAAGAGCTCAAGCATAAGTACATCACTTACATTACAGATGTGAAAAAAAAGTGAATAAATACTTAGTAGATGTGGGATAAGCCTGCAAGTTGGGTGAAAATTAACAGTCATTTATCCAAGCGGAATATTAAGCAGGTGCCTTGAATCCGTGAAATTGGAGTATCACCTCTAACAGCAACAGAAACCAGGCTCATTTCATAACACTGAGAAGAAAGTGGCCAAAACCAGCAGACTTCTTACCCCATCTCTCCTTAGTGGCAGCTGGTACAACTCTAATTTCTTTCCAAATGGAGTACAGTTATGGATGATATGGGTACAAGACCACGTTACCTAGCTATTACTGTAATTTAGAATTGATCTCCAGATCTGCTTTTTAGCCCCTTGTGAGTCTGTCCATGAACCTCTGAAGATCAAAACCATCTTCAGTATCAAAAAATATTGAATAACACAGCCAGTTTCAAAATTCAAAAGCCCAAATGTCCACAGTCTCAATCAAGTCTACCCTACCTACCTAGTTTCTCCCAGTAGTGCCACTACTGTTGTACTTCAGGCCAAAGCCAGCCAAGCTTCATCCACACAAATCAAAGACTGCAACCAGCATGAAAAAAAAGAAAATCAGCTAAACTTCACAAAAGTATATTAGTAAAATTTTGAAGGACATAAGCTTTCAGGTTTCTGGCAGAGACTGAAAAATGGAAATCATTCCATATGTAGGTCTCAAAATTTTCATTTTTATATGCTCCAGTGGAGACAATACAGCACTATAAAATGCTTAGGTTGATTTAGAAGTGCTTAAAAAAAAAAAAAATAGCAACAGGTCCTCTACAGTCAATTGTTTAAACATGGCTGTGGTTGATTCAAGGAACTCTGAGAACTATACAAGAGAAGAAACATTACCATCATCCACTGAAATTGAACAATAAGTTTTCAGTAAGAGCTGTCTCTCAACATCTTTCTTACTTAGCATTTTGAGTAACATGGACACAGCAATAAAAAAGGGGGTTAGGCAGAGATCCCACTGAAGTGGCAATATCATTAAGAAAAGACTAGACTTTTTCTTTCCACCTTAAACAAAAAGTACCATGCACCTTCATCTGAAGCATCTGGTAGGGGAATTCTGTTACCACATGAATGACAAATTAGAAGGGATTTAGATAATAGCTACAAGATACTTAAAAAGTACAGAAGAGATGTCAGCCTCTCAAGTTATACTGCTTAATGCACTGTTGAAAGGTAGTCAACTACCAGATGTGGGTCCAGTTACTCTTTTGCAGAGAAGTAGCTGGGAGCACAGAGATGAAATTCAGTTTTCTTCAATACATTATAAGAAGCCCATTCTTTTAATAAAGGTGAGTGCTTTTACAGATAGTTACTCTAGCCAAGATAAGCAAACACTTGCACACCAGTGTGGTTTACATCCATGAATAAGGGGCTTATACGAGCAGACTTCATGCAAGAACAAATGTTTATTCAGAGAATGTATTGTAAGTCAGAGCTACTCCATTGCATGGCTTTTGTTTTGACAAGGCCAAAGAGGGTACTGCAAAAAAGAATATTATTTCAGCTTTTACCTAAGTCTGACAGCAAAAGGTTTCTAGCTGCAGAGATGTATGAAGATTAATTTAAAACCAAAGAATTTTAGCACAATGGACAAGTGTCTATCACTCAAAAATTGACCCAAGTGATACAACTGATTAAACACTGGTCCTTGTGCCATTTCAAACCATGGCAGAGGGTTTTGTATCTTAACCTCTTTAAATAATTTGCTACAATGAACATTAAAACATATATTTTAAATACTTAACTAGGATACATAACTAAGGGAAGAGTCACGAAGCTACTGCAAACATGTCCTTACTTCTATCAACTTGGATTTCTCAAACAAAACCTATTAACCTGAATATCAAAATTACCTGCACAATTTTTAAGACAACAAAGCAGTCCAAAAGGAACATATGTCATGCTTTTAGTACTGAAACCTTAAGTAGTAAGGTACAGCCTGCCTGCCAGGCAGCCTTCTCTTTCTAAACCACAAATACTATGATGCCTCCAAGTGTCACCCATTTAACATTCAGCCCCTTTATGTTCTTGTTGTTCTCTGGGTAGAAGCTTCAATTTAAAATAAACACCCAGGAAGTCTTGAGGTCACATTTCTTCAAGTCAAGCAAGATTCCAAAATATCCTAAACACACAGCAATTTAGTAGCTCTCATTTTTCTAGTCTTTGTAAGCCACTTTGGGCAAATGCATTTTAAATATTTCAGCAACTGTGACGACAGGCAACCAATCAATCAATTTAGTTACTCTTGGCTACTAGTGCTTCAAAGGTGGGTACACAATGCCAAAGTTATTACTATCAAACTGGCCTGGTGAGATGGGATGTTCTCAGCAAGTCACTACCACAAAAGCTTAGCAAAATTAACTTCAATTCCCCTAACTCATACCGCTGGATAAAAACACCAAGTCTAAAAATGAATCAGCATTCTGGAAACAGCTGACTAGTTTTGTGTACATGCATGTGTGTATGTACATATCTGATCACATGCAGCCCAAATCATAAGAGCAGCTGTATTTATGAGTCACATCATCTCTAGTCCATCCACACTGCAGAGAATGTGTAACTGTGACATTTCCAACTTGAACTCAGCTACATCTAAGTTCAGCATAAAACCTCCATCATTTAGCCCATACTATTAATTACCCTGAACACCTGATGAATATGCCATAAACCACACAACAAAATTGCACATCAAAGATCAGAGTTAAGGTTCTGCAAGCATTTTTTCCTGGCATTTCCTACCCTCCAGATGCAAAACAAGCATTGTATAGTAGACCTAAAGTGCTATTAAAGAGAAGGTACCCTGTGTTAATACATTAACATATAAAATAGCAAGGCTCTCCAGCATAAGAGTGACTTCAGAAACAGCAAGGTAAAAACATACTTGTGTTTTGAAAAGTTACAGATGTGTAAAAGCCTCAGACACTGGGACAACATCACTGCAATACTGGATCTAAAGGATTTATACACAAAGAAAAAATTTTAAAAACCCCACTCTTCTAACACTATATAGTCAAAACTTTCCATTAATTCCTATAATATGAACCACATATAAGTCTACACATTTTTAGTTACTATCTCTTGAACAGACAGAAGAGACACAGTTCCTTGCGTTGTTACCTGAGAAAAAACCCCTAAAACTCAAGTCCTATTTTACCTTATCAAAGGACCACTGAACAAAAATTAGGCAAATGAACAGTGCTTAGTTTACTGATATGGAAACTTTTCTGTTTTATTCTAATGGGATAGAAGAGTTAGGCTGTTCTATAGCTCTCCTCTTGCTGTACAACAGGACCCAGCTGCACATGATCTCCTATGTTAAGGCAGTATCAGAACTGGAAACCACTATCTGTACTCAGCACACACCACAGTCCTACCTGGATCAGAGGATCCCAAGGGAAGACTGGGGGCTAGTTGTCACCATGACTTAGCCCATCTCCTCCTGAGAATACATAATGTCCAGAGCAGGTTACAGGATGGGTGAGTACCCAGTGTAGTCCAGAGGCACAGCCATCAAAAAACCTGTCTGCAACAGCAGAGTGAGGAGCAACGAGGTACTTTCCCAGGCCTGAGAGTCTGGGACCATATCTGTGCTTTTGATCCATGAACCAACATTGGAAGAAGTCTTTTGCTTCCTGCCTGTTGACAGCTTAGAGGGTCCTTGGCTTTTGAGACTGAACAGGAGCTCCATAGACCTGGAGCAAGCAGGGCCCCATTCACCTGCAATACCTTGTCCCTTTGCTGCACCAAACCACTGCTTATTAGCATCAATGATACCTAAGGGCAACAAAATACACAGAGAGAAACTCTGTAGGACCTTGCAATGCAGAAGCCCATGGAAGGCAGTTTTTGTGTTGAGAGTACCTCACATTTTCATCCTGGCATTAAGGATATTTTTGAGTAATTAAACGTTCTATCAGTTATGTACTTCTAACTGCTAAGAAAACTTCTATTTGCTTAATTTTAAGTGTCACAAGAAGTAGACCACAACACCAAACTTTTAAACTTGGCAGTCATTTTTGCCATCAGTTATTGGTAACCGATTGGTTCTCCATCTATTTCCTGCTCTGAAATCTTAATGCATTTTGCAAGTTACTTTGAAATCAAACCACCTGAAAGAAGCTGAGATACAATACAGAACTCTAGACAGTACAGGGCTAATGAATTACAAAAAGCATGGATAACAATGCCTTGACAAGTATTTAGCCCCTAAATTACTTGACAAAACTAATCATAATGCTTGGTGTTTTTCTCCCCTTCCAACTCATGCGTCAAGGCTTGTTCCTTCAAGTAGGAAAAGTACCTTATGAAATAAACTGCCTTAAGAACTATGAAACAGTAACTCTAACAATGTAGTTAATTTTTCTTGTTTTCTTTCATGCTAGGTATATTCATTTTAATTTACCCAGCCTGAATCACCTCTGAAGGAGCTTTTAATATTGACTTTTTTTCTACATTAAAAATGCTTCTTGACACAGTGTGCTTGGTCAAATCATGCTTCTGAGCAGTGCTAATGAAGATTCCATTTGTATAATTTTTCACTTGTACCTTCCCTGAAACCCTGGCTCTCAGCACAACTGCAATACCATGCAACTAAAAAAAATCAGAAGACCGATCTTTCTCAAAACAATTAAAAACTTTCTTGCTAAGGTACAATTGCACCAAACATTCAGGACCTCAAGCAGGCCATCAGGAAACACTTTCTAACAGCCCTGCAAGTATCCACTGCTCGATCAAAGCATTGGGCAGAGGTTCATCAATCTCCAGGTTCTGAAGGCTCAAGCATGAAAGAAAGACACTGGATTTCAAGACAGGGAAGAATGGTCACCTGAGATGGTAAAGATTTCACCATGCACAGCCCTCAGCCATTGAGATCTAGCCCACATAGTACCTATCAGCCCCAGATTACAGCATAATAACCTCTCTTGTGGTCGTACCCATTATGTATCAGCTGCCAAAATTAAAGATAAAGAAGTTCTGCCATGTAGCAAAGCACCCTTTCAGAGGAACCGAAGATGCCTATGGCATAAAGGTGGCATTGATGAACTGCTTACGCTTAGTTCCGCAGGTTGTGGCACATTCTGGTTCTCTGCTGCTCAGGCACTGCCTGCAAAACCAGACACATTTCCATCACTTCCAGAGCAATTCAGAACTACCACATAGCCCAGTGGAATCTGATCTAAAGACCCAACTTATCACACCATGTCCTTCAAAGCTCAGCTAAGAAGGAAGCAATTGTCACTATCTGTGACCTGGACACTGTAGGAGTGGCAGGGGGTTCTATCTTCACCAACAGGACACAAAGCATTTCATTCTGAGAAAAATCTTCCCTTTATCGCTTAAAAAACTCAGCAAGTGAATCAGATGTAAGCAACACTTTAGACAACAAGGTCTACACACATTTCACCTTTGCACTTCATGAGTGAGTCCGGGAACAAAACCAATTTCACCTAGTGCAGCTCAATACCTGTGGCCCAACAAAAGTGATTCTGCTAGAACTTTAGTCAAACTGGCAACTTCTTACTGCCACCAGCTGAGGGACAGATATTTGATCTTATCACAACCTCTTTGAAGGACTTAACATCACTATCCCTGAACTGTTTTTCCCTTGCCAGCAAAGAAGAGAGGTAACCAGTGCATGGAATAGCTCAACTCCTTCCTTGAGGATGGTAGTCAGGAACTTTAAGAGTTGCTCAAAATGTTACAATGCTATTCAGCATGACTGAATAATATAGCAATTCTTTATTGATGGGGCTGTGACTGGGATAACCATATTGTCAACTAGGTAAGACAAAGGTTGATGCTACTTGCACTTCAGACGTCCACCTTCAGGCAATCACATGAATGGAGTGGGGGGCAGCTGCATGTTTCCTTGCTGATACAAGCTGCTGTTCATATAGCTGTTGCTCCTGGAGGCTGATCTAGATGGCAGTCCTAAACTCTGAAGCACTGCAGCAGATCTGGGCATGCTATATTAGCTGATAAAATATGCTTAGACACTGTACTTGAATTTTTAAGAAGTCCCTGGCTTGATTATAGCCAGCATGTTGACAATCTACCATTTAAACAAATATTCAAGGGGACTTGTTCTCTGCTTCAATTTTTCAGATGTTAGAGCTACAGGACTTGCAGCTGAAACCAGAATCTGTTGAACCAGCTTTAGACAGTAGCTTCTGTCAAGGAGGCGCAGAGAGCACCTCCCTCATTTCAGTTTATTCTACTACTCCAACAACTCAGAGAGAAAGGTAGTATCTCTCCAAGAATAAACAAGGTGCCAAAAGTTGATGTGACCACCTCTAAGGGCGCCCAAAACACAAATCAAGCAATAGTATTCCCCAATCAACATCCCTAACACCTTCTTTATTAAAGTCACCTTAACCACAAGTTCTCCTTGAAGTATTTGTGCTCTAGCTTAACTAGAAGCCTGTATACTTTGTCTCAAGTTCCTGCCGTTAAACTACACTTCCAGTGGAACACATTTCCCAAACTCACTGCCACAAAGTTAAAAAAATTACATCCTGTAATTGCAACTTTCTAATCCCACTTTCCTAACCTTACTGAATGGAAAACACAAAACAAGATGAAGCTAAATATTTCATCAAGTTAAGAAATACGGAAAATGAAACACATGCAAGGTGAGCACTAGTTCAGAGGAGCACGTACAATTAATATATTGCAGGAGTCACCCATCAAATAATGTTAGGGTATTATTTTTATCTCCAAATGATTCCATAATCAGAGTCTAACACATGGGAAGACCTAAGACAAAGAGAGCCGAGAATACCACTTCTCACAGGATTCCTTCTTCTGTGTCTCAGAAGTCAAGATGCATAACCAAAGACCAGACACTACAAAAATCCTCCATGCAGGGGCTCCTCATGGAGGAAAGATGAGACAGAAACAACACAGGAGAGATTTCTGCCATGGCACTTGAAGGGAGTCCCACTGCTGGGGAGGGGTGGAAGCATCATGAGACCTCATCTTCCCATGCTCAAACTACTATCATGGGGCTGGTCAAAAGAATTTAGAAGAAAGGCACAGTAAATAGGACATCAAATACCCAAAAACCCAATCATAGTGCTGAGGTAAGGCAACTGGGAGCCTTGCCTAAATCTACACTTGTTCACACACATCCCAAATTACTTCTCAGGCAGCTTCAGCTTCTTTCCAGGAACAACTGCAAATATGCAGTCCAGAGAGCTCCCCAACCAAACAAAACTATTTCAATCAGTCATGATTTCTTTGACAAAAAAATGGATGAGTAATGTAAGTGCAGGAAGAGGTCACCAGACCATTCGGATGTAAAGATGACACTGTTACCAACTAAAGGCTCCAGCGACTTCCTGAATAAGTAATAATGGAGGTGAGTCTAAGAATACACCTATCACACCTATGTGAGTAAGCCAGCCAACTCATTACAAAAGGCAAGTCTTATGCCAAAGCCTTCCTTTACTTCCAAACAATGAAGCCAAACTGAACATGACTCAAATCTATTATTCCCCAAGCTACAGGTTATTTTGGTTTTGTGGAACAAAGCTCTTAAACCTTGACCAGACCAAGAGGCAAAGTGCATGTTAGTCAAAGACATCATCCATTTTTTTTTTTTCAGTTTGAGAGAAGCCAAAGGGCATGAAATGGGAGATGCAGGAGCCACAACTAAAACAGTTAACTGCTGGGAGAAGCAAGCTCATGGGGACAATATTTTGCCAGAGATCAAGCAGATATCAAGCACAGAGGAGTGTGCCTATGCCACACATCTTCTGCAGGAACAAAGGTTTTCCAATTGCCTGTTTTAAGAAAAAAGTGCAACTCCTCCTCCTCCAGTTGTTTTGATAATTTAAGTACACTCCCTTCAGTTCTCTTCTGAGATGGCTGTGCCAGATTTCTTATTTGCTGTATTCACAAGAGTGGAAACAGCAACCACAAAAGTTTTTTTGCATTAACAGGAAGGCTGAGAAAGGAATTGAATCTACCTTCACCCATTATGTGTTGCTGCAGCCCTTTGAAGGCTGCCTTCTTAAAGTGTGGAGAGGAAGAACACAGGAGTAGAAAAAAAATTGTGCCAAACAGCCGTGAAGCCCATGGAGACCTGAGGAAAACACTGCCTTTACCCTGAATTAGCCATCAATGAGTGAAGCTACCAAGGGATGGCTTGGAAGCCCCTTACTTTGAAATAAATATCACAGAATCACAAAATGTTTGGGTGGGAAGAGACCTTGAAGATTATCTAGTTCCACCCCCACTGCCCAGGGCAGGGACACTCTCCACTATTCCAGGTTGCTCCAAGCCCCATCCAACCTGGCCTTGAGCACTTCCAGGGATGGGGCATCCACAACCTCTGCGGGCAGTCTGTGCCAGTGCCTCGACACCCTCATAATCAGCAATTTCGCCATAATATCTAAGCTAAACCTACTCTCTTTGAGTTTGAACCCATTCCCCCTTGTTCTGTCCCTAAACGCTCTTGTAAATAGTCTTACCCCATCTTTCCTCTAAGTTCCCGTCAGGTACTAAAAGGATATGGAAATACGGGACTAGATGATCTCCAGAGGTCCCTTCCAACCGTAACAATTCTGTGAAATACACACACAGCGCAGAGCCCAGGGGGCAACTCGGGGCGGAAGGGGAGAGCTCTCACGCCGGGCCGAGGTTCCCCCGGGGAACCTCTTTGGGGCTGAAGGAGCAGATTGGCAGCGCAGCGGCGGCTGTGGCGCGGCTCCCCCTCTGCCCAGGCCGTGCCCGTGCCCCCTCCCGCAGGCCCGGCCCCGGCCCAGCCCCACACCGCGGCCCGCGCCGCGGGGGAAAGGCCCGTACCTTGAAGTACCCGCCCTCGTAGAGCGTGTTGGGGGGCCCGAAGATCGCCACCTCCCAGTTGTAGAGGTCGGACTCGTCGACCAGGGTGATGCGGAAGCCCTCGACCGGCTCCTCCTGCAGCGACTTCAGCTCCAGCATCAGCGCCTTCTGCGAGCTGCTCATCTGCTGCTGGGCCATGGCGCGGCGCGGCCCCCGCCGCGGCCGCCTCCTCGCTCCCGGTGCCGCTCCCGGTGGTCCCGGTGCCGGTGGTGCCGGTGCCGCCCCCGCCCCTCCCCGCGCTGACGGCCCCGCCGCCGCCACTTCCTTTTGTGACGGCGCCGCTCGCGCTGACCTCAGCGCGCCGCGCCGGCCCCGCCCCCGCCGCTCCGTTAGCCACGCCCCCCGCCCCCCGGGCCACGCCCCCGCCGCACGCCCGGCCGTGCCCCGGCGCACAGCCAGGCCACGCCCCGCCTCGCCCCGGGCCACGCCCCGCCGCACGCCCTGCCGCGCGCCACGCCCCCCCGCCGCGTGCCTTTAAAGGGGCCGCGCTCGCCGGCGCTGTGGCCGCCCAGGAGGAGGAGTCAGGGGGTGAAGTGGGGGTGGCAGCGGGACGCAGGGTTGTGGTGTAGCGGGGGATTACAAAATCACGGCATCAAGCCGTTTGGAAAAGATCTGTGACAGCATCATAGTTCAACCTATGACCCAACACTACCACTGACTGCCACGTCCAGTCTTTGCTTAAGCAGCTCCAGAGACAATGGCCTCATCACCCCCTGAGCAGCCCATTCCATTGTCTGTGAAGAAATTCTTCCTAATGTCCACCTTGTGCCTTCCCTGACACAGTTTGAGGTATTAAGCCATTAGCAAGTGTCCAAAGGAGGGCCTCAAGGATGATGAATGTTCTAGGGGGTGGCTCCTCCGTGTGAGGAGCAGCCACGGGCACTTGGCCTGTTCAGCCTGGAGGAGACTGAGGGGACACCTCATTGCAGTTCCTCATGAGAGGCAGAGGACAGGCAGGAACTGATCTCTGTTACAGGACCCGAGGGGATGGCATCAAGCTGCGTCAGGGGAGGTTTAGTTTGGATATCAGGAAAAAGTTTTTCACCAGAAGGTAGTTGGGCAGTTGAACAGACTGTGCAAAGACACAGTCCAAGAAGCATTTGGACAATGTTCTCAGGCACAGGATGTGACTCTTGGGGTTCCCTGTGTATGGCCAGGAGCTGGACTCCATGGTGCTGGTGGTTCCCTGCCAACTCAGCTTAAACTGTGATTCTGTGATTCTATATCCCCTCCTCCTGTCATTGGCTGCCTGGGAAAAGAGACTGACCCGCAGCTGCACCCTGCTGTCAGGGAGCTGCAGACAGTGAAAAGACCTCCTGGGTTTCCTCTTCTCCAGGCTAAATACCCCCAGATCACTCAGCTGCTCCTCACAAGACGTGGATCCCAGACCTTTCACTGGTTCCATGGCCCTTCTCTGAAGTTGTTCCAGCGCTTCAATCTCCTTCCTGGATTTGGGGGCCCAGAACTGGACACAGCACTTGAGGTGCCTCACCACTGCCAAGTACAGGGCAAGGATCATTTCCCTAATCCTGCTGCTTTTATTATTATTTATCCAAGCCAGGATACCACTGGCCTTCTTGTCCACCTGGGCAAACTGCTGTTGTCTCATGTTCAGCTCTTATCAAGCAGTCCCAGGTCCTTTCTCACTGGGCAGCTTTCCAGCCATTCTACCCCAAACCTGGAGCTGCAGGAGTTGTTGTGACCGAGGGACAGGATCTGGCACTTGGCCTTATTGAACCTCACACAATTGGTCTATCCATCCAGCCTGTCTAGATAGTCACAGGTCATGAGTGGGTACAACAGGGCATGGTTCGCCCACTGACATGCACCCACAGTCACAAAGCAGATGTTTTTGTACAGAGCATGGTTTCTGAGGAGTGAACTCACATGATTCAGGGCCCCATAGAAATCCTGCAGCAGCTCCAAAGCTGCAGTAGGACACAAATAGACAGCTGCCATCCCTCACCCCAACATGTTGTTCTCACATTCTCCACAGATGTGTGATGTAGTCACACCAGAACAAACCTTCTCCAGCCTTCATGCCATTCCCTGGCTTGGCTAAGGGTGAAAAATGCTTGCAGAAGTGTAGAGATCTATCAACCAGTAAACATGAGCCAGCACCTGTTCCTTAGTGAGTATTTAATGAATAACATAAATAATATTCATTTAAAAAATAAAGAAAGAAAAATAACAGTAATTGTCCAGGAAGAGGATGACCCATTTCTGCTTGGCATTTCTTTCATCCTTCTGCTCATGGCAGGGCTCAGGCCACCTCACAGGGGCACCTGCTCCTTGGACAAACAGGTTGGATGATGTGTCCCATCATCCCTATGTCATTACATGGCTTTAAACTTCTTTGCCCCCATCACCTCCCAGGCTTTCCCATCCCGACGACAATCCTGTAGACATGGGTGACCACTGGATCAATCTCCTACACTTCCCAAAGCCATGGACTTTCCCAAAGGCACAGGACTGACAGCCAGGGCCCTGTGTGCTGGTGGGAGATCATGCAGCTGGGCAGCCTGCACTGCAGGGGGACCTTGAAGTGTCTCCCTGACACTTGGCAACCTTGGCTCTGGCTCCTTCTGCAGACCTTGGCCCAGGGAGGTGAGCAGGAAGCAGACAGTTTTCCCCAAGCTCCAGCTGCTCCCAGGACAAATTTGCTGTTCTCCAGCGAAAAGCAAGGCATGCTTTCCATTGTCCCTGAGACTGCTCTGCTTGCCCTTCTCCTGCCTCTTGAGCTTTCCCCAGAGTCGCCCCCGTTACCCTGTCCAGAGGTGCCCCAGCACTGTTGGTGGTACCTGGTCCAGGGCTTCTGATTGCCTCCGAGCTATAAAATACTCCAGCTGTTGCAAAATCCCATCTCACCCTGCACAATGTCCCTGTGGGGACTGGCATCAATCTTCTCATGGAGGTGGGATGAATTCTTGCTCAGTGCCAGGGGGATAATATGGAGCAACATCCTTCATTCGTCAGGAGCTTGACTGATTACTGAAATAAAGTGTGTGCTCCCCTACAGGGACAGGTCAGCCACTGGAACAGGTCAGTGGCTGTGGCTCACTCTTCACCACCTTGGACTGAGCTCAGATTTACTGAAAGCTGTTTAATTCAGCTCTCACTTCCTCAGTGGGGGGCTGGAGGGCTGGATCATGAAACACTATTTTTCAGAGAAACTCCTTGCAGGCCGGGCAGCACCATGGTGTGTGTTTTCTGGTGGAAGTTCGATCCCATGTTCTTTTTATTTATGTCAGTGGAATAGAACAGAAAAGAATTGACTGTTTCTGCTGGAAGGGACTACAGCAATCATCCAATTCAACTGCCTGACCAATTCAGGGCTGACCAAAAGTTCAAGAATGTTGTTCATGGCATTATCCAAATGTCCCTTAAACACTGACAGGCTGGGGGCATTAGCCACCTCACTAGGATGCCTATTCTGTCCACCCACTCTGCAAAGAAATGCTTCCTGATGCCAAGTCTAAACCTCTCCTGGGACATCTTTGAACCATTCCCATGTGTCCTATCACTGGATACCTGGAAGAGCTGAGTACTTCCCTCTCCACTTCCCCTCCTCAGGAATCTGTAGAGAGCATTACCTTGAGCCCCCTTTCTCTAGACTAGATAAGCCCAAAGTCCTCAGCTGTTCCTCAAAAGACATTCATCCAGACTTTTCACCACCTTTGTTGCACTCCTCAGGACATATTCATGGATCTTCACATGCTTCTTAAGTTGTCCTTAGCTGATGGACATAACTCATGCTGTGACTTCTGTGCTGATGCCAGCCAGCAAAGACCTGCTCTGTTAATAGGGCATCCCGGCTTGCTGGTAAAACATGGATTTGCTCATGCTTGGAAAAAAATGTACAGCAGCCAAGCTCTTTTGGTACTGTACTGCTCTCAAAACATCTTTTTTTGCAGCCAGCCTCCAGCACAGGCTTTGTCTCAACCTGCCTCATGCTGGAAGAGATGGAAGAAGCAAAGTTTGGAGTTATTCAGGATTTATCTCTGCCTGATGCCTGTCTTGAATGTTAATGCAAGATGTAATCATGCAAGGCAAAAAGTAAAGCAAGCCCTAGTGTATTCAAGAGAGCAGACTGCAAATTTTCCATAGTGTCTGCTTTCAGAAAAGGTATTGGTCTTTATTCCCTCTGATTTTTTTCCCTTTCCTGCAAAAACATTCAGCACTAAAAGAAAACAGAAACTGTTGAAGCAACAGAGCATTTTGAAGCCTGTGCTGCCTGGCAGCCCCCTCCAAGGCTCCTGCCTGCATTTCTGCCTGTGCTTTCAGGGAGGCTCCGCTGCTCTGCCTGGTGTCCCGTTCCCCTGAACCCAGGCTGCCCTGAGGCTAGCATAACTTTTTTGATTTTTCATATGGCATTTCTCC
Source organism: Camarhynchus parvulus (assembly GCF_901933205.1). Lineage (NCBI taxonomy): Eukaryota > Metazoa > Chordata > Aves > Passeriformes > Thraupidae > Camarhynchus > Camarhynchus parvulus. The sequence goes on from NC_044601.1 coordinate 62,551,134, forward strand.
CCTCCAATCACCTCTGATATATCATAATGAAAGGATGAAGCCTTCTTCTCCTCCTCCCTCAGCTGCTCTCCCATGGGTGGTCGCAGCTCACCTGCAGGCAGCACTTTACATGGGGTGTGCTCTGCCACAAACAGTATTGTTCCTTCTTAATATTTTCTTTTATTTTCACCTGAATTAATCAGTTTGTTCTTTGGGTTCACAGAACAAGAAATAGGGTCTCATGTGGGAACATGGGTCTCCAGGAAGGACAAGTCTCACTGAGGGAGGAGGAGGCTGCACATACCATTAATCCAGTCCCCCGCAGCAGAACTTGTCACTGTAAACTGGACCTAAAGGTGCCACCAGTGCAATAGGTTAAATCTGACTTCAAAACTTCTAGGTTCTTTGCTTTGTTATTATCAGCTGGTTTTAATATCTCTCTTCCTCATTTATTTCTTTCTTCCTGTGAGCTGTGTTCACAAAGTATGACAAACTGAGAATTAACTCCTCTGCTTAGCAACAGCAGAAGCTTTGAAAATGCAAACCTCTCCTGGTGTCACATTAGAGGGTTACTGCTCCATGAGCTGTCAGAGAGAGAGGACAAGAGGTGGGAAGATGTGGGAGTGCCTGTGTGACTCCATTCTCAGGACAGATTCCTCTCATGTGATACTTTTCACTGCTTTATCTAATTTCTATCCTGAGTGGCTCAAAGGATGAGATACCTGTTCCTTCTGCAGGAGAACTGGATTCCCCTGGGATAAAATCCAATTCCATCAACCCCTTTTCTTCTCCTCCTGCCTCTTTCCTACTCCTGTGCTTTGGTGAAACATCAGCAGGGATCCTGGGGACTCTGGGCTGGACTTTAACACCTTCTTATCCCCAGCAAGTCAGATGGTGAAGTGATGAAGAATATTAGGCAGGCAGTAGGAGTTCTGTTTAGCCTACAGCTACCCCACCAGGAGCCCTTTGTAGCTCAAGGAACAAGCACAGCTATTCCTTGGGCTGTATTTAAACAGAGCTGGACACCTGCAGGTCCACTTCATCACTGTCCTGCCCCAAAGTTGGTCCTAAACAGCTTAAGATATATTTGTCCAACCAGTTCTTTTGTATTTGTCCTTCAGACTGCCCAAAGTGGAAATTCACGTGCTCCTAGGTCAGTGTGGTTCAGCTCTGGACTCAGCTCCTCTTCCTCTTCAAGACCTCATAGGTCTCCCCACCGCCCAAATTTTACCCAGCTTTTTCTTACCAAGACCACTGTAGGGGTATAGAAGACAGAGAGAAGGGCCAAGATTATTTCCTCTGTCTCCTTCCTGGAGTGCCATTGCCCTGGCTGGGTGCAAATCTCCAGCAGAGGCCACAGAGGTGTTGGCAGCCCATCATTCCCACAGCGGCAGCAAACATTGCCTATGGAACAAGGGGAAATAGCACCTGGGGTTTGCAGGCTGGTTTTGCTGCCCTGGAGGGGCAGTAACAGAGGAATCTGGAGTTACTTTTATTTACACTAGATACCTCAGTCCCAGACCAGACGACAGACAAGCACCATCATAACAGATCTCAGCCCTGACACAAAAACCCTGATGCCAAAGAAAGATTTTCCCATAAAACTCCCTAAGCATTTAGTGAGGAAAATAAAAATGTGATTATCTGGTCTGCTGCCCAAGTGAACAATGCATTATTAGTGCATGGGGTGAGTCTCACGTCAAAAAAAACCCCAAACAAAAAACACCAAAAGAACAGTTCCACAAGGGCCCTCACCTTCACACTGATACCTACATAAGTTCCTCTATCTGGGGAGCAGAGCATCAGAGTACTCAAGGGAAGTAATTGTCAATCTTTGAGAATAAAATCTGTCCACAATTCTCCTTCTGGCTCTATTTCATCTAAAAATGGGGCAAGCTCATCCTCAGGCAGAACTCATCACAGGGATGAAAAGATGCTTTTGAGCATCAGTCAGCAGCATCTGGGTTAACAGGAGCCTCCTACATCAAAGTAGCCACCAGCAGGGTAATGCAAAGTTTGGAAGATTCAGAGCAAAGGAGAAGAAAAATTAAGAGAAAACTAGATCTTTAGTGGAGCTTATTCTTTTTCCCTATTTTGATTTGGCCTTTTTTCTGCTTGTTTTAATTTGAATAAAGTTGGCTTTTTTTTTCCTTTTTTTTGCCTTTTGGCTCCAGTTTGCTCTTTTAAAATGGATGAAGTCCATCACAAGGGCTTGATAAAAGAGTGCTGTCACAATGCCTGCTGCTCCCATTCAGCTGATGAATAAATTATAAGTGCATTACAATGCTACTTCAGCTGTGATTCAAGGGCCTAAGGAGTGTGACGACTGTGACCTTAGTGGTTTGAATTTCCAAGAGTTTGTGTACCTGGCTGTTCAGGTCACCTTACACCTTCCATTCTGGGGTCAGTGTGCAGAATATCTGAGCCTTTTCAAGCTACCAGCTACAGGTACAGTCCTCCAGCTGTCCACAGGGGTGGTGGTATGTGCTGGGGTCTTCAGAGATTCATGATCTCACAGAGATCATAGAAGGTGCTGAGTTGGAAGGAAAGGACCCATCAGGATTCAGTTGAAACCTGAAGTGATTGTTACCCCCCTCCACAGCAGCAATCTGTGGAACATAATTCTTTATTGACGGGGCTGTGACTGGGGTATCCATATTGCTCAGTCCCAGGAATAGTTTCTGTGTTGGGAGCTGGAATTTTAGGTTCTTCTTGCTGCACAAGACATCCCTGTTTCCAGCATTCTGGTGTGGCTGAGGTGGCGTGGGTGCCAGCACCACTGGGATAAGGTAGCATGGGGTGTGCTCTGAGAGACCTCAGCCTAACACAACATCCCCAGTGTTTCACCTTCACCTCACCCACAGGATCAGCTCTGTGGGGTGGGTGACCATCAAGGAGGGACTAACAGCTACCCCCATTCCTGGGGATGAGCCGTCTCTGTTAGGCAGGCATTGGCAGCAGAGTGAAGGAGCTGGAGTACACAGAGCTGCTGGTGGATTCACCAGACCCTCAGAGTAAAGGGTATTTTACTCTTGTATTTCTGCAGAAGCCACGGTGGGGACAGATAGCATTTTGCAGAAGGTGAGTGAGGGTGAGGAGGAAGCTCTCTGGTCTCACACCATTCCTGGCTTAGGGGCACCAACACCATGTACCATGCTGAATGGCACAATATCAGCTGCTATCAGCTGAGTTTACAATGCTCTCACTCATTGCCATACCTTGGGTGGTCTCTGTGGGCTCATCTCCAAGACCTTCTGCTAGTAACTAAAATGCAGGCCCAGCAAGGCGTAGATGAAGATGCATGGCTCAGATCCAGCCTGAGACCTTCAAAACTGACCACAAGAAGACTTTCCATTAGGAAACAGGGAGGGCCAAGTGAATTGCATTGGACCTTGCTTTGCTGAGGCTGAATTTGGCCTTTTTATGACTCTTCCTACATTAAATATGAACAGATCCAGAGGAACAAAACCAAACTGCAGCATAAGTACCAAGCCCAAGGCATGGCCAGGAGGCTTGGGTGGCTGAATAGGAGAAGGAATCTTGGGAGAAAAGGTCCAGAGAGGGTCAGGGGCAGGGGATCCTCCCTTAGCATCTCCGCCTCCAACTTCCTAACAAAGAGATGCTCCTCTGAAAAACTTCTTGTAGGGCTTGTGTGCCACATGTAATGTCTCACTCTGCTGTGTGCACCGGTAGGTTGTGAGCTCTGGATACTGCTTTGTGGTGAGTGTGAAGCAGAATTGGGCAGGGGAACACCCTTGCACCAATCCTGAAAACTCCTCTGGGCACTCATATGTAGAAAGGAAGAGGCTGAACTTTCCTGCAGGAGCCTGAATCATTGAGAGGGTAATTGCAAATTTCCCAGACAGGTGAACAAGTCTGGTGAAGCCTTCCCACCTGTCCTGAGCATGCTGAGAGATGCTGTCATCTCCACCCTGGGGCTTGCTGTCCATGGAAATTTGGAAAGAACATCTATGGGGTCTTAAAAAAACAAATAGAAAACCAGAGTTCACAAGGCTGAAACTCTCCGGCATTGCCCATGTTGGAAAGCAGTGCTCACACACTCTCTTGGAGAAGGGAGGGATGGGAGCCTGCAGGGACTGTTCCAGGGGTTGATTGTCTTCCTCTTGGCTCCACCAGCTGCTCTGCATTCCTGTCCCCTCCAACCACCCCTTGCTGGTTACCCCATTTCCATCAGCACCCTGCTGCAGACCTTGGGGCAACCACAGTTATATTCCTGCCTTGTTTTTGTGACTGAGTCTGGAGGGCTCAGACCTGCAAAGGGGTCCCTGGGGCATATGGACAGGGTAGAGCATGGTTGTGCCCTGCAGGTGCTGCCCCTCAATGCTTTGTTGTGCCAACATCTCAATCCCCATCTACAGCTGCCTGTAGGGCCAGGTATATCTCCTCCAGACTTGTTTACCTGCTGTGACATTTCCATTAATTAACCTCATGCTTCTCCATCCTGCAGGGAACCTGTTGGCTGCACCAACCTGAAGCTCTCAATCTACGGTAGCTTTGGCACATCCCATTTCCTTGTCCCGTCTAGCACATCTCAGATCTTCTGCCTGGCCTCTAGGGTGGGTTCTTTCCCTCTTCTGACCTGCAGCTGCCAATTCAAGGGCAGAAAGGGTGCAAAAAGAGCCAACAGCCATGTTTGTGTCTGGATGTACATCAGGGACAATTCATTCTGCAGAATTCCCATTTTAAAGATGGAGAAAGCTCTGATGCTGTCCCAAACAATAAGCTGTGGTTTTTATCTCAAATGGGTTTAGTTTTCCTATGTCTTTTTCCATTTCAAGGATCTAGAAGAGTAGGAGGGAGGAAGCTTAAGAGCTAAGCCTTTGCATCTGGACCCTCATTTGCACAGTGCTTGAAATTAATAAGCTTTTCTTCTTGTCTTTGACACATTCAGTAGTGCTGCAGGGGAGGCTTCCAGCTGGGTGAGCTGGCTGTAGTCTGGTCCTGTGGGTCTGCATCTCCTTATCTCCAAGATAATCAAAGGCCCTTACTTTGCTTTTGCCCTGGGGAAGTTAAAAAAAACTGTGAACATACTTGCCAGTGGTCAAGAAGAACCAAAAAAAGGCAAGTTTTAGCTCTTTCTGTCTTCATGCTGCCCCTTAGGTATGAGAGAAAAGGCCTATGGGGTGGAGCCCTCTCCCTCCTCAGGAGAAATGTGCAGAGCGGGGGTTGCAAGATGGGAACAGAGGAGTCAGTAAGAACTTTCAGAGGAGTGAATTCTTCTCTCTGCAAATAAGCAGCCAACATTCCACGAAGGCCACAAAAGTTAGATAAAAGCCTTTCTCCACCTCAAGCATGTTTTTCTCTCAGCATCCATTTTTAATATATTTATCTCTCTCTTTTTTTTTTTTTTTTCTTTTTCTTTAAGTGCAGCACTGGTGAACAGTGCCAGGACACTCAGATCCTTCCCTAAGCATCAGAACACGTGCTCAGCTTCAGAAATGCAGAGTTTTTCCCTAGAGTGAGACATACTTTCATTTACTTGAATGCTTACAAGCAAAAGAAATTAGAAGGGAGAGTTTGCAAACAGTATGCTAACTTGTCCTATAACAGTATAAAGCTGCTTCTTCCAGAGCCATTTTCAACGCCATAGGGCATTTTTCTGTGGGGTTTCTTCATACATGTGAAAATATTGTCCCATTGACTCTACTACCCTAATCTTGTTTTTGTTTACAGTCATCTATATACTGACTTTCACATATAGATTAAATATACATACATATATGCTTCTTTCACCTCTACTTGCTGTCTAGAAACCTGCAAAAGCAATGGAAAGTTCTGATAACAGGCTACAATCAAATTACCCTGCTGTTACTCCTCATATTCTGATGATTAATAAATAATAAAAGCCATTTGAGTAATATTTTATCTGGGGCTCTTGGAAAATAGGAGCTCATTGAGCTCCTGGCTGTTCCTATCCATGGAGGTATTTCCAAAGTGTTGGTAAAGCAGGAGAAAACAAAAGGATTCTCACTTACTGAATCATGGGATCAGAATGGCTTGGGTTGGGAGGGACCTGTAAAGAGCATCTGGTTCCACGCCCCAGCAGTGAGCAGGGACATCTTCAACCAGAGCAGGTGGCTCAGGGCCTTGTCCAACCTGGTGTTGATGTTTCCAGGGATGGGGCATCCACCACTTCTCTGACAGGCTGTAGGGGTTTAGCCTCAGCCAGCAGCCAAGCCCCAGGCAGCCACTCTCCCTAGTGGGATTGGGCAGAGAATTGGAGCAGTAAAACTGAGAAAACATATGGCTTGAGATAAAGAGAGTTTAATAGGAAAAGCAAAAGCCACGCATGCAAGCAAAGCAAAACAAGGAATTAATCCACTGCTTCCCATGGACAGGCAGGTGTTCAGCCATCTTCAGGAGAGCAGGGATCCATCACACATAATGGTTACTTGGGTAGACAAATACCATCACTCCAAATGTCGCCCTACCTCCTTCTCCACACTTTATATACTGAGCATGATTTCATATGGTCTGGAATCAGTTTGATGAGTTTGGTCACCTGTCTTGGCTATGTCTACTCTCAGCCTCCTCTGCACCTCAAGTCTTCTCACCAGTGTGGTAGTATGAGAAGCAGAAAAAGCTTTGGCTCTTTGTTACCACCCAGCAATAACAAAAACATGTCTATGTTATTAACACTGTGTTCAGCACAAACTCAAAACACAGCCACATAACTGTGAAGAAAGCCAACTGTGTAGAAAATTAACTCTACCCCAGCCACTGTACTCTAAACCAGCACACAGGTCTGTACTTTTTTTAATAGCACAGACCTGAGTGCTGGATGCAGTGCTCCAGGTGGGTCTCAGCAGAGCAGAGCAGAGCAGAGCAGAGCAGAGCAGAGCAGAGCAGAGCAGAGCAGAGGGGCAAAATCTCCTCCCTGCCCTGCTGCCCACGGGGCTCTGGATGCAGCCCAGGACACGTTTGGCTCTCTGGGCTGTGAGTGCCATGGCTGGGTCATGTGCAGCCTCTCACCCACAGCACCCCCAAGCCCTTCTGGGCAGGGCTGCTCTGGGGCTGTCCATGCCCAGGCTGATTCCAGGGGTTGCTCCAACCCAAGTGTGCTTGGCCTTGTTGAACTTCATGAGATTCTCATGGGCCCACCCCTCGAGCTTGTCCAAGCACGGCATCCTGTCCCTGCCTGTGTTTTGTGGCCATCAGTTTGGCAATGGGCCCATTTGAGTCATATTTTATTGACATTGAAGGTGATTGCTGAACAAGACCTGAGACTTTGAGGGTCTCTGTCAGCACTAAGACTGGCTGCACCAGAGATAGTCTGCACACAGAGAGAGGGATGACAATGCTCTGCAAAGCCCTTGGTGTATAGGGTACAGTGTATAGCCATCCAATGGAAAATACTAATTACCTCCATTACAATGTGGGTAATGGAAGGCTTAAAGACTTGGAAGCTGTTTTGGGGCCAGTGAACTTGCCTCTTTTATAGACACAGCTATAAAAACAGCCCATAAGATTGAAAAGTGCTCCTATCTGTTGGGATGACATTGAATTCTGCTCCTGCCAGTTCATTCCTCATACAGCTCACAGGGCATCTTGACTGTCAAGATCATGAAAACGTTGCACAAACTTTCAGAGCTTGATCTTGCAGCTGAGTCTGGGTCAGCTGGGATGAGCTGTGCCTGCTTGAGGTATGTATTGCTTTGAATATTTTCCCTTTTTATCTCATTTTCCTATGTCACAGGAATGAAGAAGGAGATTTGGAAATTCTCACTGCCAGGTCATGGTTTCCCTCTGCCTTCACTTTATCTCATGTCCTTCAGGGTTGGCTTCTTGGCTTGAGAGCCAGCAGCAGCTGCTCTATCAAGGCACTGCACTAAGTGATTCCCCAGACACTGTCTTATCTCCAAGGACCTGCTTGCACAGGTCCTGATAGGCACTATCTTCGGTCCCCACCTGCTGGGGGCCACATGTCCTGTCCGCCCCAAACCTCCAGGAAGTGCTTTGCACAGCACAGCAGTGAGGTCTTGAGGCAGATTCACACAGGTAGATAGCAAACTTGTCATGGCCAGCACGAAGTTTCAGTGCTGGGTGCTTCTCTATTCTGGAATCTAGAAATAGCCCACAAGGACCCATCTACCCCAGCACTTCTCTTCATGCAAGTCCACCCCTGGTGTAAGGACAAGTGATACTTCCCCAGAATATCTCCTCAATGTCCAACCTTTTTTTTGTGACTCAGACTCCCTGAGCCAGAAGTGTACTTATACATAATAGCCTTCAAATTTTTCTCCCATTAATTTGCTTGGTTATTTTTGAAGGCAGATAAATTTCAAGCATTTGCAACATCCTGTACCTAACAGCTGCCCAATCTAATGATCTGTTTGGGTGCAGAATCATTTCCTTGGGGCTTGTTTTGATCCTGCCACCTCATAGCTTTTTTGATGCCCTCATCCTCACAGTGGAGAAAATGACAAATGGTCCTTTTCTGTCCAGCCACACTCTTGTAACTTTGCAGGCTGTACTATAACCTTTCCTTTAGTGTCTTTTTGTTCCAGAAGATTCCCAGCCTACACAGCTGTTCCTCCCATGGACACAGAGACCTTGCAGTGCTATGATCATTTGAAAATGGTTTCCTTTTTGCCTCCATTCCTTTTATAAAAAGCTCACTGAGTCTTAGGTACAATTCTACAGATTGTTGAAAAACAAACCAAAGGAAAATTCCCCAAAATGAGATGCCCACCATCTGCCAGGTGACTTCAAATTGTCCCATGCCCATACTTTGTTCCCTGGAAGTTGCTGCTGTCCTCACACAGACTGCAAGTCCTGCTTCCTGTGGGATCTGTCTCTTTGTGTTTCCTCATACACCAGGTAGAGGGGAGGCAAAGGAAACCCCCTAGGACAGCAGAGTCATTCATTGCCAGCATAAAACTTGGGTACAATAAGCAGCCTGTTTCAGGACAGAGGCCCAACTCCCAGGGGGCAATTGAAGCCTTTTGCCCATGCCTTGGTAATGCACAGCAGGGCAGGACGAGGTATAATTCAGCTGGGAGGCATGCCTGACATCCCTGGGTTTTGGGACTTTTGGATCCACATGAATTTTAGATAGCACAAAGCCTTCAGCTCTCTGTGCAGCTGTCAGCACCTCCAGGAAGCATCTGGTCTTACCCTGTGTTCCCCTAACTTGTCTTGGGATATGTCTCTTCCCGCTTTCTAAGCCAGGACAGGTAATTCCTACTCTTTGAGATCAAACAAGGCTAAAGGTCAGCAAAGATTTGCCAAGATTCCTCAAAGCTGATGCCTGGTTTTTATTTTGGTGGAGGAACCTGTATGCAGAGCTCAAAGGTGTCTTCCCTGCTGGGGAAGAAGATGAATCTGACCTAAGCAGATGACAGCTCTGGCTCACAGAGCAGAGGGGCTCATCCCAGCCCAAAGACAGAGTGCTTCTCCCTTCCAGCCCAAAGGCACACCATGGGGTGAGGCCACATGCTGGGGACTCAGTGCAAAAGGAGGATTCAACATTCACAGAGTAAGTCCTTTGCAAGGTGGTCCTGGAGTGGCAGAGCTTTGAAGCTGATTTCTTATAGTGCCATCTTTGGTGGAGGCTTAAGTGGCTAGTAATGTGATTCAGAGTGCCTCACTATCTTCCTCCTCACGGTGGAAGACTTGGTCTTTCTCCTCCACCCAGCTAAGCTGCCAAATTCCACAAAAAAGCACTGAAACACCTGCATCCGGAGGTGAGGCAGCCCCTGTGGGCTGAAAATCACAAACCAGGAGGGATGTGGCAGAGACACAGTCAACACTGTTGCTTAATCTCTATTTCTATGAGAAGCAAAAGCAAAATGGAGAACTGCGAAGGAATTTCCTGAATGCTCTTCCTGAATTCCTGAATTTACATTCCAGCAAAACCCTCCACTGCCTTGCCTCTGTTCCCCTCAGGTGAATGAGTATGTAACATATCTGTCTTGAAGAGTCATTGGAATGGGGGGCGCTGAACCAAAGAATAAAAAAGGCTAGAGCTGTTAAATCTGAGTCAGGTGTGCTTGAAGATTTTAATTAATCAAGTTGTCATCATCATCATTGTCATCATCGTCATCACCACCGCCACCTCTGCTGACATTTGCTCAGCAACGTACAAGTTGGGTTTGGAAAGGCGGGTAGGGCTCTCACATTGCCAGGCAATTTGGCACTCAGAGGTTTAAGCCACAAATAAATAAAACACATTTGCATGTTCCCGGCTCTCTCCACTCCCTCTTGTCTCAGGAGCTGCCCTGAAGACTGATTTTTTTTCTGTTGTGGCTGGGAAACAGAACACTATTTTACTGCAGGGAGATTGCCCAGGGGTGCCTTGGTGGGACAGGCAAGGCATACCAACTCATCACTGATAAAACATGACAAGACTGCAAGACAAAAGGGGGCAGAGCTTTTCCTTTCCTTCAGTGTCTCCAGTGTGGTTTTTAGAGACTGCAAGTTGTTCTTTACTACCAGAAAAAAAAAAGAGTTTCTTCTCCTTGTTGCTATGTGTAAATCCAACCCGGCAACAGACAGGAAATAAGGTAAATTTGCTCTCTTGCCTGTTGCATAAAGCAAACAAAGAGACCAGAGAATAAAAACAAGGTACACAAAACAATCTATGCAAGATGCAAATTGGTAATTTAAGAGGAGGCAAAACTGCTGGTACATTTCAAAGCATAACAATTTCCCATTAGTTCTCTTTGTGTAATTCAGATCACCACAGTTTTCAGATAAAGCTGCCAGAGACTGACTTCAGACAGTCAAAATCAGTCTCTCCCTCTCTGCCCCTGACATATATGTATGATTTAGTTAAGCTTTGCTTTTTTGTTTTTTTCTTCAGACAGGGTGTCTGAAGAAACATCATCTCAGCATTTGACCCACCCAGGGCTGTGGCTGTTGTATCATCCTGTGAACCTCAGTGTTGCCCTTGTAAAGCCCAGAAGCTGCAGCTTCTGCTGGTGGAGGGAGGATGCAAAGTACTTTCTATGTCCCAATGCAGATGGCTGAGACTTAATGAACCAGGTGAAACTTAAACAATCATGCATCCAAGAGGGATGATTGAACCTCATTTTAATCAGTGCAACATTGTTTTGCCTGGGTGGTCCCTGAGCACCAGGAGGGACCTGGGTATCCCTCTGACCCTATCCCACTGGCAGAGCTGGGCTCCAGCTCTCCTTGGACCTTATTTTTTTGCCTGCCAGGAATGTGCTGACTGTCTGCCCGAACCCCAGGGTGAAGTCCTTGAGCTTTTGTTTAAAACTTCAATGTTTTGAAGTTAAAAACTACGAACATCTACTTTACCCTACCCTTTTGCCCTGATGAAGTCCCCCACCTCTTGGCCTTGTGAAGATTGCTCAGTGACTACATGTTTCTGTGATATGGCCACACCTGGGATAGACAGTCAAACATTATGGGAGTATGTCATTAGCCTATGTGCCAGGTTATTTTTGAGAGTTTCAAAGGACTTTGTCATGTGTTAATACTTCAGAATTTAAAACACTTGAAAATACTACAGAAACCAAAGGGAGGAAGTATTTAATCCTACAATGAAATGCAGAAGTGGAACAGAGCCTCCACTACACAGAAGCAGCAAGAAACTCCATCAAATCTGGGTGAAGCTGCCAAGCAGTGAGAAGGGCCATGTCCAGGTGCTACCACTGGGATGAGGTTTTGGGATACTTGGTAAAAAAAAAACAAAAAAAAACCCAAAAAACCAACAGCCACAGCCATGGGGTGGCCAAAGAGGGTTAGGGGATGGATGCCAAAGTGCTGGAGGGGGGAGCTCTGAACAGGACCTGGCTTTGCCTGCAGACACCTGCAGGTGATACTAAGCTACAGGGTTGTGCCAAGGTTTTTGCTGCAAGTTTAGCAGTCAGGGGATGTGAAGCATTTCCACAGCAGTGGTGTTTTTGGGAAGACCCCAGGAGGGGACAAGCTGGTGCGGGGATTAAGCAGACACAAGTCGGGATCAGTGTGACCGCTAAACTTGCTCGGCAGCCGCACCGACCGCAGCCCCTTCCTGGCAGCTGCGCGCGATGCCGGCAGCATTCCTGAGGCTGGGCCGAGGGAGCAGGGATGTGTGTGTACACAGGTGTGCGTGCGGGGCTGCACTCGTGCGCTGCGAGCCGTGTGCTGGACGGCGTCACCACTGCAGGCTGAGGGCTGGCGGTGCTCAGGTGCTGCTCCCAGGAAAGACAGCACCGAGGATGTGGCTCCACATGCTCCCAGTGGTCCCTCTGCCAGAGTGGCAGAGTGGGATTTTCCCAGGGGTGCATTGATGCCACATTGCCATCTGTCTGTATCTCTCAGGAAAGCTGGAGCTCCAAAAGGTCACGCTGAGGAGATGCTGGTGCACAGAATTTGGGGATGCTTACCATTGTTGAAAATCCACCTGGGAATGGCTTCATCTGAGCCAGGAGGTCCCAGATTTCTAGGGACACAATGCAGGGAACATTCCTCCAATGCCCCAGGTGTCTCTGAGCAGCAAGGATGAAGCATAACAAGAAGCAGGAGCTCAGCTGTAGCTCTTTGGGCTAGGCAGCATAGGAGAAGGCGCATGATGCCTGCAAGGGCGGGCACATGGTATGGAATGCAGTAAAATTTTTAAAATTAATATTACTACTATTAGCATTGTAGGATTGGGTGTAATTAATGACTCACTATGTGCTGAAATACTTTATTAAAGAACCTGTTCTGGGGCAAGCATGAGTGGTCCTGCTCTCCACTGCAGAGCTGGCTGGGCTGCCCTGAGGTCACACATCCAGGAGCTGACCCATCCTGTGCCCCCAGTTCCCTAAACTCCCCCCAGTGTCCCCAAAACAGACCCTGAACTCATTTGTTCAAACCAGTTGGGCATCACACACCATCCCAGGAACAGCAGGGGTGCATAGGGGATGCTGAGGGATTTGCACAATGGAAACCCAGCAACTCACCCTGCACCTGCCCCTGAACGAGCTCCTCCTCCCCTGCTGCTCTCAGGCAATTCAAGGATGTGTCCTTGGGGACAGGGATGACCAAACTGGTTTGCCCAGCCTTCCTAAAAATCCTGCACAGGGCTGTAATTACCCTCCCTGTAAAAAAGAGAGGAGCCTGGCATTGCAGGTATGGCCACAACACCTGCAGGTGTCTGGCAGTGAATCACTGGGGGAGTGAGCAGAGCTGAGCGTGGCAGTCCTGGCCCTGTCAGGGAGGAGGAGGAACAGGAGTTCCTCCAGCCAAGAAACTGGATTTTTTTGGTAACGGGGAGGATAAAGACCTCCAAAAATAGGAGCTGATTCTTACTTGGTGGAATCACTGAGGCTGCACTCAGGAATTGCTTGCAAAATTGGACAGGAGGCAAATATCCATACTAACTGGAAGTAAATTCTGGTGGCAACTTTGGAATGCAGGAGTGTGTGTGCATGGATGCAGATGGATGAAGAGGGTCTGTCTACCCAGCTCAAGGTTCAGGGTTAAGCCTGAGGAATCTGACCAAGGCCACCGAGATGAAGGAAAAATTGATTTGGAGGTTATAATCAGCAAAAATCCTTTCCTGGAATCCTCTGGAGAGGGCTGGGGAAGTTGCTGCTGGTGGCTGGGAACCAGAGAGGCTGTAATGCAGCAGCCAGGCAGCAACTGCCCTGAGCAGTAACAGGGACCAGAAGCCTCATGTCACACCTACAGCCATCTGCATCCCTGCCACAGGTTGCTTGTGTGAAGGATTTGCTCCCCAAAGACAGCAGCCTGGGTCTCCAGACACTCTCCTTGGAAAGCAGGAACCAAATGCCCACCTGCAGAGTTCTTGTAGCTCAGTTGACAAAAGGCTGAGACCTTCCAGCAAATTTTCCTGCATGGAAGTCATCAAATATGAGGGAGGGATGAGAGGCTTGGCAACAGTGCCGATGGCCACCCCAGCCAAGCAGCAGGTCAGGTGCCAACCTTCTTTGGGAACAGAAACAATGCCTTCAGCAGGAGCTTGGCACTTTGATGTCCCAGGCAGAGATGCTGCAGTCTGTGGAAATGAGCTCTGCAGATGAGCAGAACACGGCATTACTCTGCTTTTCCTGGCAGAGGGATGGGTGAGAGCCTGCCCTGCTCTGAGGCAAGTCAGACACAGGAAAGACCTGCAGGGCAGAGAGTATCAGCTGCAAACATCCTCTGAACACAGCTTGTTTCCCACCCCCTGCCTCCAACAGAGCTTAGCTTTTACCCTAAAGCTTCTTTACTTTAAAGTTTTCCCCCAACAGCCTACAAGCAGTGGGCTGATCTGGCTTAGGGATCCTCAGCTTACTTCACTGAGTTCTCTGAACTCCCATGTTTACCTTCAGGATGGATATCTGATCTTCTACCCTCTGTCTTAACATGCCTACACATTAGCCCTTGAAGAGATCCTGCTTGTAGTGTTCCCACAGTGCAGGAAAAAAGTGGTACTGAGTGTGGCCAGGGTTCAGGAAGAATTTGGACCTGGCATGGGGATGACAGACTCCAGGGCTGCTATCCCAGAACAGTCTCTCTGGAAAAGAAGGACTGTCCCACTTCAGCAGTCCTGCTTCATGATAGGGTGTAGAGAAGTGAATTAACTGACTACAGTTAAGAGCTGGAAAGAGAATTAAAATTACCTGGGTCCAAAATCTGTTCAGGGACACTCATGGAATGGTCTTTTAAATGCCCTGACAACTCAAATCTGATCGGACCCGGCGTCCAGAGCTGCTTCTGTAAAGGCCTATATATCTAATTTATATAAAGGGGATATTCCCCCCATTCCCGTAATCTGCACGTAGGATGCCACTGGCTCCTGATGTCCTTCCCAGTCCCTGCGGAAGCTGGCCAGGAGGATGATGGCTCCCAGTGCCCGCTCCTCCAGGCCAGAAGGGTTTTCCTGGCTCCCGGTGCCCGCTCCTGCCGGCCAGCCCAGGCCAGCTCAGGCTCTCGGCAGGCCACATCCAGGATATCCACCCCGATAAAGCATCGAGTACCACAATCGGGGCCTGCGGCGCGCAGGCGGCCCCGCACTCGCCCGCCTGAAGACGAAAGTCCGTCACACTGCCGCAAGAGCCACAGTTTTGGGGCGAAAGGCGGCGATTTCTGCAAACTCACGACCCCCGCAGCGGGACAGCACCACCGCCATTGCTGCGGAAGCAGAGCGGCGCTGAGGCCACACCCCCCATGGGCGGGCACTGGCGGCGGGGCCAATGGGAAGCCCCGCACAGTCTTGCGAGGCCAATCGGAAGCGGCGCTCGACGGCCGGCGGGGCGCGCGGTGCCGCACGTGGTGACGGGTGTGCACGTGGGCGGCGGCCATGGCGGTGAGACGCGGCGGGTCCGGGCCGGGGGATCGCGGGGCTGGTCTGGGCCGAGCCGAACGGAGCCGAGCCATGCTGTGCTGTGTTCTACCCGCAGGGCTCTCCGGAGGCGGCGGAGGAGGCGGAGCAGGGCCCGGAGCAGGGCTCGGAGCCACCCGCCGGGAGCGCGGTGCGGAGGGGGAAGAGGGCTGCCCCGGCAGCCGCAGCCCCGCAGCCGGCCAAGCTGAGCCGCGCCGAGCTCTACAGGCCGCCGACCAGCGAGGAGCTGACCCAGCTGAAGGAGACGGAGGATCTATTCCACTCCAGCCTGCTCCGCCTGCAGGTCAGCCGGGGGGCCGCGCACTGCCCTTGGGGGGAGCCCGGAACCGGAGATGACCTGGGGCTGTGTTAGGGGAAGATCAGCTGGTAACTGGATCATAGAATCATAGAGCAGTTCGGGTTGAAAGGGCCTTTAAAGATGATCTAGTTTCGACCTCCCCAGGGTCACTTTTCACAGGACCACTGGGTTGCTCAGAGCCCCGTACAGGCTGGCCTTGAACTCTTTGAGAAGTGCGGGATCCACAGCTTCTCTGGGCAACCTGTGCCAACACACTCACAGGGAAGAATTTCGTCCCATTTTTTAATCTAAACCTACTCTCTTTCAGTTCAAAGCCGTTGCCCCTTTTTCTATCACTATATGCTCTCATAAAAAGTCTCTCTCCAGCCTTCTGTGAGGCCACAATAAGTCTCTTCAGAGCCTTCTTTTCTCCAGGCTGAATATTCCCAATGCTTTCGACCCTTCTTCATAGGAGAGGTTCTTCATCCATCTTATCACCTTGGTGCCTCCTCTGGGCTGATCCAGCAGGTCCCTGTCCCTCCTGTGCTGGGAGCCCAGGGCTGGATGCAGTGCTCCAGGTGGGTCTCAGCAGAGCAGAGCAGAGGGGCAGAATCCCCTCCCTGCCCTGCTGCCCACGGGGCTCTGGATGCAGCCCAAGACACGTTTGGCTCTCTGGGCTGTGAGTGCCATGGCTGGGCCATGTGCAGCCTCTCACCCACAGCATCCCCAAGCCCTTCTGGGCAGGCCTGCTCTGGGTGTGCTCATCCCCCAAGCCAGATTCAACATCTTGCACATGGTGTCTAGTTGAATCTCATGGGCCCACTCCTTGAGCTTGCCCAGGTCCCTCGGTATGGTATGCTATCCTTCAGGTGGTTCTAACATTGGTGATTTTTGTGAGGAACAGCTTTGATCTCCTGGCTACTTGCTGCTGTCAGTGGCAGGGTCTCTAGGACCTGGTTTGTGGTGGGAACCTGTGTGGTTGTTTCCTGCAGCTGATTCTCTGTCATACAAACTGCCTTCCTGAGAGCTGTGCTTGTGTGAATTACATCAAGGTTTTTTTGCCTGCACCTTGGTTGGGATGGAGATGATTGCAATCCAGCACAGAAAATGGCAGGAACTGATCAAATTGCCATTCCAGGAGGGTTTAAGGGGAGTTTGGTGTGTACCCCAGCTCACCAGCTGTTGTTTGCAGCAGGCTCATGGTTGGTGCTGGACGACAAGGTAAAAAGAGCATTTCCAGTGTTACAGATGCCTTTGATAGTCCCCTTTCCCCTACAGATTGAAGAGCTTTTGAAGGAGGTGACGTTGAAGGAGAAAAAGAAGAAGAAGATCGATTCCTTCCTCCATGAAATTAACAACCTGCTGAGCGCCATCCCAGAGACTCCAGAAACTGAAGTATGTTCCAGGGTTATGGAAGAGGTGGCAAGATCCATGTCGTGGATGGAGCAGAAGCAGGCTCTGCTGTTGCTGTTCAAGCAGAGCTGCTCGTGTACAGTCTCCCGTAGGGGCTGAAAAAATAATAATTTGCTTTTTCTTCGAGGAAAAAGCAGGGACACTGTCTTTAGACTCTGTGCAGCTCTGTAGGGAGCGGGGTCTTTGTCCCTGCACATCTGCTGCTGTTGATGCTCAGAGTGTTTTGTGTGTCGTGTCTGTTCCCAGCTCACTGACCAGGCCTGGCTCTCTGAGGATGTGAAGGTCCCATTCCTGCAGGTGCCATTCAGTGTCAAGGGAAGGTTCCGCTTCGTGCCCCCAGCCGAGCTGAAGGTGGTGGGCAGTTACCTGCTGGGCACCTGTGTCAGGCCAGAGATCAACGTGGACATTGCAGTGACCATGCCACGGGTGAGTCTGGCCATGCCACCTCCTGAATGGCTTGGGGCCTGCCAGAGCCCTGTCCTCTCCTGTCCTCTGGGACCCCTGCCCTGCCCACTCCATTCCTCAGTGAGGTGGCAGCATCTGGATATGCAGGGTGACTTCCACAAGGAACTGGGGACTGTGGGCTGGCCTCTTGCTCTATCAGAGCTGCTGTTTGATCTTAGTTCCTTGTGAGGATCTTCCTTCTCTCTGCCTGGATGGAACATTGCCAGGGAGATGCATGCTGTCTGTTTTTGTACCCAATTGCACTTCTACTGCAGCTCCCAAGACTGTGTTAAAGGGAGGGAGATGTTTGGAGCCTGGTAACCTCCCCTTGCTGCCCAGACTTAATTGTAAGAAAAGCTTGAGACCAAGCACACCCTGTTTGGCTGCATGACTGCTCTTGTCTCCTGCAGTCCTGGAGCTCGGTGAGCCAGTATCAAGCTCCTGACCAGCTTGGAGCTCCTTGGGGCTGAGATAGGGCTGTCTGTGGAGCCAGGGGGAGCTGTGGGTGCAGGGGTGCCTTGGGCTGAACTGAACTTGGCTGGCTGGTGAGGTGGCATTGTTGTGTCCCTCTCTTCCCAGGAAATCTTTCAGGACAAAGATAACCTGAATCAACGCTACCACCGGAAGAGAGCCCTGTACCTGTCCCACATTGCCCAGCATTTGTCCAAGGAGAAGCTCTTTGGCAGTGTGAAGTTTGCCTACATGAACAGCAACCATCTGAAGCCCATCCTGCTCCTGAGGCCTCAAGGTGGCACTTGAGCCTTGCTCTGGTGTGGGGTGTGACTGGGTACTGGCGTTGGGTGGAGGGTGCTGGTGGTGGTCTGATACCATTCAATGCCCCTTTGGAGGGGGATCAGTCTGGGGCTGCCATCACAATTGGTGATAAATTTTGGGTGCCTCTCAACTGTTTTCTCTCTTCACCCAGAGTCTAGTCCTCAGGGTCTCTCCCCTTCCCATTCCTCCCCTGTGCTTCACTGGGCTCTCCAGCCTTGGCCTCACTGGCTGGCATATCCTGTGTGTACTTCAAGGAGTAAAATAATAAACCCTACAAAACACACCTGTATCCAGGACTGCCCTTCCTTTCTGCTCTCCCCAGCCCTGTTCCCCACTGTCCTCCTGCCTTCTCCAGGAACCTGTGTGCAGTTTGTCTCTTCCCTGATGAGATAAGATAATGTAGGATGCATGCTAAGTGCTGCTTGTTCCCACAGCCCTCAGGAGATAGTGGGTTGGGGTCTGGGACAGATGTGGGTTGGCAAGGCCAGGGCAGGTGAGGCTGCCAGGCTGGGCAGTGGGGAGGAGACTGGGGCTGGGGCATGAGCTGTGTGACCTCATGGTCATCACTGGCTCTGGGATGTGGTCACTCTCTGCTCTGAGATTATTTCCACTGCTGAGGAACTTTGCTGGGAAGGTTTTGCCTTTGCCTGGCCTGGGGATGCTCCATGTTTTCCCAGTTTAGTCTCTGACATCTCTTCCTCCTGTACATCTCCCCTCGGGTGCTTACAGGCAAGGATGAGAAGATTGTCACTGTCCGACTCCATGCTTGTCCCGACTCGGATCTCTTCAAACCCAGCCGCTTCTACCCCAGCAAGAACAACGTCCGGACTGCCTGGTTCATGGAGCAGAGCACCCCCAAAGAAGGTACAGCCTGAGGCTGGGGGAACATGAGGCTGTTTGTTTCAGGCAGAGACTGCCTCCGGTGCCTGTGGGTGGGTTTGCTGCAGCCCTTCTCTGTGGGCAGGTGGTTGGTTGGTGTTTGGGTCCAACATTCTGTCATCTCTTCACACAGGAACGACTGAGCCCCCGACTCCACACTACAACAACTCCATCCTCTGTGACACAGTGATGCTCTCCCACCTGCATTTCTTGTCTAATGCAGCCACGGACTTCCCAGGCATGAAAGATGGCCTGGCCCTCCTCAAAGTTTGGCTGAACCAGCGGCAGCTCAGCAAGGTATGTCATGTGCTAAGGCAGGCTCTGCTCACTTGGCTAACCTGCCTTCGGCCTGCTCTCCGTCCTGAGGCAGAAGGGTGGTGTTTTGGTCCTGGTGCTTTGGTTTGGTGGGTGGGGTGGTGGCTTGTGGCTTTGCTTTGAGCTGTGTTAGGTTTTCATGGAGGCCCTGTCCTAACCAGGAGGCTGCCATGGGGTTGTGGTACTTCTGTTTTCACAGGGCTTGGGGTGCTTCAGTGGTTTCTTGGTCTCCATGCTTGTTGCCTACCTGCTGATGAAGCGCAAGATTGTGAAAATGATGAGTGGTTACCAGGTGTTGAGGAGCACTCTGCAATTCCTGGGTGAGTTTGCAGGGGCCCCTCTGGACAAGGAAAGGTTGCTGTTTCTGCACAAAGCCTGAACATAGTGGGAGAAGAGGCAGAGAGGCCATTGTGGCTTTTCTTTTGTGCTGAGCCGCTGTGGGTGGGATGGACAGGAGGGGATGAGTCAACAGAGCAGGGCTGGATGGTGCAGCTTGCAGTGGGTAATTCCCATCATAGGGTGGAGGCCAGCATTGTATTGCAGCTCTGTTGACGTTCTTAGACCTTGGTGGTATTGGCATATAACCATGCCACTGTCACCAGGGGGAGAGGTGTTGATGCTGGTGTGACTTGTTCCTTCCTGTCTGTCCACAGCCACCACTGACCTGAGCGTGACAGGGATCAGTCTAGCCAAGGATGCTGATCCCTCCCTGGTGAGCAGCCCTCTGAGGGCTCTTGTGCCTGAGTCTGTCTGTATTGCCACTGCTCCTGGGGCTGGGATGTGCCTGTTGCAGGGATGGCAGATGGCAACAGTTTTGGGGTGTCTTGGTGTATGTGATGCACTGTAGCACTAAGGACCATGTTTGCTTTTCCAGCCTGTCCTGGATGATTTCCACCAGGCATTTGAAGTGGTCTTTGTGGATCCCTCTGGACTAGTCAATCTCTGTGCTGATATGACTGCCAGCAAATACCACCAGGTACTGAGCTTCTTGAGGTGCTGTGTTATCAGTGAGCTCAGACAAGCAGAGAATGGTTAGATACCTTTGAGGAGGATGTAGGACCAAGGGAGAGCATTCATTGTGGTTTCCTAAGCTTTTAACATCTCCAGCTTTGAAGCTTGGAAGTGAATTCGGAGACTTAGATGTAGTACTGCCTTACCAGTCTTGCTTGAGTGGTGTGGGAAATTTGTTTTCCCTCTTTGTGTGCACCTTTGGGTGAAGCCAAGCAGCTGTTTAGCAGATGTAACTGTTCTGTAGGAGAGAAAAAAAATAAATCACCTTGATGTCCGGGATATCAAGAAGAGACTTCTGACCAGCAGTGAGAGCAGTTTGTTACTTGGCTTCATGCTAAGGACAGAGACTGGGATCAGGGTGTGCTGCTGACCATGGAACTGGGCTGGCCCTCGTTGATGGAGGAGCACAAGTGGCCACTGATGGAGGGATTTGCTTTCCTTCTCCCTTTGCATTCATGCTGCTGCACTGCCTTCCCTCCTTGCTCAGGTCCAGTTCGAAGCCAAGCGCTCTATGGAGATTTTGGATGACCGGATGGTGGATGGCTTTCAGGCGCTGCTCATGACCCCGAAGCCCATGCTCAGGACCTTTGACCACATCTTCCAGTGAGTCTCACTCTGCTGGTGGGGTGGTGCTGAGGCAGCCTGCTCAAAGACAACTGAGCTGCTGCTGGCTTTGGTCCAGGTTAGATTTGAACTTACCTAGTGGGAAGTGGCTCTCCTAAGCTCTGAAATAGACACTGGTTCCTCCTTGCACTGGGTTGTTCCACTTTTACTGTCTAGATAGCCCTCCGGAGGAGGGGAGCAATTTTAAGCCTCGGAAACAATGATCAGCATCTCCTGAGATGCCAGAGGGCATTCTTGTAGCACCCATCCTGGGCTAGGACCCTCAGTTCCCCATTTCATCCATCCTCTAACATAGCCCTCTCTCAGAAAGGATTTGGTGGCAGAGGTAGGTGACCAGCTTCTCTTCTTCTCTGTAGCCTGAAGCATGTCTCCAAGCTGCAGGGTACCTGCAAGAAGATGCAGCTGCTGAATGAGCTGATGGATTGGGGTGGGAATTATGTGGCTGCAGCCCTGCCCTTCGTTGTCTCGCTGCTGGCACGGGGTCTGTCCCAGAGAGCACAGCTTGTGGCTCACTCCCTGCCCCAGATCCCCGAGGTAAGGCAGCTTGGCAATGACACTGCATCATTTGCAGCTTGTGGGGTTTCAACTGTCTCTTGTGGCACTACAGAGCATAGGGAGGGCATCCCTGCTCACTGGGGAAGGAGACAGGCTTGTCTCCCTTGTTGGGAATGTGGAACCTGAGGCCCTGCACTGGGCTGTGGGATGCAGCTGTGTTGCTTGGTCTGGACACAAGTCCTGGTCCAGTAATGAGGAAGGGTGAAGACAGCTTTTCTTGTCATTGGGGAGACCTATTAGATGAGACTTTCCCTGTCTGTGCTTGTCTGGGCCCCTGGGAGAGCATAGCAGGAGGTTCATCTAGCACCCCAATAATCCCAGCAGCTGCTGCTCCAGAAGCTTCATCTCTCCTTGTGTGTCATGTTCCTCATTTTCCCACAGTGGCCAATTGATGCTGAGCCCCCAAAACACAAGGATGTGGGACCCCTGACGTTTGGCCTCCTGTTTGTCCCAGAGTTTGCTGCCAGCACGCTGGAGAAGGGTCCTCAGGCTGATCACCCCGAGGTGAGGGGAGCCCTGCTTGTGCTGAGTAAGAGCAAAGCTGGTGCTGTGCTGTGGTTGAAGACAGCTGGGAGGCTGGCTGGTAATCTTGGGAAGGTTTTGTCCGGCCCAGAAATAACCCGTGTCCCTGTGCTGGCTTGGTCAATGTCCCCATGTCCCCCCACAGGCCTTGGAGTTCCGGACGTTCTGGGGAGAGAAGTCAGAGCTGCGTCGGTTCCAGGATGGCAGCATCTGTGAGGCCGTGGTGTGGGAGGCCAGCACTGCCTGCCAGAAGCGCCTCATTCCTGAGCAGATCATCAGGCACCTGCTGAAGCTGTAAGTTGCACTGAGCAGCAGCTGCGGGTCACTCCATGTGTCACTCCTGCCATGAGTCCTGTCCCTGGTGACCCCATTGTCAGCTTCATGGTTTGTGGGGTGTTGTGGGTTCTTTCAGATTTGTGGGATCATTTTAGTTGTCCTAATGTTGTGAGCCGCTTCCCAAGAGCGGGTGGGAAGGGCAAGCACCTGGTGCTGTAGCCTCTGTTGGATGTAATGCAGAGGGCAAGGAGGCAGCATGGTCCTGCCCTTACCATGTGGATGGGATGCTGGGATACTCCTCAGTGTGGAAGAGAAGCTGTCTGGACCTTGCAGGACATTTTTGTCAAATCCTCTGAGACCTTGTAGTGGTTCACAAGATTGTGTCTTCCCTATGGCATTGGAATGCCTCTGCAGCAGGTTATACCATCTGCCAAAAGTGAGGCCCTCTTGCACAGAAAGGAGGGTTTGCCTGTGCCTCTTTGTCCTGACTTGAGGATGGGTCTTGTGAGCAAAGGCTGCACATTGGTGCCTTTGGCTGTGCATCCTGTGAAGCTGCACAAGTACTGGTCCACTTTGGGTGGATTACTTGGGCAGGGAGGAATGCACGGAGATTTGTCTTTTCACCAGGACCTTCCTTAGAGAGGGATTGCTCATCCTTGGGCTGACCCATGCAGTGTCAATAAGATCAATAGGCTGGCATGTCATAGTTGTGCTGCTCTGTTGTCTTCTCCTACATAGCCATGCGGACATTCCAGAGTCCTCCATCTGCTACACAGGAGCCCTGCTGGAATCTGTGATCAGGACTGGGAAAGAGGTATGATTGCTTCCCCGTGGAGCTGGGGCTCTCTCCAGGAAGAGCAGTGAGGGAAGGGCTGTAGGGAGGTCATTCAAGTGGCGCCTAGGTGGTTCTCAAGAGAATGTAGTAAGGGTAAGGATCTGCCAAGTCTTTAATGGCAGCCAATGCATAACTGCTGAAATCCTCTTGCTTTAGCATCCCCCAGACCTCATTTTCCCCTGCAAGCACCCCACTGTCCTAGTCTCACTGCTTTTGCCCCTCTGTCCACATGCCTGAGCATATATTACTGTGCCACAGTGCTCCTCTGGCTGCACCTCTGGGGTACTGCATCCTTCAGGACATGGGCCAGGCAATTCTGTGCTGCCATCCCTTAGGTCCAGCTGGCAAACTCAGGAAAAGGATCTTGCCTGGCATATTGCAAAGGGCTAGATTGTACTCCATCTAAATGTGCAGCTGAAACAAAAAAACTGCACTTTTGGACAGAAAAGATGCATCTCAGAGGCTGGGAAATGTCCCTCTTTACAACTTCTGCTTTTCAGCTTGTGAAATTCAAGTCTGGAGATGAGCCATGAGCACTTTGGCACACTTTGTTGGTCTTTTTGTACTGATGCCTTAGGATTTTAGCATTAATATTTTTCATATATTTATAATCCTGCAGTTCTTTAGTGTATAACTCTAAACTCCACATAGAGTGTTAGCTACTGTCTTCGCATTTTGGTTAGACAAAACAATTCCTCTCTAGCCCTGGAAATCAAGGATACCTTACTGTCTCAGGTCCTGAGAAATGTAAACAAAAGTGGAGAGGGAGCAAACTTGGAGTAAATGTCTTCATTACCTGAAGCTGTAATTGGAAGATTAACCCCTAATGTGCAAATGAACCAAACTTATGCAAGTATAAAAACCCATGACCTGTCGTCCATTTTTGGGCGTAGCCCCTGAGGGGGGCTTTGTCTGCCCAAAAATGTACCTGAAGGCCCTTTTTATTCCCTTAATTTTGTCTGGCCTCTGCTTTAAGTAGTCCCAAAAAGGCATCAGTACAACCAGCTCTTTACCTGGTTGTTGGATGGAGGAAGAAATTGTTTCCTTTCCCCTTTTTCAGAAGTGGTGCACATTTGATGGAAAGGATCTCCTCTGCCAGAACCGATTGTGGTCTGGGCAGAGCTGGGTGTCAGATTTGGGATGAGATGCTGGTTTTCACAGCCTGTTGTGTGGTGAGGCAGGAAGGTCTGTGTGCTGTGTCCTTTCAGGCTGATCTGGGGTTAGCAGGGTTGATACTCCCCAGTCTGATAGGAGATGCATTTTCCTGGAGCCTGAGGGGTGCTTAGGGATTCCATTGTTGTCAGTCCTTGAGGAACAAAGGAGAAAGTTGCTGTTGAGTGTGAGGTGCTGCGTGCAGGGTTACCTGTTCCTCCAGCTGCTTGTGTGCAGGCAGCTTGGGGAGCCAGCAATGTGAGGGTGTGCAGGATGGAGGTAGAGGAAGGGTGCAGCCACAAGCAGGATGGGGTTGGTGGTTCATGGCACACCCACAGAGGGTGCTGCTGCTCCGCCAGAGAGCCCAGGTTGGAAAACTCCAGGCAGGTTGGCTCCTTGTGTGACTCAGCTGCCTCTGAGCTGGGTGGTTTGGTGTCACCCATGTGGCTTCCCTGACAGATCAGGCTGCTCTGCTGTTATTTGGAGAGGTGGAGGGCAGCAGCAGTTCTCCTTCTGGTGCTTCTCTGCTGCCCTCCGCAGGGTTCCTGTGCTGCTCTGAATGTTTTCTGTCTTTGTTTTTGCCATGTGCCAGAGCTCTGCCTTGGCTAAGGATGTAGTCAGTGGAGTTTTCTATTAACTGCTGCCTCTGTTGGCATCATGGTAACTACTGGGGAGACAGTAGCACAGCTCTCACCTTGCCAGTGTATGATCTCTATTCCCTGATCATTCTTGGCTTCTCCTTTACTATAGTGACTGCTGGCAATACAGCTCTTGGTGCTGCCTTAGTGTCTTGCAAAAGAAACAGTTTTATTTGCCTCTGGGATATCTGTGGCTGCTGGGGAGTCGCAGACAGCCTTGCCCTTGTCTTTGCTCTCTTTCTTACCTCCCCATTTTGCTGAGCGCTCTTGCCAGAAGTTGTTCCCTGGGGTGGCAGTGCTGGCTCCTTGGAGCTTGGTTGTGATGCCAGCCCATGAGGGAGGTGAGTCGAGTGCAGGAGCAGGAGAGGTGCTTGGAGAGGCTCCCTGTGTGTCCGCAGGCAGGGGGAACGGGTGAGGAGGCCATGGTGAGTGTGGTCTGCTCCTACGATGACCTGAGCCGCAAGCTGTGGAACCTGAAGGAGCTGCCGCTGACGGTGACGGCTGTGCAGGGCGTGCACCCAGCCCTCCGCTACACAGACGTGAGTGTCCTGGGCCATGGCCGCGCCTGGGGGGCTGCAGGGAGCTGGGGTGAGGCTGGACTGAGAGAATGAGGCACTCTCTGCTTTTGTGGCTCCTGAGAGCCCTTGGGGGGCAATATGGTGCTTCTTCTTTGCTGTTCCATCCTTTGGGCTGGCTGTGCACAAGCTGACCAAACCCTCTGTACTGGAGGGCTTTGCTGGTGTGGGAGGTTTGGGTGAAGGGATACACATTGCCAAGAGGTTTCTGCTCCTGTTCTCAGTTGCTGGGTGGCTGTTCTCTTTCAGGTCTTTCCTCCCATTCCTATGAAGCCAATTTATTCCTTCCATAACAGAAGCAAGCATTTTCTGCTTCCTTCGGAGGAGAAGCCCTGCCCAGCCTACATAACACCTTTGAAGAGTAAGTGGGGTGAGATGTGAGTGGGAGATGATCTGTTGGAGGGAAGTGGAGGCAAGCATCAATCCTGGCTCTGTTATTGCTGTGTTGGTGTGCTACAGGCAGGAGCAGAACCCTGTCTCCTCCTGCCTTTGTGCTGTAACCTGTAGTTCCAGACACCCCTATACAACACCTTGTTTCTGGGTGGGATTCACTGACCTCCTGCTCTCCCTTTGCCCCCAGTCATCTGCCACATGGAAGGCAGTGGCCAGTGGCCGCAGGACAAAGGAGCCATCAAGCGCATCAAGGCTGCTTTCCACCTCCAGCTGGCTGAGCTCCTCCGGCAGCAGCACCAGCTCGTGTGCAGACCTGCAGTCACCCACACTGATGTGTACAAGGTAGGGGGATCCCCAGAACCTTCCCCAGGCCTGACCTTACTGAGGCAGGGGGTTGTGGCAGTGATTCCACTGGACAAAAACAATATTTGGATGGTGGGCCTAGGAAGGAGTGTGGTGAGACTGCATTGATGTCAGGATGCTGCTGTTGTATCCCCTGAGGGGCAACATAACACGCATGATGCTGCTTATGTCACCATCCAGCCTGACTTTGCCTTGTGTCCCATCTCAGGATGGCTACGTGTTCCGTCTCCAAGTGGCCTACCACCGGGAGCCCCTGATCCTGAAAGAAGTGGTCACTCCAGAAGGAATGCTGAAGTACCAGGACACAGAGGAATCTCGGCAGCTGGAGCTGGAAACGTTGCATCTGCCCTATCTAACCAGCTCACTGCATGGGTAAGTGAGGCAGAAAGTGCCTGAGAGGTCAGAACGTGGGACATGGCTGGAAACCAGCATGGAGGTGCCTTTGGATCCTGCAGGGTAGAAGAGCTTGGATGCCTCCTGGGTAGAGGAGGTTGCTTTGGGAAGTGGTCCTTCAGCTGGCCTTGTGAGAAGCTCTTTGGAAGGATTAAGGGAGGGATGTGGGTGTGGGTGGCACTACTTCTCACCTTGTGTCACTGGTGTGAGGAGACAAATATTAAAATGCAGCATGCTTAGAGGGAAGCATGAGGCAGCATTTTCCCTTTTTCCCCCAATATCTGCTGAAAGTCTCTGTGCTTGTGATGCTGTGTAAGTGTTCCTTGCAGATTTTTGCCCCTCTTTTCTTTCTTGCCAAATGCCAAGAGGCTGTTGTGAGTCCTGGGGTGTGTGGGCTGAGCAGTGGCATGTGTCCCTCCTCACAGGCTCCAGCAGCAGCACCCTGTGTTTGGCAGCACTTCCCGGCTGGCCAAGCGCTGGATCAGCGCCCAGCTCCTGAGCGACAGCATCTCTGAGGAGTGTGTGGACCTGCTTGTGGCATTTCTCTTCCTCCACTCAGCCCCCTTCACACCACCCAGGTGAGGATGAGGAGCTGGCCCGATGGGGATTTAGTGCCTTCTATTACATGGCATGGAGGAAGGGTGGGATGCTGCTCAGGTGGGAGGTGTTGGGAGGGTTCACAGCAGGGAGCAGGAGGCCCCTGTGCTGCCAAAATACTGTCCCAAGTCCTGTTGGGAATTGTCAGAAGAGATGGAGATGCTTAGCACTGAGGGCTGTGGCTTTCCCTACACTGTGCACTGTAGAGAAAAAGGGGAGAGCAGGTAAGGCTGGGAGTGAGTGTCCTTGTGGCCTCTAGGGGCTGGTGGCACAACTGGAGGTGTCTTGTGCCTTCTGGAGGACTGATGAGGCCCTTTGTTCTGGGCGTGATGGCCAGGAGAAGCAGGGTGAGAGCTGTGTTGTGGCTACGAGCATGCTGGGGCTCCTGAGTTCCTTAGGAAGGATGTCAGGGTGGTGATGGCAGCTCCAGCCTCCCTCCTGGAGAAGGCTTCCAAGGGAAGGACAAGGGATTGGGCCCTGAAATCTGAATGGAGCAGTGTGTTGGTAGATGCTGGCCCCTGTCAGACAGATGTTATGGGGCCCAGAGGAAGTGAAATGAAGTTAAAGGAAATGTTTTTCTTCTGTGTGGAGTCGAAAGGTTACTCTGCCCTGCACTTGTGGTGCAGTTTCCTTTCCCAAAGTAGCAGGAACAGCAGTCTGATGCCTAGAATGCTTTCCTGTCTCCTAAAATAACAGAATCCCCATCTTCCCAGCTATCTGCTTTGTGCATGTGTCGTGTTGCAGGGGAAGAGGCACTCTGGGAACTTGGCTAGTGTTCAGACCTGCACCAGAGATGGGAGCAGCCTTCTCTCCACCTCCTCCTTTTTCCAGACCCAGGAGTCTGGGTGGAAAGAGCATCAGGAGATTGGGCAGCTGGGAGGGGACTAGGGGGGATGCTATGATTTTCGTTTTGCTGGTTTCTTTTTCCTGAGGAATGAGGGAAAAAGGTGAAAAGACTTTCCCTGGAGATTTGGAGAAGGGGAAGTGTCTCAAATTTGTTCTGGACTTCCCTTTCCCATCACAGATATCCCTTGTTGGGCTGCATGTGGGTTGGGCCTTCACTAAGTTACCCCCAAGTGCAGCCCTTCTTGCTGCTAGGAGAGCAAATGATGATGTTGAACTGTTTTGTCCTGCCCCCAGCTCTCCACAGGTGGGGTTCCTGCGCTTCCTCAACTTGCTGGCAACCTTTGACTGGAAAAACAACCCTCTGATAGTCAACCTAAACACTGGCCTCACAGGTGAGCAGGCAGTGGGTAGGAGAGCTGCAGCATGATATTCTTGAGCCCTCCTTGGTCAGTGCCTGGCTCCCCATCTCTTGGGTACATCATAGCTTGCACTATGAAAAGGAGATTTTCCACTCCCTTGCTCCTGCCCTGTCATGTTTCACTTGCCTGCAGGATGGGTTTGGTTGTGCCATGTGTGGTTTCCTTTTTTCCCCTGCCTGCCTCTGAAGAGATGGGTCTCCGTGATGATGCTCTGCTGCTTCTGGTCTTGTTGAAGTCTGTTACAAGCGTGGGTGATGTTGGATGTGGAGTTGTCTTTGAAGCAGTCTGTTCCTGCCCTCTAGTGTTTTGTCTGTTGATTGTTGTTTGGGTACAGGCTGGAGCCACAGGAGACCATGGGATTGTGTTTGCTCTGCAAAGTCATGGGATGGGGGAGATAGTTACACCCAGCTTTAAAGCTGATTTATAAAAAAAAGTAAAGGTGTTTGGGAAAGAATTGGGTTTTGAAAACTAATATTTTCCGAAGTGCCCTCCAACTTATTTTAATGAACTAAAGAGCTTTTCCCCACTTGAGGGGAAATAAAAGACAAAAGGTAGAACACTCTTTGGATAATACAAACTGTCACTAGCTTATAATGTGAATTTCCAGCTTGTGTCAGTCTCAGTACCCACCATGCCTGAGCTCACCTGAGTGGATTTAGAGCAAAGGCCCATCTAATGGGAGTGAGGCACAAGCCTGAGGTGAAGGAGCTCTGGTTTCACATGGACTGTGGGATCAGAGGATGGGAGAGGATAAATCCTGTTGTGCTGCCTTTTCCTGGCTGTGATGTGGGTGAGGAGATTTGAGGGCTGTGGATGGAGAAGAGCATCTCACCTCTCTGCCTGCCCTCTCCAGATTCTGACTGCACGGAGATCAAGAACAAGTTTGTAGCAGCTCGCTCTCGCCTCCCCGTCATGTTCCTGGCCACCCCCAAGGACCAGTGGAGCTCCATGTGGACCCGGGAGCGCCCCTCGGCACAAGTGAGCTGGGCCCTCTGTCCCCTTGCCCGTGGTGCTGGTGGCTGGGGGCATTTCTCTGCTCCTAGTGCTGGAGCCGGCTCTTAGAGCCCCGTGAGGGACGGATGTCCCAGTTACATCCAAGACTGCCAAGTGTTACCCTCTGACTTCCTTCCCTCCCCAGATCCTGCAGCGCCTTGTCCTGCTCGCCTCAGAGTCTCTCCGTGCCCTGGAGGAGCAGCTCATGGACCCGCTCAGCGACCAGGATGTGAAGGTGACCTCCTGGGGAAGAGGGTTTTCAGGCTCTGGCCAAGCAGACTGGGCTTTGGTGGTGGTTGCTGGGATGTGTTAGGAGGTTTCAGGCTGTGGCCATGGGGTTGCCCTGGGATGTAAAGCTGCAAGGATGGGAGGAGGGAGGCTGGTGTCCCTCTATGCCACCCTGCTTCTGGGGGACCCAGCTCTGCACTGCAGCTTGGGGTGACTTGGACAAGTTTATTCTGTGTTCTCTAGTTTTCTTGGGACATGAGCAAACCCACAATATTCCTGTGCCAAACCGGTTGTGTGTCCATGACGTGATCAAATGGTTCCTCTGGGAGACTGTTCTGGAATAGTTGTGGAAATCTGGCTTGTGTGCTCAACTCTAACCATACTCAGGGTGTTGGAGGTTTTGGCAGGACAGGCAATTCAGGAGGATGTTATTTTGGTTTGAGTGGAGGAGTAAAGCCCTATGGAGTTTAACCCTCTTCAGTTTCTCAGTGATTTCATTCTTTAAGTAAACTAAAACATCGATTACTGCAATGGACTTGAGAGAGGTATATTTATTTGCCATTTGAAGGGAGATACATGTGTTTTGAAGGGTAGTTTGTTGGTGTACTAGGTAGTGAACCAGGAGATTGAATCTCAAAGGACTAAAGAAGCCAAGCAGTGGTTAGATATGGCAGATTCACATTAGGGACAGAAAACCCCAAATGAAAACCAAAACCAGAAAGCAGCACATACAGTGGATTTTTTTTCTGCCTAAGCAGTATAAAAAGGACTTACTGACACTGCTTTCTGTTCTGCTTTATTTTGCACTGGAAGTGTTATGAGGTGAGGATGTATTTGAGGCAGTAGCAGTGTGTGTTACAGGGCTGTGAAGGAATGAGGCATGTCCGGTGTGTTGCAGTCACAGTGCTGGCCCAAGACTGAAATTCAAGAGGCACATTGTGAGCTGAGGATGGTTAACTTCTAAAACAAAGTGTCATCTGGCCGGAGCAGCCTCCCAACTCCTTCACTCAGCCTCCTTGGGACTCCTCCTTCCTCCCTTCCATTGCAGTGGGAATGTTTCTCATTGCCATGGAATTTCTCTGGTCCATGCTAGTGTCCTCCCTATGGGGGCCTATGATGTTCCTTAGAGATAAACATGGGATGGTGTTTCCAGGGCAGAGCTTGGGGCAGGGAGGAAGGAAAAGCCTTTCCAGTTTAGTTTAGAGTTGGCTCCTCTACAGTTGCCTCCTGTATCTAAGAGAGTGGTGCAAGCTGTTTTTTTTGTCTTTGCATTTGGATCCCATGGGGACATGCCTGCTGTCATGAAGATGCACACATGGGTTTGCTCCCAGGGCACACACAGGAAGCCATGGACTTGATCACTGGGTGGGACAGGAGGTCTGTTTGGAACAGAGCTAGGACTGACTCAGTGCTGGTCACTGATGTTCTTCATGTGTGTTCTCCCCAGCCTGGCTGTAAACCAGTTCCAGGCAGTGGGTTTTCTTCCAGTGCCAAGATGAGCAGTGTCCCATGCCTCTCTTCATGTCTCTGCATCATTTGTTCCATTTGAAAATGTACACATAGTTTTAAGTTTTTTTCCATTTTAATACAGCTGTATCCACAGCTAGATCCTGCCTGTGCAAATATTTATGTGTCTGGGATTGCTCCTGTCCATTAATGAGGTTTTGCTCTCACCGTGTCTGTTTGATGGAAGATGCTGTTGCCCTCTGGGGCAAGTTCTGGTGGACAGATGGGGCCATCCCATTATTAAACAGCTCCTTTGTCCCCTCCGTGTTGTTCAGCTCCTGTTGGCTTCTTGATTCCCCTCTTCATCCTGGGACTCTGCCTCGTGCAGTGCAATTATCTCAGCTCACCTCTTTGTCCTTCTCTGTTTCCCACCCCACTAGCACTTATTCAGGTAGGCTTCCTGGGATCTGTGGCAAACTTGTAACATTAATCTCAAAAAAATTTTGTCTTTGGTTTACTGCTTCCTGAGGAGAAGGAGACAAAATGCTAACAAGGACTTGGGAAACCTCTCTTACCTCTCCTGCTTGCTTGTGTCCTGTACTGACCAGCACTGTTTGTTTCTCCCTGCAGATGGTCTTCCGCCCTCCTTTGGACTTCTATGATGTCCTGATCCACCTGAATCCCAACCAGATTCCTCGGCTCCTGGAGAGCGTGGACCGGCCGGTGAAATCGGTTTGCCGTGGCGTGGTGAAGAACAGCTCTGCCATGAATATCCTCTTTCCTGTGGTGGATTATGACCCTGTGCAGTTGTACCTTCAGGAGCTGAGGGTAAGCACAGCCTGTTGGAGAGGTAGAGGTGCCTAAGGGGGAGCTCCCCTTGGCTTTTGGATTGCCTGCTGGTGCAGGATGTGGTTGGTGACATCTTTAGGTATTTTCATGGGATGGGCATTGCTTCTCCAGCAGAAGTCCTGGTGAATACACCACCTCCTGCATGGAAATGGGATGCTGCTGTGATGTGAGGATGAGCTCAGATACAAACTACCAGGAGCTTTTGCTGAAGAAGATTGTATTCAGCACAAAAGTGTCTTTAAGCCATTTGTCTTCAGTTAGTTAACTCACTTTTCATGGCTTCTTCTACCAGTTGGTGTGTGTGATGGTCAGTAGCCATATACAATTTCTTGGGGGAAGTACAGGCATCCATGACATGGTTCCAGTAAGCTTTCTACTGTTAGGCCAGTGGTTGTGTGAGCCAAAGGAGATCAGAATTGGTCACAGAGTGGTTTCTCTGTGTTTGGCCACATGCATAACAACAGAGGAAGTTGGTAATGTGGAAGTATGGAGAACATCAGTAACCAAAGTCATTGACTGTGTTCTTTTCTGCCATAAGGCCAAGCCAAAGCCTTGGCAAGGTGGGGAGGTATGCAGGATCCTGGATGACAGCAGTGATCCTCCCTGGATCTGGACAGCCTGTGCTTTGCAGTTGTGCAGCACCTGGCACTTCGGCACTTCCCAGCTTCAGATGTGGTTGCTGGATTAAATGTTAGTGTCGGATGTGCAGAGAGGTGGGGTTGTGGTGCCCTCTTCTCAAAGCCTGCCTTGACTTTGAAGTGCCATCCTCCCTTACTGACAGGAGTGCTGTGAGCAGTGTCAGAACTGTAAGCATGGGAATCCAGGCTGTCTGTGGCAGGAAGGGGCCTGTGAGGGTCTCTGGCCATGTTCCCCACTCAGGACAGAGACAGCTTTCATGTTGGAGCAGGCTGCACAGAGCCCAGTCCTGCTGGATGCTGTCTGTCTCCAGGGATGGGGATTCCCTACTTCCCTGCCCCAGTGTTTGGCCACCGCTGAAAAAGTGGTGCCTGAATTGAAACTCCAGTTTAGGCTGGAAGATTCTGGGCCCTCTCAGTTCAAGCTCTTCTTTCACCTTAACTAGGTACCTTAGGAGTTGGGCAAAGAAAACTTGCAAGGGTTTCTTTGAAGGTTTCCTCATACTGGGCACAGCCCTGTTACCCCCCAAGTTGCATGCCAGCCCCAGTGCATGATAACCTGTGCCCATGGGAATCTGCTGTGGCTTCAGCAGAGCTGCCAGGTCTACCAAGGTGTAAGCTTAGTCCTCCTGTCACCCACAGCAGCCTGGGACAGTCTTGGCTGGTGAGGGACCGGGATGTGTGAAAGGCTTCATGAAACTGACAAAGATCACCAAATTGTCACATAATTTCCCTGCAAAAAGCACTGCTTCCTTAGCTGGAAGGACACTTGGGAGAGGAGGTGCCCAGTGCTCTCCTCCCTTTGAGAAGGAAGGTGGACCTGAAGGTCCTGCAAACATGTTCTAGAGAGCACTGGGGTTTCTTCGCCAAGAAGGAAGGGGAGAAGCATCCTTCACAAGGATTTTAAAAGGGAGGAAGAAGCAGATTTGGAACTGTTTGCTCTTTCCTTTCTGGTGTCTGAGGAGTCACATCAAGACCATCCCCTTGCTTTTCAATGATGAATGTTTGACCTGCTGCCATGAAACCTCAGCCAAGAGGTGCAGATGTGGGTAGGAAATGGAGTTTTTAAAGTCTGAAATGCTTCTCTCCCTAGTGCTGGAAGTGGGTTCTATAGCTGAACTGAGCTTTTCAGCAGCTACCACGGTGCTGGAGATGCATGGGGACAGAGACTCTGTATCTCTGAAGGGGACAGGGCTAAGCAAGTCTCGTGGAAGCCTGAAAGAAAGAAGAATGCTTGCTTGAAGAAAAGCTGGAGGATGCTGGATAAGCTGATTGGGAAAGCTGTCTGTTTGGGGAGGCTTGCAGCAGGTCTGGCTGTAGACTGAGGCAGTCAGTCAGGAAACTCACTGGGTTTATAGGTTTACTTTTATGCATCTAGACAAGTTGATGTCAGTAAATGCTCTGGAAGTGAAAGGTAGAGAAAAGATTTTCCTGGAAAGCAGCTTTCATTAATCTTCAGGCAATTCTGATTTATGTGGTCTAGTCAATAGTGACATCCAAATTGCCTGAATTTTTACTGCCCATTTTTATTAATACAGGTTATAATTGGGAATTGGGTTTGCTCAGGATGCAAACTAGAGCTGCTTCTAAATCCAATATACTAACATCCCGATGAAGAAAGATGGATAGGAGCAAAGGTTACATTGCTTGTTGGAAGCAGTGTTGATTCTCTTGGTGTCCCTTGTTCTTTGACATGAGGGTTCTTAGGAGGGAGCAGATCAGGAGCTGGTTGCAGCTTTCTCTGAAGAGTGAGCTCTGGGGCAGAGAGCCCGAAATCCGCCTCTGTCTGGGAGGCTTTTCTTTGTCTTTAAGGCTCTTAATATTGTTTGTTCTCTTGTGGCTATCATTGGAGACATCTTGCAGTAACAGTTTGCTTGTCATTCATAGCATCCAGATCAGTAGCGGGCAGTCCTGAAGGAGCTGGTAAATACCTGCTTTTCTAGGCAAACAGGCGTTCATTTTCCTGGAAAAGTCACAGAGGTGGTGCTTGCACATGGTCTCAGAGAACTCAGCTGTATGCAGTTAAGTTGGAAGTCCTCAAAAGCTGATTTTGCACTACAGGACCACTGCAAGCTGCTGATGCTGAGCTGTCAGTAGAAGCTACTCTATCCATTAGAAATCATCTGACTTCATGTCTCAGTGTATTCATGTTGTTGTTCAAGGCAAGACCTTTTCATTCATTTTGGCTTTGCTTGGCAGCCTCTGCAGCACCTTTTTATTTCTCCTTCCCTGGCTCTTGCTGCTCTAAGCAGTGTTCGGCTCTTCCTTGTCCTGTGGGCTGGAAGCCCTGGGGGTGATCCAAACCCTGCAAGAAGTTGGTGCCAGAAAGAAGTGTGGTGACAGCAGTGAATCCTTCTGAGAGAACTTGGATGAGAAGGCAGTTTGGACGCAGAACTGACTGGCTTTGATTCAGAGTAATTTGCTCTCTCTTAACAGCACAAACCACAGAACTGAGCAATGGGGCTGTGGCCATGGCTGACAGTGCAGCCATGATGGGTTTGTAGCAACAAAGGGAGACATCTGCCTCACAGATGCTGTGGGATTTTGTGTTCTTCTGTGGGCAGAAAAGAAACATCTGCCCTTTACTGAAATTTCCCCACGAAAACAGGATTTAAACGCCTTGGTGTTTTGATTGAATTGAGGGGGGCAGGGAGTGGCTTCTTCCCCTAGTTCAGACTGGTAACCAGGAGATCCAGGAGATCTTCTGTCCAGCCTGTTTCCCCCCGTTCTTCTAAAGTCAAAGTGTTTAGCAAGGCAGTAGTGCTCTGGAGCTGAAGGATTGCTGTGTGCTTTTTCCAGGGAGCTTAATCAGAGTAGAAAATGAAAGGAGAGGAGGTGCTGCGTCCTGACTGCTTGATTTTTTTTCCTGCTTCAAGGAGATGTGCTGCAGGAGCTGGCCTGAGTTGCTCTGGTGTCTGGGAGGCTCTGGTAGAGATGAAAGGCTGGCTATGGGATTCAGGCAGCAAATTCTTCAATTCCAGAACAGATCTGATAGAGAAGGCCTGTTCTGTGATCCTGTCCACATGAGAAGGCTTAGTAGACAGTTCTGAGGGAAAGCAGGTGCCAGACATCCCACAGAGAGGGCTTCCCTGGATATTCAGCCCATCAGCAGCCTCCTTGCCACCTACAGTTCAGAGCACCTGGTTGAGCAAACCCTGGGTTGGCTCCTGGTGGGGATTCTGCAGCAAGGCTAAGTTAAATTTAAGTGTCTGGGATGAGGCTCCTGTTGAGTCTCCATCATGGCTGCTGATCTGTGTTCTGGTGGCTGTGTGGCTGCAGAACACCCCTGTGTTTGCTGGGGATGTGGTTTGAGATGGCTCAGTCCGTGTAGCTTTTGCTCCAGGGTGATTTGGCTGTCCTCTGGACTCGAGACCATCCAGAGGACACAGGGGTGCTTCTGGATTTGCTTGCCATGCCTGTCTGCCTGCATTCTGGAGCTCACAAAAGCCAAAGGCTCTGGTCACTTCCCTGAACTGTTCACTCATTGTGGGGTAAATTGGGTGAAGCTATTTGTGCCATGTCCATCTGCCTGTCTGTTATGGCTGTAATAGACCTCACATTTCTTCCTGGGTCCTTGGTCTCACCAGGTCACTGATGGGATGTGCTGTCATTCACTGAGATTCAGCTTTCTTGGGCTGTACATGCCAGAGGAAGGGCTTGTGGCAGAGAAACTGTCCATCTTGTGAGACCTTTCCTGTGTGGATGAGCAGGAAAATGTTCCCGCTTTACAATAAACATCCTTCTAAAGTAATGTTTTGCATTTCTTGCACCTTAAGGCAAGACCTATCAGGAAGACTTTGAGCCCTTTCCTTTCTTCCTCCCATGGTGCAAAAATGTCTCTTGCTACTGCATGTTAGAAAGGAATTAATGACAATAAAAATTCTCTGTCTCCTAAAACATGTAAGCTGTGATCATGTGATGTAGCTGTAATTGGTGAAATCTTTCCAGGTCAGTCTGCTCCCTTCTTGTTTTGACTGACAGGGCTGACTCCTCCTGTGGTGACACCAGGTAGACAGGGGAAAGCTGAAAAAGCTCTGTGGGCTCTCATTTTGGGCAGGAAGCTTCCTGTCTGGATCTGCACCTTTGGAAGGGCAGAGGTGTCAGGAAATCCATCACCTGCTTTCAGGGCTGCAGAGCTGCCACCAGACCTGTAGCATAGTGCCCTGGGCTGAGGGCGGGTACATGTGTGTGTGCCCCTTTGCTCAGTGGGGCATCAGCCCCCTGTGCTCCTGGGCTGAGCTGACAGGGGACTTGTGGCTGCATTTCTTCTGTGTTGGCAATGCCCTCCCAGAGCCTCTGCAGGGTTTGTTGTGTAGAAAGTGACAGAAGACTTTTGTCTCAATGATTTGGTGGATTGACATGTTTGCTGATGCAGCCAGGAGGACACGAGTGGCTTCTTTCCTTTCCACGTTTCTTTCCTGCTGCCCCCAAGCCCCAAGACAAGGATAAGTGTGTAGCTCTCAGGTGGAAAAGTTTGCTTAGTTTGAATTCAATGTGAAACCTTTTATCAGCTGAATCCCAAACCTAAGGGTTCCTTTGTCTTTTAAAAGAAAGTCACAGAGGTAGCCCCAGCCTGGGGTTACTTGGACAATCTCCTTTCTCTGTTGGGGTCGTGGGGGAGGCTCTCTCTGTGTCACATAACTGGGAGCATCAGGGCAGGTCACAATAGGGTGGCAGAAACCTTGAAATGTTAACCACAAATAAATAGTTGTTTGTTGGAAGTAAGTAGCTTTAATAAGGTTTGACACTGGTGAGTTCCT
Source organism: Camarhynchus parvulus (assembly GCF_901933205.1). Classification (NCBI taxonomy): domain Eukaryota; kingdom Metazoa; phylum Chordata; class Aves; order Passeriformes; family Thraupidae; genus Camarhynchus; species Camarhynchus parvulus. The sequence goes on from NC_044601.1 coordinate 62,588,629, forward strand.
TGCTAAGAGCACTTAAAATGCTCTGAACACTGAGCAAGTGTTTATTGATGCATTTGCCTTCTGAGCTGCTGTTGAACCAGGAAATACTACTGTAGGACACGCTTTTGTGTGCAGAGACCTCCCTAAAAAGCTCTTCCAGCATCTGTGATGCAATGAGCCTAATCTCTTGGTAGAAGCAGTGAAAAAAATGGGTGGATAAAGGGTCAGATGGAAAAAACCCTATCCCTAAAAAACAATGTAGATACTTAAACAGTAGATACTTAACTAGCAGCAAGTAGATACTTAACAATGTAGATATCTAACAACTCGTAGATACTTAACTAAATTTCACTTAGCTCATTGCAAAATCCATGCTTCAGAATGAGCTGCTTAATCTGGTAATCCCATTTTAGATCCAGGCATTGTTTTACTCACTACATTTCTCCACCCTTTTCATTCCTATAACCCAGATGGTCTCTTACAGAGGTGGTTCTAATCTTCTTCCAGGTGCCATACACACCTTCTCTCTGGACAATGAGGCCTCTCCAAAGTGAAGCCCTGAGCTTGTAGGTCCCCCATGTCCCTGTGAGATGGGAACCAGCTGTAGGTTTTGTTGATGGCAGGGATTTCCATGGACCTTTAATGCTGACTTGCAACCAAAGATAGAGCACCTGGAGAATTGAACAAATGTACTCCCTGCCTTTTCTCCCTTTTCTCTGAAACTTTTCCTGGAAGAAGGTGTTTGCAGGCTCAGACAAGTCCAGTGACACTGGGCAGAGAACGTGGGATGTGGAAAGGAGGGTGAACTGTTTGCTTTTACTCCCCAAGCCTCTGAACAAACAGAAGTGCAGTGACTAATACACCTGACCCTTTTAATGCTGCCATTTCTCAAGAACTCCACAGCTTGGTGGGCCAGTTTGAAACACGACCACATGGATGACACTGGGAGCAGGACAAGTGCTGAGATTTTGGATTGGATGCTATCCTTTTAACATCTGCCCTCTGCTGCCTGCTGTTTGGGAAAAAAACCAAAAAAAACTCCTGGGTATCAGGCCAAACAGTGGTTTTATTGGGAAATCAGCTGAGCCTGGGAGGGTTTTTTTACTGCAAATGCTGCTGGCTTCTGCCCAGCAGGATGCATCTGTAAAAAATACTGTTCTCACAAGGAGCATCGCGTGGCACTGAGGCCTCGCCCTGCAGAGTAGCTGGGCTTTTTCAGGTTCTCACATGTCTGCTCCCCTTTGCTTCAGAAATCTGCACCTTGGCGGTCAGCGTGCCCTGAGCTTTATTGCCATTCCTTGAGCTTTCCCTCCCTCCCTCTTTGGCTAGAAAAGGAGGAGTCTTCCCTGCTGACTGGGCTCTGAGCATAACCCGTTGCTCTCAGTACAGAAATGCCAGGGTGGATTACCTCTTTCTCAATGTATTTTTAGACAGTGGTTTTTCTAGCCAGTTTGGTGAAATAATGCCTTGACCAGACTTGCCCCTGTAAAAGCCCGTGGAGTGGGATGAGTTGGCAATTCTTGGGATCTTTCCATCTTGATGACCTGATTTTCGTTGCCCTCTGTGAGGGCAACAACACTCCAAACTCAAATCTGTCTCTGAAGATTGCAGACAACTCCACCTCTCCTTGCTTGTCAGCTCTGTATTCTAAAAATTCCACCTTGCCTTTTAGGATCACTGGTAATACCAACCCACTCTACCTTTTTTTTCCTACTGTAATTCTGGTATGTCCATACAAGAGCCCATCCAAACTTGTCTTTGATTATGATTTTCTTTTCATGCACATCCTCATGAAAATCTCATGATACGATGATGCCAGCAGAGACTTCTCTTGATAAAAGCTGGGAAACTCAGGTGATGGAGAAGAAGGCTGAAGAGGGAGCAGAGGGTCTGTGTTCTGGGCAATAGTTTGTTCCAAGTCTGGTGAAACCCTGTGCAGAAGCTTCTCCTGTACTGATGCTGGGGACTGTTTGCTCAGCCTGGTAAATACATCTTGTTGCCTGATGTTGATCTCCACCAAGACAAACATATATCAGGGAGCAGCTGCTTGGCTGTCTTGGTCAGCTTCTTTCAGGGTACACATCTCTTTGTATCAGCATGTTGGGTGATGAGCTGTAGGGCCAGACTTTTGGGTTTGAGAAGTTGCTTGCACACAGCATTGTTTCCTTCTGCTGTGACGCTCATCTGCCTCCTTGCAGCCATGGGAATCCAGCTGGTGTGGGCTTGGGGGAAGCCAGACTGGGCTTTAGTCATCCCTTTGTGCAACATCTCTCTTTGATCTCTGCTGCCCAGCACCACCAAAGGAGATGCTCACTGACACCATTGCTGAAACACAAGGGGCAAGGAGAACAGATTGCTGCAGTGCCTCCTTTGAGCTTTCCATCTTTTTCCACCCCACAGAACTTTGTGTTACTTAAAACCTCTGCTCTAATGTTTCCTTTTTGGATAAAGTGCTGACAGCTCACGCGGAGTTTATCTTGGTGGGAGAAGGAGCTTTGATACCTTGGTTGCACAGATTGCACAGCTTGAGATGCTGGCCTCTGGTTTTGTGTTTGTCTTTGGTGCCATGAACTGTACTGTGGCAGGACTGCCTGCTGGGTAGGGCCTGCCTCTCTCTGTCTCATGCATTGTGGAATCTTGGATATGGTTGGTGGACACTGGTGGACACTGGTTGGCAGTGCCAGGTCAGCTGACGGAGGACCACAGTGAGGGACACTTAGTGGGTTGTCACTGAAGGGTCACTGTCCTTAACCTGTGTTTGTTTTCTCTCCAGAACGCCTTTGATGATCTTGCCTTGTTCTTCTATGATAAGCATGGAGGGGAAGTGATTGCAGTTCTGTGGAAACCTTTGAGCTTCCAGCCTCAGCCTTTTAAGGTGAGTTTTGTCTCAGTTTTAAGCTTTTTGTTACCTTTGTACCCTGAAAGCTTGAAGGGCTCTTTTTATTTTTCTGTATGGTAATTGCTTTGTCCAACTCTCATCAGCCCCAAAGCCCTTTGAGAAGTGGAGGTTATGGTTCTGTTGCTGCTTGGAAGGGGAGAAACCAAGACGGAGATGTGGCCACAGTGCCTTCAGTCATCAGGAGAACTGAGAAGGGAAACAGACTATCCCATTCTTGTGGCTTCGGGATCTTACCAGTAATACCCAACCCACAAGAAGCGTAGGTCCAGGGTGCCCATGTCCTCACTGATGCATGGAGCTGTTTTCCAGCTGCACTGTGTGGGTTGGCAAACCCTAGAGGGTGGTTAAGCCAGGTGTGAGGCATGCTGGAGTGATTCATGCTGCTTTCTATGAAGGAAAGACGCAAAGAAACCAGTTAGTCATGGCTCGGAGCTGGCAGCCCAGGCTCTTCTGTCAGTCTCTGGTGATTTATCTCCCCTCTCTTCACGGCCAGAGGGCATTGGCCATTCTCCCTGGCTGCTGTTGTGAAACCCAGTTATTCACAGTGGTGAAACAGAGGAGGAGATGCTTGCATCGGAACTGAGTCTGGCTGGATTAAACACAAGGGTTCTGTTTTTGCCACTGTTGGAGCCAAGGATATCTTCCCACCTGAGGTCTTGACACCCACCAAAGAGCAGAAGCAGCTCTTACTCAGCCTTGTGCTGTGATCCCTTTTGCATACTCCTTGTGCCCTGCTTACCCAGGCTCTGCCATGCATCTGCACGCTTGTCATTCCACCATGCCCCTGGCCATTGCTTTGCCTTGTGACTGCCTCACAGTCTTTGGACTGTGGCTCCAGGGTAAACCCTAAAAGGGGCTGGAAGGGCCACTTTTGCACTTTGTTAGCTCTAAAAATGAGCACTGATAGTGTTGAGAAGTGAAACTTGTGGAACTGGGTGCAGTGGTGTAGCAGGATTTGTATATGACAAGGCAGGAGAGGAACTTACATCTCTTGCTTGGGGCTGGCAGAGGTTGCAATGCAACGCTGAGCAGGTGCGCTCTCATTTGTGCAATATTTTCTGTGTCCTGCAGGTCTCCAGCATGAGGGGAAGGAAGGTGACAACTCTGAACAATGAGCTGGTCTGCATTCCCAATGTGGAGGCAATTCTGGAGGACTTTGAGATTTTGGGAGAAGGCCTGGTCAAAAGTGTGGAAGCTCGTACAGAGAAATGGACTATCTGAAACCACTGAGAGGTGTAAGAGCGGCCTGTCCTCAAGCAGTTTGTTACCTCTGGGTCTGTTCCTTCCTATAAATCAGTCCCAGAAGAGCCTTTTAGCTTTCTAAATCCCAGAACTGTATGTTTTACTCTATTTATCTTTATATGTATGGTTCAGAAAAGCAATGGGACCTGATACTGTTTTCAAGAATACAAATGCCTTTTTATTTTGAAGAAAATATAAAGATGGGATAAAGTTTTTGAAAATGTTCCTGTTTCTTGTTTGTTGTAGGAATTGGAGGTGTGCTTACATGAGAATGTAAAGGTCTGAAAAATATGGCTGAAGTGTGCAATGGAAAGGCAGTTTCCTGGTTTGGTAGGGAGTTTATATGAGATGCTGCTGTTGTAGGGGTTAGCAAAACCAAAAGAACAGTTGTTAAAAGAATGACCAGGTTATTCCCTGCTGTTCAGCCCCAGTGAGGCATATTTGGCACACTAAGTTCAGTGCTGGTTTTCCCAATAAAAAGGGGACATGGATACTGGAGCAGGTCCAGTGAAGGGCAACAAAGACAATAAAGGAATTGAAGCCTCTGTGATGAGGGGCAGAGGGTGCAAGAGCCAGGGTTGTTCAGCCTGGAGAAGAGAAGGCTCAGGGGGTTATTGCAATGTGTTTTAATACCTGGTGAGGCAGTAAAGAAGATGGATTGAGTCCAAATGATGGGTGAGAGGGGTAAATTGAAAGGCAGAAAGTTCTGCTTAAAATGCTTTTTCTTTACCATGAGGGTGATTAAACATTGGCACAGGTTGCCCACAGACTCCCGGGTGGAATCTGCATACTTCATACTCAAAACTCAACTGGACATAGTCCTGGGCAACCTGCTTCAGGTGACCCTACTCAGAGCAGGGATGTTGGATTGTTTCTCTTGCGTGGAATCATTGTGAAGGCTCCTGATAAGAGAAGAGAGGAAAATAAGTTGGAGCAAATGCAACTGTCCCATCCCCTCTTCTGGTGGAGGCAGAACACACATTTCAACAGCAAAGCACGGATGAATCAGATGTAGAGCAAAGAAAACAGGCTTCATGACAGCGGATTTTGCTTGATTTTGCAGATCAAGCCTGGAAAGGCAAGTGGATATTTAGGCAGCCTGATAACTAGGCAGTTGTTTCTTGGTTAGGAGCATTTCAGATAGGAAGTTTAGTGTGTTGCTTCAAGACCTACTGGCCTTTCCAGCTGTTGGCAGTGAGCCCAGGGCTTTGTTGAGGAAATTCACAACTTGTTTTTCAGACATTTTCTCTGAATCATTTTAAAGTGGGCTATGGCAGAGATAGGACTCTGGGCTTGTGCTGTTTGCTTAGTGCCCATTGATCGGTGCTGGAAACACTGTGTGTCCTCACACAGTGGGGTAGGAATATGTGTGCAGCACCCCTGGCTATGGGGTAAATCTGGTACATTTAAATGACAAGGATAATTTTTCTCTCTTCCCTGTGCTGGTGGCTGAGGGAGGCTACATGTGGAATCCATTGCCCGTTGTTTTTTGGAAAGAGCTTTCTGAGTACACCTAAAGTGAAATCATCAAAAGCTCTTGGTGGGCAAAACAGACCTCTCACCTGAGAACAAAGCAGCACGTTCTGTTGCTGCTGTGACCCCTGCAGCCTCAGAACTTGCTGACAAGTCCATTAACAAATGATGCAGGCAGTGATTTCGACAGGTTTCAGAAGCAGCTAATTAGGGATTAATTCTTAATCTTTTCTTTGTTGTGCATTATCATCCTCTAGATGTTGGAATTGCCCAACCTGCCTTCAGTGATGGCTGTAGTTTTCCTCAGTAGCTGGACTGTTCCCTCTTTTTGTGTCCATTCGCCTTCACTCTGACATACAGTTTGACATTAGAATCATGTAAATTTGCCAACACAGCTTTTGGACACCACTGGAGATGGTGCAGTGGTTGCTTGTGCCAGAGCTCTGTTCCCTCCATGCCCCATCCCCCCTTTGCTTTTCCCCCTGCTGTGTATTGCAGATGCTGGAACATTCTCCCCACTGCATATATCTGCTTTTCCCCAGGTCACAGGTGTGTGCCAGAGCCTGCATTAGCTTCTAAGGCAGCAGAGCTCCTCCAGCTACCTTCACCAGGCAGGCTTGAAGGTCCTGCTCATCCTTCTCTGGGGCTGTCATGGGATGTGGCCCCTTAGTGGCTTATTCCCTGCCTGGATATATTTATGGGGTGATGGCTTCTGCCTTTTCAGCTGAACAATGCTGTAATCTCCTCTACCCTGTCCTCCCCAGCCCAGCTCTGCTTTTATCTGCTTCTTTTACACTGTCAGGTATTGTATTTCTACTTTTTCCTTCTTGCCTTTAAAAAGGCATAAAACTGCTCCTCCACCCTCCATTTGCAGCGTGCAGCAAAGGGACGGGAAACATCCAGGCAAATCTCCTGCAGGTCCCAATAAAATGATGATAAATGAAACTCATAAGCAAACCCTTGTACAAGTCCTAACCTGCTGGTGTTTCATAAGGTGGTGCCACTGTGCTCAGAAGCCAGATGTGAGCCCAGTTTAGGTGACAAACATGGGCACCTCAGCAAAGACCTTGTCATGAATTGACCTAAGACTCACTGTACTGACCACTGCTAGCCCAGGTTACATCACCTGGAAGGGATACACCTGTGTCAGCAAAAGTTACCCAGATAACAAATTATCCCAGCTTTGCTTGCAATACTCTTGTTGCCAAAGCTGTAGGTGATGCACAGGCTCTGCTTTCAGGGTAAGGATAACTCTGCATTGCCTTAAATCTCCAAATATCTAAGTATTTACCATCCTCACTGGGAAGAATTTCTCCCTAATACCTAGTCTAAACCTATTCTCTTTCAGTTTGAAGCCATTCCCCCTTGTCCTGTCACTATGTGTCTTGTAAACAGTTCCTCTCCATCTTCCTTGTAGGCTCCCTTCAGGTACTGGAAGGCCACAGTTAGGTCACCCTGAAGCCTTTTTTTTCCAGGCTGACCAAATCCAATTCTCTTAGCCCTTCCTCACAGGAGAGGTGCTCCATCCCTTTAATAAATTTGATGGCCTCCTCTGCACATCTGCTGGTTGCTCTTAGGGCCTGGATATTGCTGTGCTCTGACTTCTTGAGCAGCAGTTTACCTAAAGGAAAGTCCAAAACACCTTTCTCAAGAGCAGGGGGTCCCTGCACCTCTAAGGGGTCTGGAAAGGCAGGATCTGAAGGAAAGGGGTGTCTCAGGTACACAAGAGAGGACAAGTGAGGTCTCTGCTGTAACTTTATCTCCTGTTGTGGATTTACTGCTCCTGTTGGAGCCCTGTGACTAATTCCTATTATGAAAGCTGGGGTAGGGCCTGGGTTATTCAGAGCACTCTTGTTTGACAACCATGCTGGGCTTCCACTTCCAGAGCAGTGAGTGGGCTCTTGCTTGTTTGATTAGCTGTGGTCCCAGCCATAAACAAGAGCTGCACAAACACAGAGCTGCCCTGGGGAGCCCACGTCGTGTTGTGTTGCAAGAGCTGGGAGGAGGGCAGAGGGAGAGCTGAGGCAGCAGCAGTGGGCTTTGATGTGTTGGTTTTGCAAAGCTACCTCAGAAGCTCTTTCCAGGGGTCTCCTGTGCGTGGGGGGTGAGTGCAAACAGGGAGGTGCTTCCAAATGCAAGACTGGGCTGGTGTGACGATATTGGTGTACTTAGTGTATGGATGGAGCCAGCCAAGACAGGGCTCAAGTGCTGTCTGCTTCATGTGTGCTTTCTGCTTTCTAGCAGGGCTTTCCAAATGCTGGTGGGTCCTCCTGGGCCTTTCCCTGAGCCACCCTTTGGGCAGCTTTCTCCTAAAAGGGTCAGGTCATGCTTTGCAAGGATGCAAGGATGTGGCAGACAGCAGTTGTTGGGAGGCTCAGGAGGAGGGGAGGGAGATGGAGCCTTTCTTGTGCCACCAGACTCTGCTTGCCAGGTGCCCTTGACAGCTTTGAGTGACCAGATTTATGAAAAGGATCAGGGGAAACAGGTTGATGAAACAAGCTTGGATGATGGGATGACCACAGCAGGTTGAGTGCTGTGAGGTTTCCATGCTTGCTGAATTGCTCAGACTTTGATGTTCATTCTTTGGGGCAGCTGAGATCTTTTCAGAGGCTGTTTGTGGTCTCTGTGAGGCTGCCTGGCTTGAGGCTGACCCTTTGAAAGCAAGAAGCACATGTGTCCTGGAAATAAGGCCTTTTAAAGAAGCTTCTTGCTCAGGCACCCACAATTACTGGTCATTTTTGAAAACCCTTAGGTTAAATTTCCACGGCTGGCTAGGGAAGGAGTGATTGTCTGGGGTTTTTTTTGGCACAGAAAGGGAATAATCTCCCCTAGTTTGCTGTTCCCACAATGGCCATTCTTCTAGCCTGGGCAATGACTTGTTGGCTGGGGTTTTTGTTATCAGACAAACGTTCTGGACCTGAAGTTATTATTCCCAGCCAAGGCAGCAGCTCTTGGGAAGTACTGGGTCCCCAGCAAAGCAGCTCTGGCGGGTGGCAGCTTTTAGTGCTTGTGGTCTCCTCAGAAAGGCAGTGATGCAGCTAAGGGGTGAGGGTGGCGTTTACTAAGTGCAGGGTGCACCACAGGGAAGGGGAAATCAAGATATTGGGTGGGGGAATTGCAAAATGGGAGAAATGCAGTCTGGAAAGATGCTGGGATTGAGAAACAAGGGGTAGTGGGAGAAGCAGTGCTGGTTGCTGGCATCCCAGGACAGTGTGAGGGGGAGCAGAACGAAACTGCAAGCTGCTCAGACCATACGAGCTGTCACAAAGATGTATTCTCTGGTGCTGTGAAGCCTTTGCACTAGACTCAAGTGCTAGAGGCTCAGCAGCCACCAGGAGAAAAATAAACATTGGCCGAAAGCACAGTGGGGAGGTGCTGGGTAGCTGGTGATGCATGATGGGATCTGGCAGAGGAATGAACTGTGGGTGTATCAAGGACCTCCCCATCATTCCACTTTCCTACTGAGCATCCTGACCAGGCTCTGCAAACTCTGCCTGTTCCCACCAGAGAGCAAGAAAGGGGGAATCTGTTCCCCAGGGTTTCGTTTGCTGTCACAAACGAAGGTGCCGAGAGCTTGTGTTGGCAGTGAGCCTGCAGAGAAACACTTGTGCCTTGTGCTGGTGACTGCTGCACTGCTGAAGGTGCCAGACAGACTGTTCCTGTTAATGTTGCTCCTGGATATGCATAGGAAGTCTAAGGGAGGTGCCAGAAAAGGGCATGGCAGGAACCTGGTATTGATTTATGAGCCTTGAGTCTCTCCTTTTTGGCTGCATCCCATTGTTTCATGCATATTAAAATACTGAGGATCAGTGTCTGGGAGGCAAACTACAGTGGTGGCCCCACTAGGCTTTAAGTTTGTCATTTTCTGTCTCTTCCCTGCCTAGTTATCAAGGGAAGCCAGTTCAGGAAGCCAGCTTCCTGGATTTCAGTAAATCTTTCAATACTGTATCTCACTGTATCCTTCTGGACAAAATGTCCGTTCCACAGCTGGTTAAAGACATTATAGGATGGGAGACCAGCTGGCTCACAGGTCATACACAAAGGTTTATAGTGGCTGGGATGACACCAGACTGGGGACTTGTCACTAGTGGGGTTCCTTAGGGCTCCATCTGTGGCCCTCTGCTCTTCAATTCTCTTCAATTGTCATAAATTATCTGGATGCAGAAGTGGAGCAAGTTCCCAGGTGATACAAAACTGGGAGGAGCTGTTGACTCCCTCTAAGGCAGGGAGACCCTGAGAGAGACCTCGGCAAATTAGAGGGCTGGGCAATCATCAGCCACATGGAGCTTAACAAGGGAAAGTGCCGGATTCTGCACCAAGGACAACCCTAGATACAGGGTTGGGACATGGGACAGACAGACAGGGGAATGAGAGGTGGGAAGCAGTGCCAGGGAAAGGGACCCTGGGGGTCCTGGTTCATGAGATGCTGAACATGAGTCAGCAGTGCCCTGGCAGCCAGAAGGGACATCCCTGTCCTGGGGACATCAGGCCACCTGGGCAAGGGAGCAAATTGTCCTGCTCTGCTCTGCTCTGCTCTGGGTGCAGTTTTGGTGCCACAATAAAAGCATATAAAGCTACTAGAGAGCATCCAAAGGAGGGCAGCAAGGATGATGAAGGGCCTTGAGAGGAAGCCATGTGAGGAGGGGCTGAGGTCACCTGGTCTGTTCAGCCTGGAGGGGACTGAGGGCAAACCTCATTGTAGCTACAGCTTCCTCATGGGGGGAGAGGAGGGACAGCACTGATCTCTGCTCTGTGACCAGTGACAGGACCTGAGAGAATGGCCTGAATTGTGTCAGGGAGGTTTAGGTTGCACATCAGCAAGAGGTTCTTCACCCAGAGAGTGGCTGGGCACTGGAACAGGCTTCCCAGTAACATGGTCACAGCACCAAGCCTGATAGAGTTCAAGAAGGGTTTGAGCAATGCTCTTGGGCACATGGTGTGACTCTTGGGGTGGTTCTGTGCAGGGCCAGGAGCTAGACTTGATGATCCTTTTGGGCCCCTTCCAGCTTAGCTTGTGCTGATTCTGTGAATACACACAGTAGCCAGGCTTGGTTTGGTGGAATGCTGACCTCTTTGTGTTAATGCAGGGCAAGACCATGGCTGTGGGCTGGAGATGCTGCTGTGGGATAACCATGTCCTTCTGCATGATGGGAGACCCTAAAGTGTTACAGGGAAGGGATGAGGGGCTGTGTATTGCAGGTGGGCAGCTAGCTCTGTAAGGATACCAGGGACCAGCAGACCCTGTCCCAAAACAAGGCCATTCCCCAAACCAAAGGAAGATCAGAGGGGATGGGAGATGCCTCTCCTCCATCCAGTGGGATCAGGGCTCACAGGGCAGGACTGCATGGTGCAAGGGGTGTCCTACAGTGCAGGGCTGAGCCAGCCCTTTCTGTTAGATCTTGTCAGAGGGGATTATCTTTGCTAAAGGCTCAGCCAGGTGGAATAATTGGCAACCAAATCCCATGCTCCCTCCCAGTACAGCCTGGGGCTGTAGATGGTTAACATTCTTCCTGCTGCCACAGCACCAGGACCTCTTGCCCAGGCGGTCCCATCCCAAGGACATTTCCTTTTCCTTATGCCTTCATAGTACACTTCATATCCTTCCCCTGCACGGTTAGAGGGCAAGGTGTTGCCCTGCCCTATGCCTGCCCTATACCTTATATTTATATAGGTATGCCTTTCCTTCACTCTTTTGGGTACTTACTGGAGGGTGGCGAGGACTTGGGGAATGACAGGCCTTTCCCTAGAATATGTAGCTGGGGGCTGGTGGCCTGTGCCATGTCACCACTGGTGTGTAGCAGAGAGTGAGCAGGGCAGCTGCTGCCCCCAGCCCTTTTTGACACAGGCAAACACAATTCCCTGGGTGAGTAACGCTCCCAGCTCCTGGCCCACGACAGTGATGATTTTTGGCAGGAACTGCAATTTGTTTAGCCCTAGCAATTTGCCACAGCCCATGGAAAGGAGGCAAGGAGATACTTTCCCTGCCCTGGAGCACCAACGGTTGGAGGCAGGTAGGATGAGACATGCAGGGTGTGAGCGGCACATGGGGAGGGAGTTTCAGGGTAAGCAGGGGGTCTGGGCAGGGAATGGGTGGGACATCACAGCCACGGGTCTGGGAATGGTCCTGGAAAGAGGGGAAGCCTGTCCCTGTTGTGCAAGGCAGGAGGATGGCTGGCATGCTGATATGCAGCCATATAGGTTTGCAGGATTCCTTCCCCTGCTCTTTTCCATGCCATGGACATGGATCTCAGCCATCAACCAAAGCAAAATCCAAAATTGCATTTGGCACCCCCTGCTCACCCCGGTGATGTGGTGTCCATCCCAAGGTGGGGCTGTGTCACTGGTGCAGCCACCATGGGGAGAAGCATTGGCCTTTTCCAGACCTGTGCTCCTGGCTTGGCTTACACCATTTCCCCAGTGCAGCACCTGTTCCTCACCTACCAAGAGCCAGGCTGTGGGGTCAACATGTCAGTTCCCTTTTAAGGCTGCAATCTTTACCACTTATATGTATAAAGGGCTATAAAAATGTCTGATGGCCATGGTCTGGCAGTGTGGAGCTGCCTTTATCTTCCCATCTCAGCTGGACATGGTGTGGTTTGTGAAAAAATGGGACCCAAGTCCCAGGACAAGCCACCAGCAGTGCTGGAAGCAGGGACATGAATCCGGCCACTCTTTCTCCCTCTTCCAGCAAGACATGTCCTGGAGCATGAAAATATTTCCATGTGTCTGCTGCTGGGCTTGAACAGTAATGTTCAAAGCAGCCAAGAGAGTTTTCTTCCAAGGGTTGGGGGATTGCCAGTGCTCAGGAGTGGTCCAAGATAAACTATCAGCCTGTAACACACTTCTTCAAGGCCTTTCCTACACCTCTCCTGCTGCAAGGCAGCTCCATGGAAATGGGACACTGCAGAGCTGCCATCCCTCCTGTGATGAGGACAGAAGAGCCTGACTGGAGGGATTTCCCCCACAAACCTATTGCACCTGGAAATAGGAGGTGACTTGTCTGCAGATTTGCATGGGCAAAAATCTATTGGTGGTGGCAATTGGAGAAAACAGCCTGCTCAGTAGCAAGCAGCAGCCCTGAATCCACAAGCTGCAGTTTTGGAGATGCAGGATGAGAGATGAGGAGGCTAGAGGAGGCTTTGGGCTTGCAGCTCCCAGTGGCAGTGTTGCTGACAGGGATGCAGAGGTCACTCAGCACGGGGGCTGCCTGAGCTCCAATAATCACTGCAGCAAGTCAGGCTGGGGATGGAGGTGTGTGCGCTGAGCAGCCAGGTCCCAGCTGCACTGTGTGGCTTGTGAGCCAGGTGCCACCCACATGAGCCTCTCCTGTGTCCCTGGTGTGAGAGGACTGGGGTAGTGCCTCCCTACCGCATTTGGGGAGTGATATGAAATCCAGGACATGCAGGCTGCCAGGGAACCCTGTCTTTGTGGGTACAGGGGAGACCAGGTCCCCTCTGCCTCCTGAACCAGGAGCATATCCAGCCTTGGGGATCTGGCTGTGCTCCCAGCCCAGCATCCTGGTGTCCTGCAGTGGTGGCTGGCTCCTGCTGCTGAGGGTGACACTGAAACCAGTGGTGAAACTTGGCCGGAGGACTCACATGCCTGGAGTTTCATCTGAAACCACAACGCTGCTGGTAGGTTTCTGTGCAGAGCTCAGCAATATCCTGCTGCCTCGTGCCAGCACTTCCAGCAAACCTTCATTTATTAGTATTAGCTTTTCTGCAGGAATTTTGGCTGGGCCAAGCGTGCTGGCAGGCCATTCCCAGGCTGGGATTTATGGCTGGAACTGGTGGCCCTGGGGCAAACGGGGCTCAGTGTGAGTCAGGGCAGACCTGGCCGTGACAACGCACGCGCTACTGCCCTCCAGAAGTGTTCATCTCCTAGGAAAGAGATCAACACACCCTCCTTTGGGGGTTGCTGTAGACAGCAAAGGTGAGTTCACTACCAGAGCAGCTCTCTGGGGATCCTGAGAGCAGAAATCTGTTTTTCTGAGATTTTTAGCATTGCTGAGGCAGAGCTCAGTGTGCACAGCAGGAATGTTGCAACTGGTGCCAGAGAATCTGAGGTCTGTTTGGGGATCACCCACACAGAGTTCTTGAGAAGACAGGGTCTGGCTGTGTGCACTGTCAACAAAAATAGCCAGCCTGGGAGGTAGATGGGCATGGATGTAACACTGAGAGGAGAGTAGGGCTTGCACTGCTTTGCCCAAGCTGCCTCCATGCTGTCTTCAACAGTGTACCCATTCCCAGAGAAACCCTTGGGCTTGGGGTTACCCTTGCACTGCCCACTAGGACAGCCTGAACCTGTGTAACCCCAAAAAGGGCTGCAAAGCCCTCAGAGGGAGAGTCCCTGCACAAGCTGTACTTGTCCAGCTTATGCCTTTAGCTCATGCATCTGGCAAACCAGCTGGGAGGGCTGGAGGGCAGCATCGACCTCCCCACACACCTCCTAGGGGGGCTGGGTCACCATAATCTGCTTCTGGGGTGGGGGCAGAGGGGCTGGAGCTGGGATCCTGAATCTAGTGGGTCCCACAAGCACTGTCATCCCTAGTGCTCCTTCTGTGCCATGTTACATCTCCAGGGACATGCAGGGAAATCTGGAAAAGAGCAGAGCAGGTGGAAGCTTCTCATACTGCTCTCTATGGCAGCATAAAGCGCACAGGATGATCCAAGGGTAGATTTGCTTTTAGTCTTTCCAGTGGGATTGGGGCACCAATGTGAGAAGTTCCTGTATTCATCTTGGGATTTCAGCAGCAACACATGCAAGGAGTCCTCTCCAGTGGATAGGCAGGTACTGGCTGTGCTCTCTATACACTGGTTGGATCCTGGCTCTGCAGGGAAATTTGACTTGACCCCATTAAGCTGGGATTTGAAACAGAATGGTTTGGTTGGAAGGACCTGAAAGATCATCTTGTTTCCCAGGTGATCTACCACAGGGACAGCTTCCACAAGACTTGGAAGGGATCCTGCTGAATGTCACATAAGACAAGCAGCTGAGAGCCGTGTATCACGATATTCTCTCCTCTCAGGCCAGGCTTTGGCTCAGGCTGTGTCTGAGGGCTGTGTGTCTCTGACCCTGTGGCAGATGTTCCCCTGATTTATAGTGCCGGTGCCAGACTGTCCTCTGTGTTCAAGTCGTGGGAAACTTCAGCCCTCCTGTCCTGTCTGGAAGCAGAGATGACTCACGGTGGAGCTGCGCTCACTATTATGCATTCTGTGGCTCAAGGGACTAATTTTTTTTTACTTTCTTTCCCATATGAGGTGGAACAGCTCAAGGAGAAGGCATGGGGAAGCCATCCCTCCTACCCCTCCTCTCCACCCTCACCCCATCTCTCTGTAACCCCATTTGTGGGTAATCCCCTGCTCCCAGGCCCATCTCCCTGAGTCTGAAATCCCAGCTGTGGGTCTGCCATACCCTGCCCATGTGAGAAATGGCCATGCTGGGAAAGGTAACGCTGAGGGCAGAGGTGGGATGGTTGAGATGACAGCAGCAGGGAAAAGTACGGAATCTGGTTTGTCGGGCCATCCCTCAGAGCTGTGAATGTCCCCAGGCGGACCCTGGCCAGCAAAAGCTCTTTGGGCGCCTTTCTGAGGTGGCGAGCACACAGCTGCCTGGCCAAGGAGCTCACCAAATCCCAGCCATGAGGATGGCCAGGCTTAGGCTGGGAACTGCAGGGGGTGGTGGGTTGACCCTGGACCCTGCCCTGCCAGGCACCCACCAAAGCTGCTCTGCCATTGCTCAGCTGGACAAGAGACTATATAACAAAAGTTCATGATCTGAGATAAGGACCCAGAGAGATCATTCATCAGATGCTGTCATGGGCAAAACAGGCTCACACTGAAAATGTTAATTGAATTTATTACTGATCAAAATCAGAGCAGAATAATGAGAAGTAAAATAAATCTTAAACCACTTTCCCCCCACCCCTCCCTCCTTCCCGGCTCTACCTCCTCCCACAGTGCCACAGGGAGATGGGAAAGGGGATTATGGTCCGTTCATCACACATTGTTCCTGCTGCTGCTCCTGAGAGGAGTCCTTCCCCTGCTCCAGCACAGGGACCCTCCCCCAGGAGACAGTTCTCCACGCACATCTCCAATGTGAGTGCATCCCATGGTGTGGCTCAGTCTTCCACAGCTGCAATCCTTCAGGAACAGGCTCCTCCAGTGTGGGTCCCCCACAGGGGAGTTCTGCCAGCAAATCTGCCCCAGCCTGGGCTCCTCCCTCCACAGGTCTTCAAGTCCTGCCAGGATCCTGCTCCAGCAGAGGCTTCCCATGGGGTCACAGCCTCCTTTGGGCATCCCCTGCTCCAGCCTGGGCTCCCCAGGGGCTGCAGGTGGATCTCTGCTCCCCCGTGCCCTCCCTGGGCTGCAGGGCCACAGCTGCCTCAGCCTGGGCTGCTCCAGGGGCTGCAGGGGAATCTGAGCTCCAGAGCCTGGAGCACCTCCTGCCCCTCTTGCACTGCCCTGCAGGTCTGCAGGGATGCTCCTCTCACATCTTCTCACCCTGCTCTTCTCTGGATGCAATTACCTCTGCACAATAACTTTTTTTTTCCCTTCTTAAATATGTTATCACAAAGGCATTACTGTCATTCCTGATTGGCCCATCCTTGGCCAGTGTCAGAATTCAGGACGTCCCTCTGGCTGTCCTGGATTGCCAGGACCCCTGCCAGGGGGCTCAGAGACTCTGGCACAGAGCCCAAGATGCCTGTGACTTTGATTATGACCCATGGAAAAAGTTACCAACCTTATATAGAATAATAATCAGTTTGCCACGGGGTGAAAAATAGATTTTTTGGAGTTTTTAGAATGAGGGTTCAGGGGGCAAGATGGAGGGATCTGGGTGTGTCCAGCCTTTCTCCTTCTTCTTCTTGTTCTCCATCTTCTGCTGTGATGCTGGCACTTTTAGATTGGTTTAGAGTAGAAGCTCACTGTGAAACATAGGTGATAGGTATTGGAAAGTAGTTGTAAATATTGTACACATAGTTTTTAGTAGGCAGAGTGCCTCTGACTGTCCTGCTGAGTGGACCTGGGCTGGACAGGAGAGAGAATTTTATAGATAAGAAACAATAAACAACCCTGAGACCAAGAACTGAAGAGTTCTGACTCCTTCTTTGACTGCCTGACTGGGAAAAGAGACTTCCTAATGCATCTTGGGGTCACTCTGACCAGCTGAAGTCCTGAGAGGCCAGTGCTGGGTCCATCCTGGAACTGCCTGGCATTGGCTCTGCCAGACATGGGGGAAGCTTCCAGAAGCTTCTCACAGAAACCTCATAGAAGCCACTCCTGTAGACCCTCTCCTACCACAAGCTGGCCATGCATACCAGACACACAGGGTGTGGAGCTCTTCAGCCTGAGTGATGCCAGTGGTCAGCTTTGATGGTTACTGTCCATCTGCCTTGCAGACCTCTGGATGTTGGGGTTTGCTCTGAAAGGTCAGCAGCAGCAATGACAGGAATGGGATAGAGAGGGGTGATCTGGCCTGGGCTAAAACGTCTGACCCAAGAGCAGGTTTTCCTGCTTGTGACTTTTGCTGCCCAAGTTGTTGCTTCATCCTGCTGCTGACTTGCCTCATTACCCCTCCTTGAGGGTTCCTAGGTGTCCTTTTTTCAACAATGCCCTGTGCAGTGCAGGTGAGGTGTGGTACCACCTGTTTTGCTCAATGTCCTCCCCATCATAGCGCTTCCTATAAGAGGATTCAGGTGGCTTCCCATGGTGCAGCCTCCCCAGGGTAAGGAAATGAGTTGGTGAGGCTTCTTGTGTTACAGTGCCTTGAGACCCAGGCTCCATAGTGAGGGATTTTTTCCACTGTTGTAGTTGTTGCCAGGCACAGAGCTGTTTTGTGCTGTGACTCCCAAGAGATCTCCCCAAGGTGATGTTTATGTGGGCTGCAGTGTGAGGTTCTGCAGCTGGGCTTGCTCTGCTAGGCAGAACTTGCCACAGGGATTCAGTTATTCCCTTCCATATGCAAGAATGTGACAAGATAAAAAGGCATGTTCCTTCCCTCACTTTCAGCCTGAAATGCTCCCTGACAGAATGGGCTAATGAGGACAACACATCTGCCCCTGCTGATGCTCCCATTCTCTCCAATTTGAGAATTGCCCTCGGCCCAGGAGAGACCTGGGCTGTGCACGATGCAGCAGCAGATAGCAGAGCTCACACCCAGATATGCAGGAGGTGGTTTTGGCCAAGGGAATCCATCAGTTATGAACAAGCTCAGCCCTTGGAAGAGGATCTCTATCAGTTCCTGTTTGCATGTTACAGGATGCTTTCTGGATGACTCTGTAGCGTTTGCACTTGGCCTGATGAGCTGATCTTTCTCAATTTACTGTATTTATTTATTCCCTGCTTTAATCACTGATCTTAATGTGGGATGGAGCCAACCCCCATAAGCAGAGAGAGGAGAGTACACCGCAATAGCTGAAGGTGCAAGGTGTGCTTGGGTGACCCAAGGACAGGAAGGTGAGTGTTCCCATGTTAATTCCATGGTCTGTACTCTGTCCATGCCTCCAAGACGTCAGCTTCCCTTGCCTTGGATTGTTCCATTGCCCTTGAACAAAGAGGTCACAGAGAGGAAGATAAAGAAGTGGCTGGGCAGCTAGTGGTGCTCCAAAGCTCTCCCAGCAGATAAGCAGTAGAATAAAAAAGGTAAAAGGCTGAAATGACTTTGAAAAAGATCACAAAGAAGAGGCCCACTTACTGAGCTGCCTGACATCCTGCTCCCTCCTGCCCTCAGCATGGTGCTGCTGTTTCTCCCATGCTTTAGAGGGAAACCAGTAAGGGAAGGTGGTGCAGAAAAACCTTCTTCTCTCAAGCCATACACACAGCATCACCAGGCTGGCTCTGCAGCACTTCTCACCTGAGTTACGGGTCAACACTGCTGCTTCTGGTCTGGCCAAAACCTGACATGCAACCTTGTTTGCAAAGAGTCTCCCCCGAGCAATGGCTCTCTTCTACAACAGAACTTCTGAGCAGCAGAATGCCACAAAAATCAGAGGTCTGTTGGCTGAGTTGAGACTGGCAGACCAGCTCTTCCTTGGTACAAGTCACTTGGGATCTCTCCTTTCACATGGTATGGATAGTTTCTGTCACAGCTTCATGCTGTGTCTGATCTAGTGCATATTTATCAGACCCTGAAAACACCAGTTTCATGGCAATTAACAAATATGACAGAAAAGTGCTGGAAAATATTTTACTGTGGCCAAAAATATACAATGATGCCTGTATAATTAAGCTTGCCAGTGGCAGCTATCACTCTGAATGTCTCTGCTACCTGCCTCACTCTATATACATGTATCACTTTCCATTCCTTAGCCAGGCATTAGACACCAAAAACAAGAAGAGGAAGAGCCAGGTTCTTTATCATGATAGAGCCTGGTGAGGAGTGGACTTTTCTGTGGGGCTTCTGGGATGCACCTGGTCACATGCAGGTGATGGTGCTCCCCTGGGATGCCCGGGGAAGGGAACAGCTGTGGGACAGCACCTCTAACCCCAGTGGGTTTTCCCACCTGGAAACATGGTATTAACTGTCCTGGACTCTGTACACAGCACAGCAGGGGAATCCTCCACATTCCTAAAATACTGCAGACTGAGAATACAGCTCTTTAAGCCAAATACCCACAATTTCTATCCCTTTTGGTTCCACCCGGGGGAAGGTATGTAGTCCCAGTCTGTGCTCTCCTACAGCTGGCTTCCTTTCCTGGCTGTCTTCCTGTTTTCTACCTGTTTACCTCTCTATCCCATCCTGTGGTATCAGGAGATCCAGGTCTGGCTCCCTTCCCACTGCAGAGGCCAGAACACAAGCCTTTCATGGATGCTTAAGTGAGAGGGTGTTGAGGTGAGGGGCTCTTGCTGAAAGCCCGCTGCCATGGCCGTGATAGAATTGATTTGTGTGTTCTCTTTCAGATTTTTTTGTGCGAAGTGAGGAAGCTTTCCAAAGGGGAGATATGGATATCTCACCTGTGTCTGTCTGACACTCACAGGGGCTGTTTACCTGGGGGTTCATCAGTTCATTTCTGCGTCTCATTTTTTGGGGGAGAGAAGGGATCTGTGTATGGAATCCTCCAGTCCTTGGGTGAAGAGCACAGGCTGAAGGAGGTCACTGCTGACTCCCCTGCACTGTACCTGAGGCCTGACAAAACTTGGAGGGTTTGCCTGATGGACCGGTGTGCTGCCAGGAATCCTAATTGTGCAGTGCCTACCTTGTACCAACACAGCTGTTTCTTGGCCAGGAATGTGCCATTAGTGGTTTCTGCGACTTGGCTTTGGCACATGGTTTGATCCTGAGATTAAGCAGAGTTCTCCTCTGAGCCTCATTCTTTGGTGCGAAGTGTATTCAGCCCCATCCATTCCTTGTCCTGGGAATTCCCTGGAGCTGCATGGTCCACAGAGGGCTCCTCTGCAGCCAGAGGATCTCACCTCCCTTTTTATCTGAGCAATCTTGTGCTACAACCCATAGAGCCAAAAAGCCCTGTGAGCTGTCAGCCTGTACATCAAACAGGATTCTGGATTGCCTGACTGTAACTAAAGCTTGCCAGAACCAACTAGGAGACCTTGTGGTCAAATTCTGTTTTCTTTCACTTAGCTTTGATGGGAGTTTTGTGTTAATACAAGTTGCAAAGCCTAATCTTACTGAGAATTCTGTGAGTGAACATCTCCCCAGGCCACAGTGCAAAGTCTGTTTGTGCTGGGGATTATTTGAGATCCCCTGAACACACATTTTGTGCGGGGTAGAGGTGCGGGTGGCAGAGACGCTTTGGAGAACGCGTGAGTGGAGGCACCTGTTAAATGCTGTTTAACACAAAGGGAGGATTTGGTGCAGGCATCACAGGGGCCAGGTTTCCCTGGTCACGCTGCAGAACCAGTTTCCCAACTGGACAAACAGGAGGTGTAGCCAGCCTGAGCGTCCCATGGGTTGGCATCTTGTGTCTTCCCAGTTTTACACAGAGCACTAAAGCCCACAGCTTTTGGCCAGGTATGAGGCAGTGATGATCAGGAACCCAGCGCCTTGTGCAAGAGCCCTCTCACTCTTGCATTACAGGCATTACCTCCCTGGTGGCATAGGTTTGCTTTTCATTTAGTGACTCAGAAATCTAGCCTTGGCACAGAGAGCCTTTGTGTACTGAATAACCCCTCAATAACAGCATTTTTGGAAGAAAAGGAGGACAGGTGGAAGGAGTAGCTAGGAGCAACTCCCTATCCTCTTCCTCCAACCTAACCCATTACTATTGCAATGGCTTTTGGGCACAGGCAGGCTCCAAGTGTTTGAATTTCTCCTAATGCCACATCCAGGCTACAGCACATTGATCTGTCTGCAGAATCCTTGACTCCTGAGGACCTGTTGACCTCACCTGTGGAGATCTTGGCTGCAAGAAAGGTCT
The DNA here is from genome assembly GCF_901933205.1 of Camarhynchus parvulus. NCBI lineage: Eukaryota > Metazoa > Chordata > Aves > Passeriformes > Thraupidae > Camarhynchus > Camarhynchus parvulus. The sequence continues at coordinate 62,609,598 of NC_044601.1, forward strand.
CCTGAGTAATGCTCCCCCACTGCCATGACCGAAGGAGGAAAGCTGTCTCCCTGGGCACACCTGCATGCCCTGTCGTGTCTGTGGTGACTTCTCCTTGACTCATTCTTTTCTGCAGAAGACATGATGGGAAATCCTTTCCTGGGAATGGCTGGTCAGAGGGAATGTGCTCTGGCTCCCTTCTTGCCTCTCATGATTTCCCTTTGGATTTTATTACACAGGGCAAGGTTCTGGTTTGTTGTTGCTTTTTAACCCCCTAAATGTGCTGACAGCTGTGTTGGGAAGTGCCAGGGAGGTGTGACACCCCTCCATCTGTACGACATCCAATTGGCCCACCTCTTGTATTCCCCTGGTGACAGCTGGTGCTCCTGTGACCAAAGAGAAAGGGGACAGAACACAAAATCCTATCTCCTCTTAGGTTCCTTTATGGTCACTCTCATGGGAAGAGCTATTAGAAACCATCTGTCTCCAAGGCTCAGAAATATCCCCTGAGGATTTCTCGGCTCTGTCCTTGCTGTTTCCTGCATCCCCACCTCTCCTTTCAGAATTTCACCTTCCATGAAATAGCCAAGCTGCAAAATCAACCATCAAAGAGGGCATTTCTCCTCTCCTTGCAACTTTCTGCCTCTCTGCTGGTACACAAAAGTTCTCTGCCTGTCTGGAACAATGGACCAAGCAGCTCCCAGCATTTCTTTGCCTCTGGTCCATTCCATGGTACTTCAAAGCGTGGCTGAAACTTCACTATTTATTTTCACCATATGTCCCCTATAGATTTATTGCTTTTCCTATTTAATGGATGTTATTATCATTGAAACCTGCAGTAGTTAAAATGATTTTCACTGACACCCCTGCTGATTTGATTGGATTCTGCAAGACATGGTGGGAACTTCTGCAGGTATTTCTTACCCTGAAGTGCTTGCAGGCTCAAAATCCTGTACAAGACCTGTTGAAACTGATTGAAAGAGTTGTATTAAAGCCACAGATAGCCTCAGGGTTCTCTAAGAGCAAAGTTTTCCAAGAGAAGGAGCAGGTCCCACCTGCCAGCCCCGTGGTGGATTGATTGGAAATCCTGTGACTAATTTAATGTCATTCTTGGGCTTTAAAAACTATGAAACCCACGTTATTTTTTATAGAAAAACCTGTATGTTAGGGCAGAGAAGTGGGACCTTTGGCTTCTGTTATGTATCTTAGGGCACCTCTGGCACCAGATTCCGCACAGAATTTCCAATTTGTTTTGGTTTCCATCTGCTGCTGTCAAACTTCCTCTATCACTGTCAACATTGAAACATTTCCCTTGGCTATTTCCCACTGATTTGAAATCAGTAAGTGTCAGAAAAGAAAACCAGGCCTTTTAAAATAATGCATTCATGAGGAGTTTCTCATTTCTCTCCTCCAAGATACATTACAGTAGTTGATGGACACCCTGTGCCTCTGGGCAATCCCATTAGAGCCAGACAAGATTAATGGAGAGGTGGTTGTGATTATGGGTCTGTTTTCTGAGGGATGCATAAATCTCCTGCCCTGTTCAGGTACCCTGCAGGTGACCTTTGAGCCAGAAGCCAGAGTTTGGCTGGAAGCTGCTCCTTTTGGGCTGATTGAGCTGTGGAGGCATGCTCATTGGTTATGTATGCCAGCCATGTGCATGCCAGATGCCTCCTTAAGAGAGGAAGAGCATCCTCCTCATCCTCCTCCTTCCTTGCTGCTCCTCAGATTAATTTTTCTTGATGTAAGAGAGCTGAGTGCTGGTTGATTAAGCCATGACCCTAGCTTTATATAATGCATTGTGCAATGCACTTTATGTAATCAGAGATTTCTTATGTAATTTATTTGCAGAGCACTCACCAAATCAAGGACCAGACCTGATTCCTGTTATGTGGATGGGCTTGCTGTTTCTGGGAGGGTGTGTTTTTAGGAAAGCAAATGCATGCAGCTGTGGTTGGTGGCTCTTTGTCCATGTCCATCTCCAGAGGGATCTCCAAACTCCTTAAAAAGAAAGAAGGCAGGGCTTAAGATTTTCCTTCTGTGGGCCAGGTTTAAAGGGGGCTTAGCTGCACCCATGTTCCACCAGTTGTAATGCGACTCAGGCACAGCTCCCCCTTTGCTGTATCTGAGGTGCTTGAAATGCCCTCACCATTTCCTTGCCAATGAGGCTGGATTGTGCTAGAAGGTGGGTCAGGAATGTGAGGTGAGGATGTGATTGAGGCTGCGAGCTGAGGATATGACCCACATTGGGCTGAGATTAAAATCCAATTCCTCCTGGCAGCTCAGCGCACAAATCATGCCTGCCATTCATGTTGCCTATTGAGGTGGTTAATCCATCAATGGGGCCTCATCTGTGCCCCAGGAGTGGAATCATCCACACCTAGGCACTGAGAGAACAGCTAATGGGCTGGAAACAACCACTGCAGATGCCAAAAGGAAGAAAAATAACTGTGGGGCCCTCTCGCTCTGGCTCAGTGTCACTACTGGCTCGTTGTGTGGCCAGTGCATGAGTTCTCCCAGGGGATGGTCAAACAGGGGTGATGCAGCATCCCAGGGCCTCACAGGTACTCTCATCCACGCTTTCCAGCCTTCCTCCCCTCCTGTTATGGGACAGGTTGGGTTGTTCTTGCTGAGATTGCCAGGGATGTGGTGCAAGCATAGCTTTGGCCTGGCACGATTTGCACAGCCTGGCGAGGTGGGGCTGCCCCATCCACCTCACTGAGCCCTGGGGCCCTTGCAATGCTCTTTCATGCTACAGAAGCTGTGCTTGTGGTAAAACCTTGGATTTTACATTCTTTTGTGTGCCTTTCAACTACAAGTATTTCGCAATGGCAAGAGAACCTGATACCTGGCTGTGTGTGAGCTGGGAGCTGACGGCACTGCTGGGTGTGTGAACAGTGTCCTGCATGATAAACTACATCAGGGAAGGCTCTTGGGTGCTAAAGCACTCCTCAGTTACAGAATCATGGAGTAGTTTGGGTTGGAAGAGACTTTAGAGGGATACCTTCCACAAGACCAGGTTGCTCAAAGGTCCACCTGATACTGAAATTCAAGTGATTAATATCAACACTGCTGACATCAGTGAACTAGTTAATGTTGTCCCACCTAGCCTGGCCTTGAACACTTCTGGGGATGGAGAATTCAGCTTATCTGGGCAACCCGTGTCACTTCCCGTCCACTCTGACAGACAAGAATTCCTAATATCTAATCTAAACCTGCCATCTGTCAGTTTGTACCCATTCCTCTTTATCTTCTCCATGTCCTTGTAAAAAATCCCTCTCCAGCTCTCTTGAAGCCCCTCTAGGTACTGGAAGGTCTCCCCAGAGTCTTCTCCACACTGAACAGCCCCAACTCTCTCATCCTGTCAGCTGAAGTCTAATTAGTAAGAAAGGTTATAGTGATTAGGAGATCCTGATATGAAGGGAGGAAATATGCAGAAAACCTGATGGACCCTTCCTTTGTTTTTATCTGTGATCTGAACTACCTGAGGTGCTTGATGCCTGCTCAAATTTTCTTTAGCATGGAGAGAAATTAAAGAGGACAATTTATATGACATGGGGATTACCAGGTCTTTCATGGATCTACTTGGCTTGTAGAGTTGGGGTGTCCTGGCCTCCCTGGGGAGCAGGGTCTGTAAGGCCACCCTGCATGAGACACCTCACACACCTCTGGCCCATGGGACATTTCAGAGTGAAGTTACGATGTCAAAACCCTCCAGACTTTATCCTTTTGATAAAAAAAGAAAAAGGATACATACTATTGAAAATTCCTGACTTCCCTTTCATCCATCCTCCTGCTTCTTGCTGCTATTTTGCTTTGAATTTCAGCTTTGGCAACGGTGCATATGAAAGGCCAGGAGCACTCTGATGGGTTTCCTGGTCACTCAGGGGCCAGGCAGCTGAGGTGTAAAGCCCCAGGTAGGTGTTAAAGCTGCACCTTGCTGGGAGCTCACAAGTTCACCACCCTACAGAGATGAAATGCGATGTGCAAGCAGATTTTGCGTCAGGAGGAGCCTTTGGCAGGGAGGCAGCTTGTGCTGGGCTCCTGAACTGGGGAAACCACACTTTTCACTTTTGTTTCTGGGAATCCCTGCCTGAACTTTGTTCACCCATGGTAACCAGAGCTGCGTGGTGCTAGCATTGCAATCCCACCCTCATTTGTCCAGACTATTTTGAGAGATGTGCTGTTTGGGCTGCATCTTGCAGAACATCAACAAGAAGCAGAGATTTTTGATTAAAAAATGAACAATGTAGCTGATCACTCGTGGAACAGATGTTGCCAGTGAGTTGACTACTGTGGTGGTCAGTCTCTCAGCAGAGAGGCTGAACTAAGCCTGTTTTGAATAATTAAATATTTTATTTTTCAGTTTGCAAGATGGAGGGGTTTTTCCCAGTATTGCAGACCACATGCTGCCCCTCCTTGCTCACTGTGACGTGCCAAACCCCGTCAGCTCTTTGCTCACTGTATCTGTCAGCTCTGACAATAGAGAAAGGATACATTTCAAGGAGGATGGCGCAGATTTCGGTGCGGATGCGGGAACAGTCCTTTGTACAAACAAGGGAGAGACAGTCATCTGGGGTGGCAGCAGCTGTACAGAAAGGGCTTTGCAGGTGGCTGGAGCAGTTATCAGCTGACCATAAGTCAACAGAGTCATGGTGTTGCAAAAAAGAAAGGAAAATTTAATAATCCCTGGGATGTATAAACAATGGCATTGTTTGTAGGACACAGGAAATAGTTTAAATAATTTTTTAGTGTGGATCATGCCTACATGGCAGTAATATGACCAGTTCTGGGCACTGCCCTTCAGGAAGGTTATGTACCAGTGGGAGAGGGCTCAGACAATGCAACAGAAGTGACTGGAGGGCTAGGGAACATGATCTGTGGCTGAGACCAGGGTCTAGAGCAGCGGTTTTCCAGACTGTGGCCTATTGTCTTCTGGTCTATTTGTACATGGTCTGGAAAAGGTGAATAAGAAAAGCAAGTTTCTATATGCTTTAGGGCTGTCTACAGATACAATATCTCTAAAAAGTTCTGTCCTTGCAAAAGAACTTAGAGCCCAACTCTGAAGTGAGAGACAATGAACCACTCCTGTTTCACAAAGAAGAGTGAAAGGGGCCCAATGGCAACTTTTAAATGCATAAAATAGAAGGAAAATTTTGTTCTCTTGGTTGGGGAGGTAGGAAGTTAAGAGAGTGTAATGTAGCAATTACAAAGGAGGAAATTTTAGGGACAGTGGGATCTCTGGGGGCTGGAATGTGTGATCTGGGCAGGCTGGCAATTCCCAGAATGGGAATCTCAAAGAACAGGCTAGATAAACATCTGTCTCTAATCACAAGGTTAGGGCTGACCCCTTCTTGGCTCTCTCCAGGTCCCTCTGCATCCCAATTCTCTATGATTGTGTAACTAACTAGTGTTAATTTATGGTCATTGCTACTTAATATATTCATAAACACAGCTGAGAAGGGTGTGAGTGATGATCGAGTTGCCACCTAACTGCTCACTTCCTTTTCTGGATTAGTAAAAGTATATTGAGCAATACTAATCCACTAATCCAGCCCCAGGTATCTATGAATTACTAGGCAGACATCCCCAGCTCCATTTTTCTATGATTCTGCATCACAAGCCGGGCATGTTGATTCTGGGAGGCAAATACAGTGGCCTCAGATTTGATCCTAACTTTTCACAATGCTGACAAACATCCTGAATGTCATCCACCTCTCTGCTAATCCGCACTATCTTGAATTTTACCTGGTAGCAGCAAGACAAAAGGTAATTCCAGGAAGCTTGGCTGTGATGCTACTGCTGTTGTTTGACAAGGATCTGATTCCTCTAAAAATACTTGCAGTGGCTTGAAGAAAGCAAAACCTGCAGTTACTCACTACAATGCCTGTATTTGCTAATGAGGAGAGATCTCTGAATCACAAAATCACAGAGTATGTTTGGGAACTGGATAAAGTCTTGCAGTATGTGTAGTTTTTTTAGAGAGGCCATGCTTCTGAGAGGTCTCTGAAAGGTAGAAGAAAGAGCGGAAGAGATGATGGAGCTGGAAAGTGTTTTGAGGACAGGGTTTTAATGAGGATGATCCAGTTGAGGTGAGATACTCGCACTTCACCTGGGTGGATCCAGCTTCTCTGTAATTTCAGCGCAAGGGCAGGGGCTTTCTTTTGTCTTGCTATTTTGGTTCTATTCCAGTTCCATTAATTGCAGCTCATTTGCAGTTTTAAAATCTTCCTGTCTCTGAAACCCTGGGCTGATGTGCCGGAAGGCTTTGGTAATTCAGGGCACAGTCTAGAAGTGGGGCAGCCATTGTCTCTGGAATGCAATAACTCATTGACCCACTTTAGCTTCCAACATCTCACCTCAGCGTGGGCACCACTGCCTTGTTTTTCCTAACGTACTCTCTTTCATGGTTTGTGGAGATGGGCTCTCCACTCCAGAGGGTTTCCTGCATGTTTTTGCCCAGGGGTTTTTGGGACAAAGGTATTTTTTAGGATGTTAAAGTAAGCAGACAATGAAGCGTGTTTCATTTTATCTCCAATCCCTTTGCAGAAAGGCCTTGCAGGGATTGCAGCTCTAAGTGGGCTCACCCTTTTGCCCAAATTAGTAGAAGAGCTGCAAGTATCAGAAGTAGATAGGAGGCTTCACCTTGTGGGTGAATTCCTTGTTGGAGAATCCTTATGGGCATGTCCAGGATAAAACTCACAGGCTGAAAGGACAGGCACAGGTGATATTAACAAGCTCTATGAAATAAAAGAAGTCCTCTAAGCCTATTATTCAGAATAAGTAATCTAAAGACTTGTCTTGAGACCTCGGTAGCTAGCTAAAGCACAACCAAATCCTACTGGGTTTCTTTCTCATTGTAATTTTGTTTGTGTTTCATCTTGAGGAAAATGTCCCAATCATGAGATTAACAGGGATATGCTGAATTAATGAGAATGTTTAAAAAGTCCATTAACATCTATGAAGGTGACAGTCTGATTTGTGGGTAGTGTTTTAAATGCTTTGCCTCACCCAGAACACAGAAGCCTCTGATATGTCATTTTGCTAAAACTTTGCTGAGTGTGGCAATTGTGCCATGTGATAAACTCTTTTATTTCAGTTATTTGTCTTGCTGGAGTTGTTTACAGAGAGGGTGTGATGAGTGCTGAGAGATGAGGATAGAGGACACATTTACATGTTCAGTTCAGAGGTTTTTTATGATCACTTGTTTTCAAAGATCCAAATAAGAAAGAAAGTGCAATTATTTTATACTTGTCTGGATCTGAAGAAGGTTGTTTGTGTTGCCTCTGTGTCCTTGTAATGAGTCAGTGTTCTTGTGAAGTTCATTTGCTGAAATTTTCAGCTTATAGCTTTGGGGAGTTTTCTGTTCTTAGAAAAAACTATTTTTGCTTCTCCTTTTTTTTTAGTAGAGAAATTATCTGAATGAATTTCAACAGGTGAGATGCCATTTTAGGTTATTCAGGGTCCTGCAGAAGCGAAGATTTTGTTCCAAATAAACTGTACAAACTTTGCTATGTGTATAAAAGTCCTCAAGCATGAAAGTTGTTTTTAATTATACTAATCTTTGAAACGAGTCTTGACAATTTATTTTTAAACATCCCAGTCTCTTTTTGAATTTCCCAAGGAGCTTGTCTATGTGCTGCCAAACAAATAATTCCTGATTCTAGCTTACAGGAAATACTCTCTATTTTGTGAGTTGCCATGCTAACAATATGGGAGTTTGGCATATGAAACATAAACTCTCCCAGACTTATACAAAAAAAGGAGTGAAGGAGTAACTACACAAAGGTTTGTATAAGGTGAAGAAAATCCACACTAAACTTCTTCAAAGAGTTTTGTCACCACAATCGGTTAAGGAACAACCTAGGCTAGTTAGAGTCTTGAATCAGAAAGATAACCGACATCCACAGAAACTTTTTGAGACATCTATCAGCTTGAGATGCTTGGGGGATAGAGAGTGCCTCTGTAGGAACATACTTTTCATACTTCACAAAATCTGCAGTGCCTTTTGTCTGTACCTACACTGCTGCCTTTCTCTAAGCAGCATGTTTCTCAAACCAGCATCTTTCTCAAGCAGAACGTAGGCTTGTGTTTTTATGACATATCTAATATCCCTAATGGCTCTAATAACACCCTCCTACATCTTTGCTCACAGCCAGCAAGATATATAGTATTTCTTGCACAATAATTTCTCATCGAATAACATAAATACCTCACAAAACTTGCTTTCCTCATGTACATGTTGGGTCTACACTAAATCTGATGTCTTGTATGCGTAGGAGTTGCTTTCCCATAAGAAGACATTAATTGTTTTCGTGCCTTTTGGACCACAAGGTCTCTGGTTTTACAACTTCCTCTGTAAAGCAGGTTTATGAGTTGCATGTAAATTCTATTTTCTGGCTTGATCGAGTTCCGGTGAATGTCTTGATCTTGTTTTACATCTAAATTACAACACAGTCCAGCACCACCTCAGACAGGAGGTGGCAATTAGCTGAGAGCTTCCTAAACCACACAGCAAACTGCCTGTGGTTCTTTGGGTTTCCTTGTACACCCTGCTACAAAGCAGCCTGAATTCCTTGTGGTTTCCAAAATTCCCCTCCAACATCCAAGGGCTGGGGTTTTAACCCTTTCCCAGCAGTGCCCCAGCTTGTGTGTACCTCTGAGCTGGGCACAGACTGGTCTCCAGAGAATCAGCCAGAGCAGGTCTTAACACCAGAGACCCAGGGAGCATCAGGTGCTGAGGGACCCAGTGCAGTGGAGGTGCGAGTTCTCAGGGATCATCCTTGAGCCACTCTCCATAGGATTGAGCTGGAGACAAGGTGCTATGGCTTCCCTGGGAAGTGTGAGCAGTGGAGGCCTCTTTCTGCAGGAGGAATTGAGAGAGGTGGGTGTGGTGTGCTGGTGGAGTGTGTGTGTGTGATTAGCAGTTTGCTGGGGACTTTGGGGCTGGCAGCACCAAGTCCTGTCTCTGTGCAGGATGTGGAGAGAGATGTTGGGCTGGGCAAGGGGAACAGGGAAAAAGTTAGGGTGGGTCTGATTAGCTCAATACTTGGGAGAGATTCCAGCAGCCATGCTAACTGGGTGGGTTGGGATGATTTTTCTCTTCCAGTTTAACAAAAAAAAACCCCATCTACTTTTAGGCAATATGAATAAGGAAGGTCCAAACTCAGGTGAAGGGAGCTGTGGACCAGATGTCCTGCTCTTGCTTTGCTTGCACACTGGGGGAAGAGTGAAGAGTACTGGAGAAGGTGACTGACTGCTTCCACCTCATGAACAGGGGCAGAGCACACTGTATAGCTCTGTGCTGAGTGCCCTGTTGTGGCTGAGAGGGCTTTGCTGAAAGATGAACCCATCTCCAAAGGACCCTGCTGTACCAGTAAGTGATGTGCGGGAGCAGCTTGGGGGCAGGCTGTGTAAAAAAAGTGGAGAAGTGGTGGGTGGCTCACATGGCTCAAGTTGTAGACAGATGACACTAGGTTTGACCCTAAATGTTGGTGTGAATCCATTCTTTGCCTGCATGCCCACCTGAATCCCTTCAAACTATTGTGGCAGCAGCCCAACATGACTGGTGAGCATCACTAGCCTGGGAAAGCATCCTTCAGATTTAGGCAGACGGGATTCCTTTGTGATGCCCCTGGCTTATCCTACTCACTACCAGCTGCAGAGGCATCCCCTGGGGCAGGGAATGGAGTAAAAAAAAAAATTAATTCTCTGTGAAAGTAAATCTCAACTTCCCTTTCTCCCATCTGCTTCATGTCATGAGTCAATGGGGTCCCTTAGGTGTGGAGTGATTGAGCACAAGGTGAGGTGGCACTGTGCTGTGGATGGGGTAAATACCTGCAAGCAGGCTGTCCCTGAGTGCCAGGTGTGTCCATCAGGGTCTGGCAGCAGAACTAGAGGGGCAAGGGGACCAGGGACCCTGTGGTTAGCTCGAGCAGGGGAGTGCTGCTGCCCTCCCTCCTTGCTGACTCACCTGCCTTGTGCCATCCAGGGCATTAGTCAGGGAACTGGACTGAGGAGGTTTACCTTTACCCTACTTGTCTTGCTCCTGTGGGTTTTCCACCAGCCCCCATTGCTCTTCCTGTTCCCAGCCAGTGCCTCCCACTCCTCGGATTTATTCTGCCCAAGCACAGGGAGAAAGGCCCATGCTATAGATGGAAACCCTGAAGCCCAGGTCTGTGTGGGGAAAACCCAAGCAAAGGCCTTGTACACACAGTGCTGTTTTCCCCGAAGCTTGCAAAGACCCCAAAGAATGTGGGCATGAAACCTTGTCGTGGGCTTAGGAAAGGGGATCAATCTTACCCACACTTGCTGGAACAGGGACTCCACAAACCCTGGGACCAGCACTGTGGTGATTCCTGCAAGACCCTCATTCTCTTAGGCTTACTTGGCTGCCAACTCCTCCCCCAGGTCCCTGCTGTGTGCACTGCTTGTGGTCTTCATGCTGGGTTTCTTCCAGCTGGGAGCTGTGCCCCAGACAGGTTGAACTCACACCAAAACTCTCTGGAAACTTCCAACCCTTCTTCTGTCCTGACTCCCTCTGGTAAGGGCAGCTGGATTCCAGCTCCAGCTCTATCAGCAATGGAAAAAGCAAAATAATTACTTCTCATGACCTAGTTCTGGCTCTCCTGTCCTTACCAACCACATGATAGCCACCCTTTTCCCCATGGCACTGCAAACCTTCAGTTTGCTTTAATAAAGTCTTTTGCATTCTACCTGAGTCTGTTCTCTGGAGCCCTCCCAGACTTACTGTAAGTCTCCTTTTCTTCTGCCTTAGAATCAGTAAAAGTACAAACCAAAATGCTGACCAAGCCTGGCCCCTCTGTGCATCCTTTTGAGATGTTCCTGTACTTGAGATCACACTTTGCAGAAGAAAGTTTCCAATAACAAATCACTTTTAACCAGAACTGCAGCTGTACTCCGCTGATTTTGTATTAGGATTTCATGCTGGAGAACGACAAGATTGGTACCTCATTCCCACCTCCTCCCAGACCACAAGATGATCTGCCAGGAAACAGGTTTGTTTTGCTGTGTTTTCTCCTCAGCAAACCATCTTACTGTACCAATCACCTCATTATGTTCCCAGCACTTACAGACAGACCAGTCAACAGGGAAGGGAGGGGTCCTTCCCAGCATAGAGGGTGGCTGGACTGATCTGGGATTCCCAGCATCCTCCTGGGCCTGCATTTTAAAGATAGATGTTGTGTTTACCCTTCACTTGTCCTATGGGAATGCCAAGAGTTCTCAAAGAGAATTACTAATGGGTTTGAAGCGTTTCTGACTGTTTGCTTAAGTACCCCTGGTTTATTAAATTCTGCCCACTGGGCTTCATCCTGTGTTTATTCCATTCTGGACTCTTGTCCCAGCCCTTCTTAACATTTTCTGTTGTTGGTACTATGTCCCAGTTTAACCTTTTCCTTCTTCTGGAGCACAGTATGGGATGTACCAGCTTTCACTCATCCCACCACTGGAAAGAGTCTGGCCTCATCCTCTGACACCTTTTGGTGTCCTTAAGGTATTTGTAAACACTGAGAGATGCAAACATCTTCTTCAGGCTTAACAGGTCCAGCTCTCTCAACCTTTCTTCAGTCCTCTCACCATCTTTGTAACCTTCCGCTGGACCCTCTCCAGTACTTCCATGTCTTTCTTGAACTGGGAAGCCCAGAAGTGAGCAAAGCACTGGACATGTGGCCTCACCACCTCATAGTAGAGCGGGAGGATCAACTCCTTTGACCATTGTCCACTCTCCTCCTCGTGCACCCAGGATCATTGTGTTCTCATTTCCTGCTGAGAGTAAGTCTGCATTTCTTCATCTTCCACTTACTTCCAATGTAATTCAAGAACATTTTCTATAGAGCCCCTCATATATTCCCACTAGTTTCTAACCCTTACAGGTTCTTCAGCTTATCTGATTTTATCCTTGTCTTTCCAGGTCTTACTGTCATTGTTCCTCATAGGACAGCATTTCCATTTGTTATAAAATTCCTTTCTGATTCCCAGGTTACCAGCTGGTGTCTGATGCTGTCACTGTCATTTCTCACTGCACTTCCTCTTTCCCCTGCTCGTCAGGACAGATTGCCTTTATGTGCTTAATTAAGGGCATGCTCATGTGATTGCAAGAGAATTAAGTCAACACATCATAAGAAATTATTACCTGTCAGATGAAACATAGTAACTGACTCGCTTCTTCTGTTTGAGCCTGTCCTGATTGTGAAATTAAATGGGTGAGTTTAAACACCTTCATGGCTGGGTTAAGCAAACTCTTTTTATCGCATTTGAAATGAATTAGTCTTTTGCATATAGTCAATTATTATATTAGTTGATTGGCAGTAATGCCTTCCGATGCACTAATTGGTCTCTTGTGATGTGTAAACACATCCACAATGTCCTCTGGTAGCACATAGGCTCTCTTGCACTTGCTTTACTGATTTAGATTCTTTTCCCCAAGGTGAATTCCCCATGTTTGCTGATTATTCCTTTTATTGAAACCTATAATCCATGTTTCAAATCTTCTTTTTTGGAAACCACTGTTCTTATTCCATTACCAACACACTGGATCCAGCAGTACAAGTGTGGTGGGAAGGCTGCTGGAATTTGAACTGGGAAAAAAACCTCCACACATTATCTTTTCTGCTATCCAGCCTGCAGAACACAAGGGAGTGTTTCTACCTGGTGCCCCGAGGGCAGATGTCAGTCCTGTCCCTTCTGACACAAGGCATTTTCCAGTGTGAATCCTTGGTCAGAGCCAGCGGGAATCTCAGAGAGGAGGAAGTTGTGGGATCTGATAGATGGTGGAAGATGAGGGCTAAGTGGCTTCACCTTCACAGGTCCTCTTGCATTTCCTTTCTCCTTTCCTCATCATGGTATGCATCTGCCTTACAACTTTCACTGTGTCGTGAAACCAGCTAGAGCAGAGATCCATGTCATGAGGGCTTCAGATTTTTGCAAGGTTCCAGCTTATGAAAGGACAGTTGGCAGATGCCTTTTGATAAAATGTGTCTGGATCTGCCCACACGAGCAGATCTGTGTTGGGGAACAGAGAAATGGTAAAAGCAGGTCCCCTATTAGGACTGAATCAGCAGCACTGGGGAGACCTTTATTCTGGTGGATGCCCTTGTGAGGGCAGCTGGGCTGTTTGGTTTCTCTGTGATGAAGAGAGGTCAGTTCCAAACACACAGGGCCAAGGAAGGAGATAGAATGCTGCAGAAAGTGTGAGAGAGTGTAAAATTAGTGAGTGTGGGAGCCAGCACAAATAAGACAATAGATGCAGACGGGGTGGAGTTGCTCAGATGGAAATCTACCTCCCCTTAGCTAAAGATGCAAAACCAGGAAGATGCTGTGGCTCATAATTTATTTATTTATGCTTCTTGTTGGACAATAAAAGACAGATTGGATATTTGAAATATGCTTTTTCACTCTCCATTCATCAGGGACCAGGAAGGGTCCTGCCTTTGAAGATCCCTGACATAACCTCAAGTTCAACACCCTGGAGTCAATAGTGTTTATGGCTACTGGTGTGTGTCCTCATAGGACCTCCAGGCAGAAGAGACAGCATACAATCAGACTCCAGGTCTAGAGTGAGGCAAACCACCTACCTTTTAATTAATTTATTTTTGGTTAGCAGTTTAGTCCTATTTATTCTGAAGCCATTAAATAGGTCTGATGATCAAGCTAGTGTTACAATGTGCACATAACCCACATTAATTCATGGCTATGAAACAGCTCTGTCAAGAGGCTGCAGTAATAAAATTTGCTTTTTAAGACTAAAATTTTTAGTCCAAGCTGTTAAGTGCACTTAATCACAAAGATAAGAATCTGCTTTTTGTAAGAAGACGACCCAGTAAATGTGGTTCAGTAAATTTTGTAGATCTGGGCCCAGACATGGTTTTTAAGGGTTTAAAAGCTGGTTGTTGGAAATCTTTTGGAAATACATGGTTCCAGGATCTTGAGGGATGGGAACAGAAAGGGCTGTAAAATCATTCTTCTGAAAAACAAGTCGATATTTGGCTTGTTTGTTCTCTCTGAATGGTTGAAGTCAATGAAATCCTGAGAGCACCAGAGCCTTAACAGAATCTCAACTGCATGACTGAAAGCACTAAGGAGGGATATTGCCCCCAAAAGCAATGTTGCTACCAAGAGCAAGGAATGCTCCCGAGAGCACTCGGGAATCAGCAGGACCTGTCGTGATGTTCAGGCTGCACAGATTGACTCCACCACAGCCAGGACTTGTTGGGAAGCAATTAATGAAAAGCAAAATGAGCATAATACACTTAGAGCTATCAGTGTGGTTCAGGTGTCAGACAAAAGGCATTTGGGCTCCTGACTCTCTGAGCAGCTTTGGGCAAGCACTCGGGCTGCTCTGAACCTTCATCTGCAGTATAAGAAGGAAACTTCCCCTTCAGACTTGGGCCTTCCAGACTGATCATATCTCAAAGACACCCTGAAGCTTAAGTGCATTTTCTTAGGCTAGACCTCTTTATTCCAGATGAGGATATAATCAGGAGCTAGATCATGACACCACGATTGGAGGGGAATGGTCATTGTGTAACTGTGTCTCAGAGAAAAGCAGTGATTTTCTGATGGGAGCTGCTTGCTGTGCATCTCTCTTGGGAATTAAGCAGAAGTCACAAGTTAGCAGCAAAAATGCTTGATTTCAGATTATGGTTGTTTTCAAATTGGTTCTCTACCCTGGTGAAAGGTGGACAAAATACAGGACTGCTGCATTTCCACCTCCAGACCCCAAAATGTGGGATCTAGGGAGTCCTGTGGCTTTGCTCTGCAGTATGTGGAGGACATTGCATCACTGCACATTTTAGATTAGGCTTGTTTGATTTTGGGCTCTGGGTGGCAGAGAGAGAACAGCTTGAGGACCCCATGGACTTTGGGGTCCAGAAGCCAACTTTGTCCTGCTGATATTTCTCCATGTGAGGGGAGCTGCTGGCTGCTGCCATTGACTGATACACATTCCTGCTCTGCATCTTGTCCCGTGGCACATCAGGTGCCCCATCTTTCACCTCACTGAGCAGCATCAACTTGCATAACCTCCTTGGACTTGTGCGTTATAGTCACTTATTTTAACTAAAGACCCCTGAAAGCAAATGGACTTGGATGTGCAGATCCTGCTTTTGTAGCTCATTCTTGTAGTTCTAAGGACCTATTTAGGGGAGTGTATCCAGCCCCCCTGTGTGTATTTCCATGCGAGTGGTAGGGCTGTGCTAGTTGCTGACAGTGAACACACCTGGCTCTGAACTAATCTGCAGGGAAAGTCACCCAGAGAGTGGCCCAGAGGCTCCTGAGCTCTGCAAGTGGCCAAGCAGGAGTCACAGCCAGGGGCTTTCAGGTCACTCTTTCAAGTCCTCACAGGGAAGACAATTTTGCATGTCAATGGAAATGCTAGGCTGCAATTTGAGATGTTTAAGGATACTAGAATGCCTAAGGGATTTGGTAGGTCCTCTGAGGTCAGATGGTAATTCGAAGACACCTTTAAGTGCCTGACAAACTTTGTAATGTTAAGTTCTTCATCATCCATGGCATGGATTTCCCAAACCCAGCCTCTGCTCCCATTTTCCCAAAACTTCTGTGTTCCTCCATGTTTTCCCCTCCTCTCTTCTCCACTGCTCCTTGCAAAGAACAGTTCCAGTAGATCCAGCAGTGTGAACCCTTCACCCCTCCTCTGAGACCTCAGCAAGCAACTCAGTGCCCCTCACCACTCTGCAGGGTCCTTCCTAAGCCTCTCTACTGGAGGTTAGCTGGAATTGTTGCTTTTCCAATAGAATCAAACCCTTTTGCTTCATCAATATGGTCAGCCCTGAGCTGTTCACCACAGGATATCACCAATGTGGCTCTTGTGTGTGGAATACCCATCCTGGCCCAGTTCTCTGACCACCAGCTCATTCAAAGCTCAACCCAAAACTCCTTTCTATCCCCATGCTGAATTTCCCCTCCGTTTGTCTGCCAAGCTGTCCATTCCTGGATGTTGTTCTCCCTACCTCTTTCTCTTTTGCCCCTCAAGCAGGGTTTGGCATCTTTGACAATGAGGTTTTCAAGCACAGCAATTTTTTTAGTCATTCCCAGTAATTCATTACAGCTTTTACTCTTCTAATTCTCTGTGACACATGGTCTCTCATGAGCATCATTTTCAAAGACATGAATCATTGCTAGACATCCGTTTTCCCATCTGGGTCTTTGGCAAGGTGAGTTCTTGCTCATCTCCAAGGACTTTGAGCTTGCATGGTTTTGTCATGAGTATGGCCTGGTCCCTGCTGTGTCAGGTACCTTTGCACGTGCACACACAAACACACACAGACAGACAGACAGACAGACACACGTGTGTCACTGTACAGGACTAACTGGACTCTGCACCTCTATCTTGATCAGCCATCATCCTCCTTCTGAGTCATGGCTGAGGAAGATAAGCAGCTGGGTTTGCTATTTGCTTCATGATAATAAGTAAACAGTAATTAATATTTTGCAATTATGTGTGTCCTTGAATTGGATGATCTGAAAGCACTTCATTAACATTAATTAGTCATCATTGCATAGCCCACATGACATAGATAAGGTTGTATTGTGCAGAAGGGAAAACTGAGGTGGAAAGAAGTACCAGGATCAGGCAGGTCTAACATCTGTCAGCAGGGTTTGCCATGCCTTGGCACTTGTCAAAGCTGAGGCTTGCTGCAGCCTCATTTTGAAGACACTGATGGCAAAATCAGGGCTAAAATGCAGAGGGTAAAATCCTAAATGTTCAGGACAGAGTCCCACAAGACTAATTAAGACCTTGATTCCTCAGAAGTTGTGCCTGTCCACTGCCTCGGCTCTTCCTTTGGTACTTTGCTAATCACCAAGACCCCAGTGCAGCAGGGGAGATGGGCATCTAACAGACCCAAAGCAGTGGAGCGGATCCAGACCTTGTCTGGACCTGGTCTGATATCTTAGACACCTTTTTTTTGGTTTCCCAGATAACATTTACCAAACCATCCAATTTATCTAGATTATAAAGTCCTTGCAAAAGCACTGTTGGCCAGCTGGAGGCCAGACATAGATCAAAGCATTTGGGTAAAGGGAGATGTGTCTAGATACTCTGTGGGGTTTCCAAACTCACACCAGTGTCTCACATCAGGAGCTTGATTCCATTGCCTAAATTACCTGGATGTTCCTCCTGATCCCCAGCTGACATTTGGAAGGACAAGGGTCTCCTGAAGGTCCCATGTCAGACCTGCTTGCTGGTTTAGGTACCCCAGGGCACCTCTGAGACCTCCTTGCTTTAGATAACTGAATCATGCCCCGGATGTCCAGTTTTACAGCCTGTGTTTGCAGTGCATGCCCAGCATGTGTTTCACTACATCCAGGTCTTTCTCTAGACAGGTAGCCTGATGCCCAGACACTGAACAAATTAATCTGAGCACCCTCTAAAAAATCTTTACTGTTCTCTGGGTAAAGAGTCTAAGCACTCTGTTGCTTCCAGTTCCTAGGTTTAACTCCTGCTTACAGGCCCAGGTTATTTAGGACCTTTGGAAAAGGTCTCTGCCCACTACAGCTGTGCAGTAGGAACAGGGTCACTGCAGGATCCACTGCTCTCCTCAGAGCTCTCAGACCCCTGTTATCTTCCCTAGGGCTTGCTGCATAGGAGGCCTCTCCTCCAGCATCCTTCTCACTCCAGTGCTGGCTCTTTAGAAATCAGCATCACCAGCAGGATTTAAAACCAAGTCATACACTGTTATCCCGACATCTTCAGTCATGGTCCAAGTTTCCTGCAATGCCAAGAGATTTGATTTAATTTCTTTGTTGTGTTTATGTCTTTTCCTGTCAGAGGAGGTCTACATGACAATGGTGTGAGGAGATCTGGGAGAGCCAAGTGCCCCCACACTTTGCAGCTGAGCACCCACAAGACCTGTGTTGATATGCTCACTTTTCCAGCATCTTGGTGGTCCCATCCAGACCAGAGGCATACACCAGGATATCTCCCTGCTGTGGACAGGCTCTGGCTTCTTCCTCCTGGTGTTTTATGTGACCTGTGCTTTATTTGACCTCAGTGATTTCCATGACTGGCCTCCTCCAAGGGGGCTGAGTTAACGTCTCTTTATGTTGGTCTGCACCAACTGCAGTGGTCACTGCTGGATGCTCAGATAAGCTGGGCTTGCAGGTACAGCACTGGGTTCTCTGATAAATGGACATGGGCACATCAAATGAGGGACTATATGTGTGTGTTCTGGCTCAGCTGTAGAGGGGGTGATGCCTCCCTGTCATGCTCCCTTCCCAAGGAGTGAGGGGAGTTGAAGGAACTTCCCCAGCTGGAGGGGCTGTGAAAGACCTGGGAGAGCCGAGGCCATGATGTTGTCCTTTGGAGTGGAATTGGAGTGTTTGAAGGCAGGTGAGGAGCAGCAGAAGGATAAGGGAAGATACAACGTTTGTTCACCAGGTGAGAAGTGCCTGTTTTACATACCAAAGGAAATGTAGGGGGGACTATGTGTTCATGTGTGAACTCAAGTTTTTTTTAACCCAAGACTGTGTGGGTGAGCTTCAGGCTGGTTTTTCTTGGTGGAGGGCCAGGCTTAAAAGCTTTAACACAATTCTTTTACTGCACACATCTAGAACATTTCTCTGTGGTTGAAAAAAGCAACCCAACTGATCAAAACCTGGGTCTCACTCAGTTCTCATTATTCATTACAACCTCTCCCCTTCCACCAGCTGGAACAGAGGGACTTTGGGGTGACCAGTTGGTGGGAAGCCCCTGCCTCATTACAAAGTGGGATTGAAACATGTTTTGCCTGAAGGTTTTATATGGGTATTTGCTGACAGCAGAGAACAAGGGTGAGACTCACAGATCTTTTGGGTCTCATGGCAGAGCTTGTCATGGTTGATACACACTCATTTCCCTTTATTCATTCTTTTTTTGGGCATCTCCTCATGTCCACCCCAGTCTTTTGCCCTTCCCAATGTCCTTCTGCCTGGTTCAAGGCTCACAGGCCCTTCAGCCCTAAGCTACTCCTCTTTTTCTTTGCCTGTCTGCAGAGACATTCCCCCTCTCCCCCTCTTAACCTGAGGCCCTTTATCTGCTGTCTTAACTCCCAGTTTAAGTTCTTGTTTAAATTGCCTCTGCACACAGCTCACTGGCCCCAGCCCCTCTGCAGCTCCTCCCGAGTCCTTATCAGCTCCACACATGCCTCCTCCCTTTCCCTGCTGCAAATGCTGTGTCCCTGATATCAGGTCTCTCTGTGGCTCTCATTTGTCTCCTGTCCCTTCTCATCCCTCCACAGGCTGGCAGTCTCTGGCACCATGTCCAGCCACCTCTGGGTTCTACCACCTTCCTGTCTGGGTTTCTCTCTGGGCAACCATGAGGTGGTCTCTCCAAGAATGGCTTGCCATGGCATCACACCCTAAACACTCTCCCAAACCCTTTTCTTTCCATCTCCTTGCCTTGTCTTCATCTCTAAACACCAGAGTTTCCATCCACATGCCCAGATCTTTCATGAGTAGTGTTTATAATGTTGTACCTCCCCCTCCACCCCAATCTGGGATTTTAACCTCTCAGATAATCCTTCTACCCAGACACCATCTCACAGAGAAAACCATGGTCAGGGGATGTTGTCAGTCCCTGGTTTTCACTTCTGGTACCCACTTTCTGCCACGGGGCCACCAGAAGCCATCAGTACAAAGTGGCCCTACTTGAGCAGGGAGGTTGGACCACACGACCCACTGTGGTCCCTTCCAGCCTCACCCATTCTGAGTTTCTTTGCTTCTGTGAGCATGAGGGAAGAGATCCATTTCCTCTGCGGGGAAGATGTGGTGAGCGATCTTGTCCTCTCTGTGAGCTGCAGAAATTTCAGATAAGAGGTGAATGACTTCCAAAATTTCAGAGGTGTTTTGTCAGCAATAAGTTGTCCAGTCTCTGCTGAGGCCACCTGAACTGCACTTGGACCCCACTGGAGGTTTTTGGTGGGCCAAAGCACTTGCCTACTTGCAACTCTGTCTCCCAACCATTTCTCCAGTCCCAGATGCAAGGCAGGGCCACCAGGGCCTTTACAACTATGATTTTTAAGATGGGTAAAAGCATGAATTTGTTACTAGCCTACTTCTGGAAGTGTTTGAAATAATTGAGGTAAACAGCAGGTGAGAAAACATCCAACCCCCAGCAGTGCCAGTTTGGCAGCGCTGCGGGCAAGCTTGGGAGCAGAGCAACAGGCTGTGCTGGCAGCCAATGAGGCACAGCAGAAGAGATTGTGCAGGCAGATGTTTGGACCTCACAGCCAAAAGCACCCCTGGCCCCTGTGCCCAAATGTGCTTGGTTTGAGACCGGCCCCTCAGCTGTGTGCGGAACGCCAGGAGAGCCCAGCGCATCCCAGTCCCAGCCTGGCAGAGCAGGCACAGCTCAGTGACACTCACTGCTCCCTGCCCAGCCCTGGGCTCTGCTGCTGCCCTGCCCCTGCCCACTCAGGGCTTGGGGCCGGCAGCCCAGCACAGGCAGAGGAGGAGGAGGGCAGAGCCTGGCATGAGTTGTGCCTGGGGCCATGCGTGGGAGAGTGTTTGTATGGCTGCATCCTCCTGGTGTGGGCAGCCTGGCTGTGTCCCGTGACACACACACGGTGTGAAGGGGGAAGGGAGGATGAATGGAAGATGACTGTAGGAACCTGCAACAGAGAGGATAAAGGACAGAATCAGCTAGACCTGCTGGGGTGGTTGAAATTCTTGTTTTGGGCTTGGACAAGGTGTTAAAGCACATTTCTCATTCCCTTGAGGGATTGCAGAAGAGTCTCCCATACCAGTGAATGGCTCTGCAAATGCATCCTGCCCTTCACACAGGGGCAGCAGGAGCTGTCCCTGCCCTGCCTTGTGCCAGTGACTGTCACCCACCCTGGGACCCTGCTCCTGCCATGGCAGCTCTGCAATCAGCAAGAGATGACTTGCCCCTGGGCACTGCCATTGTATAAAGGGACGGGGAGGCAGGTTTCCCAGTCATAAAGGTGTTGCACAATTAATTATTCTGGCTTGGCTCCCGATCCCTGGAGCTCAAGGATGCCACACTACATGACTAGTGCAGCACAGGCTTGGCCTGTCTGAGCCTCAGGCTAGTAAATCACTTCTGCTGCTGTCTCTCCCTTTCCACTCCAGTGTATGTTCTTTCAAAGGGGGGCTTGATGGAGCATGCTCTGAAGCAGCAGCACCTGCACTCAGGGGGCAGCCAGAAACACGTTCTAGCTCTGTGTACTGGTGTCTCCCCTCTCTCCCAAGGGACACCCCTGTGCTGAGCCCCCAGCCCACAGGAGAGCCAACACTGCACTGGGTAAGAGCAAATTCCCACTGGGGTCTCGTTTGTATTTGCCTGGCTCAAGGCTAAAACACATTTGTCTTGCCAAGCCTTTCCCCTGGAAATTAAAGACCTCGTATTTTCTCTTCACAGTAGTATTGTACCCTATAATCAAGCTGCTTCTACATCTTCTCTCTGAAAAGCTGAACATGCTGAACTCTCAGCTTCTTCCTGCAAAGTGTGATTTGCTTTAGCCCTCGGGTGAATTTCCTGGTGCTGTCTTTACTGTCTTTAACTTTTAAACATCTTTCAAAAGTGCAAAAACATCTGAAGCCCCGCAGCCCTGTACTCATAAGGGCTGGGTGTGGATATTCCTGTCTTCTTGATCTGCTGCCATGTGAGGTTCCCTTCCCTTCCCGCTCCCCTCCCCTCCTCTCCCCTCCCCTCGAGCTCATGCAGACTCCTCAACAGGGATTTCTGAACATTATTGCAGCTCAGGTTTGTAGCAAGTTTTGGGACACACATACCTCTGCTTTCCTTCCTCTTGTCTGATGTGAAATGAAGGAATATCTCAAGTATAATCCCAGGTAGTGACCGGGGCCCTTACACATGCTAGGGCAGAGCCCAAACATGTCTAAACCACTTGTAGCGCTGCTCACAGGCCAGTGGTGCAGAAGGCAAGCAGGGGAGCTTCCTCACCCAGGGCAACCAAGTTTTCAGGCGCCAAATTCTCTACTGCTGAAAGCTGAAGATACCTCAGTTTACACGCATGGGTGATTTATCCCGGCATTTTTTGTTACCCAAATCAACAATAACCTTGAGGTGTTAGCTTGGAGCCCATCCATTGCAGGATGCATTGTCCCAGAAACAGGACGGAAAGTCGCCTGTTTACCAAGCGGCGAAAACAATAGTGATGAAAGGCAGAGCAGTGACCTGAGTTCAACAGCTCCAGCAGAGGGAAGTAATAATAACAGATGTGATCCTTTACCACAGAGGTCCACAAGCTAGTCTAGAGTTTCATGGCCCGGAGTCACCCTAAGGGCAGTGTACATTCCAGAAACCTCTCTGAAGCACCTTACGGTAACTGCTAACTAAAAGAAAACCATCGGGCTGGTGTTGAGGGAGCAGTGCTCCTCCCAGAGCGACGAAACTCTGTTTCAGAGAGCAAAAGTTAATTCCTTTCTCAATAAGAGGCCCTGGTAAGAGTTATTACTAGCAATTTGCCCTGCTTCCCAGGCTTGCTGTGGTCCAACTTGACTGAACTCTCCAGGTTGTTTAGCCTGAGAGGATGCACCTCTCTTCCGGGACAGCATTGGTGTAAAGGATTGCTAAAGGATAGGACACGTGTCTTGATTCCCCATTTGATATTTTTCTGACAGATATCCTGATCTGGGGGTTACCTTGCCTCTCCAGTGTAGGCAGCATCATTTGTACATGAGTGCACACTGCTGAAGACCTCTTGTCACTTCACTGAGACAAGTAAAGAGTTTTGGCCTGTTTCTGAGGGAGCAGGATTACTGCTGTGACAACCCAGGGAACAATATGAAACACAGCAGCCAAGGGCTGCAGTCCCAGAAGCAGGTCACACCATCACCAATGCAATTCCCTTTGCTATGGATTTTCCTTCTTTCATACCCTGGACCTGGATCCTTGCAGCTGCTCAGAGTCCATGGCCTTGGCTGAAAACCCAGTGGTTATTGCTGGCTCTCCACATGAACAGACTCTGGACAGCTCATGCTTGGAGCCTGCTGAGCTCAGCCACCAGCCTTACACCTTGCTGCTGTTTCCCCAGGGCTCCAGGGATGGCCACTGGAAGAGATGCAGTGTGCTCTGCTTCCTGCTGTGGAGCCACCTGTTCCAGTGGTGGGAGAGTGGGAGCCATAGCTCCTGCCTCTCAGGGATCTCAGAAGTGCTGGGATGTCTGAGGATGAGGAAGACTGCTGCTTCCCCTTCCCCTCACACACACCTTTGCCCTCCTAGATGAGAAGCAAGGCAAGAATATATGGGTAAATAACAGCCTCGACTTCAGACTTCCTGTGATTTCTGTGAGAGCCACCAGGACCAAATCTTCCTAGCACATCCCTTATGGAAACCTGCCACAAATGACTGGCATGCTTTATTCCTCTTCAGTGGTCCACACTGGGATATCCCACCAGCTTTTCTCTAGCTCTTTTACCCTTCTCTCCTCATCACTGACTTGATGTGCCAGGGGGCAGAATGAGTGAGCAGAATGACAGCCATGCCAAGCCCCACTCCCTCACCCTGTAATTTCTGCCAGCTGAGTGTGTTCATCATGGGAAGGGTGGGAGAGCACCTGTGGAGCCAGGGCTGGTGCCTCTTTGTAAGGGTTTTGCAAGGCTGAGAGGATGCCCCAGCTGGGTGCCTGCAACAGATCCTCCCTGAGCCACAAGCAGGATGAGTATTAGAGATCTTATCTCACTTTTCAGTAATAGGTATCCAATTTGCTGACTCCAGGTGCCCGACTCATGTCTGATTCAGGTCTCTGGGCTTCCTGCAGGATGTGGTGGGTGCAATGTCTGAGTTGCAGGCTCGGGAAACAGGGGGCACATCAGAGACCCATCACCTGCACCTCCCATGACAGGCTGGAGGGTTTCCCCACCCTGGAGCTGAAGAATGGGTAAATCAGTGTGTAGTTAACAGGTAAAGCAGGAGAGTCTGTTCCCAGAGGATCCAGAGCTCCCTCCTGGGAAGCCTCAGTCGCACACAACAGACTTTCATTGACAGCTTTTTCTGGGAAATGATTTCCCAAGGGGGGTGTGTGGCAAGACATCCTGCTGCAGCACGATCATTTTGATGCCTTGGCTGTATTGCCCTGCTCCTACCACCCTGCAAACTTGGTGTGACAAAGTGCTGGTGATGGGAAGATCTGGGGTTGCTGCAGCCTGGGGAGGGCTAATCTCCTCTCTGTGTTTTTTCAGCTCCCTGGCTGACTACTGCTCTTCCTGCCTTCCCACTACTCCTTCTCTAGTCTGGAAGTGAACAAGAGCTGTGGTGGGGATGGGATTCTACTGGGAGATATGAGCTACAAGGACAATGGAATACACTGCTTCTGCATCTCAGAAGGAGAAAGGGATACAGCAGCTCTCTGTGGGTGGAGGAGGGAGAGGATCTCCTACCTGTCACTTCAGAACACCCAGTGCTTGCCCCACCTGGTGCTCCTTTTAGGTCTCATCCTGCTCTGACTGGACAATGGCAGCTGACAGGGATGGGGGCTTCCTTCCCTAAGGAAAAAACTGGGGCTGTCTGACCCCAGGAGGAGGTGGTTGGGACTAGAAGCTGCTGCCAGCAGTGGCTCAAAAGGCACTGGTGGCTCAAAGGAAAGCACATGTTCCCTTCTGCCAGCTTCTCATCCCTGATCCCCCACCCTGTGCCAGGACAGGCAGATCCTGTGGCTTCTGGTCTGGTTGTTCTCAACACCCAGCCCTGCCCTCGGAAGTAAGGGGCACAGGGAGATCTTGGACTGCCTGTATGGGGTGGGATTGCCTCTGACATGTACTGCTGTCTGCTTCCACACACCACTTTGATTCAACTGTGCGCTTCTCATGCTCAAAAACGACCCAGCCCTGAACCATGAAGCAAACTGGGGCTTGGACTTGCTGTGTCCTCACACAGGAGCTGAAGGACGTATTCTCAGGCACAAGATTAGCCCTGTTTCAGTGCTCCTAGTTTAGGACTGAAATTCTGAGTATCTCCTGGATCCCAATTTGGAATCTGCTTTTGCTGACTCTTCTTGGGGTTTTCTGTGTGTAAATCCCCACATTAATTCCTTCTGGGCAGGCCAAGAAAAAGAGGTCAGGACATTTTCATAAGGAAATGTTGGTTCTTTACTCTTGGGACATTCCAGGTCAGCCACAGGTTTGCCAACCATTGTAACTTCTTGCTTGGGAAGTGAGGAAAAGAGAGTGGCTCCTACCACAGTGGCTTTCAAGTTCTTTGCTTTTCTCCTCCCATGAGATCAAGACTTCCTTGAAGACTCCAGGACCAGATTAAAAGCTCTTGCCTCAAACCAGCTCATATCCCATGCCTGCTGATATCTGTCAGGTAGAGGACATTATCCCTTTCTTTGGGAGAGGGGCTCTTCTGGTGGATCAGGAGGTGGGTGCCTGACTGTGTCTCCTCTGGGTGTTGCATCCATTGCACAGCCCAGCTCTCCTGTTTACAGCCCTGTTATCTCCACAGCCGCAGGCACTCGTCTCAGGTGGCTTGTCCATGCCAATTCCCCGTTTCATTATGGAATCTCAGAAATGCCCATTACAATGCAGTTCCTTAATGCTTATTTGCTAAGGGATGATGTTTAATACTCAAACTACCCAGGGAAAAAAAAATAGGTCAGTATGGAAATTTCCCCAGGATTCAGGCTGATTTAAAATCAGCTGGAGGAATGAATGTCCCAAAGAGGACAGCAGACTCTGCAAGTGTAGACAAGCTCACTTTGCTTTTGCAGAGGTGGATTTAGGGAGCGTCCAGGTGAACTGGTAGTTACAGTCCTTCAACAGCCCTGAAGACACAAGAGGCAGGGCATAGACTTTGCTCCAAAGTGCTTTTACAGTTCAGGAGCCCAGTCCTCCTCTCTGAGCGTAAAAGTTAGAAGGAAATCTTCCAGCAAGTGAGATTTAGGGGTACAGAATTAGGTCAGGGTACAGATACTAGGGAAACCAGAGGGATGCCACACCTCCTTTCAAATTCAACCCTCTGATACTTCCAGCCTTTGCACCTCCTGGGAAGAAAAAACATGTTACTTGAACTGGAAAATACTGAATATCCATGCTACTATGGTTTCAATTAATATTGTCAACAGCTGGTTCATCCCTAGTTGCACTTGTGCCAACACAAACACTTCTATTTCTTCCTAATGTACTGACTGACAACATTATGTCCCAGCTTGGTCTTGGGTTCACTGCATTACCTTATTTGAGCACTTTTGGCCCACACTGGACTGGTGAGACTCCATTGACGCGTTTGTTGTTCTGACATTCCTTTGCACTTTTTATGCTTTCAAGTCACCTTTCTTGAGCAAAGGTGATCTGGAATTTAGGTGGCATTGCAGAGAGAGACCCGGCTGTGAATTGTGGGACAGTTTTAAATTTTCCCTGCTCCTATTGCAAATACTTCACCTCACCTGTGGCAGAGATGTCTTTGCATCTTGCAGGTCTGCAACCCCTTGGAGACTGGGTGGGTTACACCAGTTACATGTAGCTGTCTCCACCTGGGATAATTGCTTTACTCTTCCTTTGTAGCTCAACAAGGAGACGCTCCTAAAGTGATCTCATGGAATACACATCTAGAATTACATCCAGGTGGATTATTTTGCTCTTAAGGTGATTGTTTCTGTGCTGAGGAACACCCCTAGCTGTGGTTAGGTTGGAGAGTAGGCACACTTTCCATTCTGGGACATGTGCTCGCCTGGTAGGGAAAGTTCTTGTCATTGCTCCTGACTCACACTTCAGGCTGGTGGAGCTTCACACCATTTCTGTGTCTTCTGCCTTCACAATCTTTGAACTTTCCTGCTGTGGTGCACAACAGCAGCAGTGTCTCCAAGTCAGGACTGGCTCTGCAGCTCTCAGAAGAACAGCTGTCTGCATAGAGCAGTTTATGAGAGAAGCCCCTGCCAAAACCCTGTTTCAGGAGAGCTGTTTGTAATAGCTTTCCCTTCAGATGTGTTATTAAAAAGCTTTCTTCTGGAGCAACTGATGCTTTTCCAGTGTGGAGTAGTTATTCTGGCATGCAACCGCTGAGAGTGGAAAATGATGTCTCTACAGGAATATGTGATGTACATTGTTTATTCCTGTAAATTAGGACAAGCTTTAGGCTGAGGAGAAAACTAGACATGACAAGGAACCTCCAGGAGCACAGGTTGTAGGTCCATGCCAATATAGCTCTGGGGGATCGATCCCTATAAAATACTTCTCAATTACATTAGGCATAGACTCAGGGCACCCTTTCCTTCACTTGGTCCCAATCAGTGGGCTTCATGAAGACCTATTTTAATGAAATTTAAAATATTATTCCTATTACTATATAGTAATTCAAGTCCAATCCAGTTTGCTGGGTTCCAGGCCACTCTTTCATGTCCCAGTAACCTAAGTTAGGATTGGAGTTTCATCTTAAGTTTCTCCAAAACCAGATATCATAAGCAATACTCAGCTGTGTGGGTTATCACTCTTTCCTGGAGGAATTTCTTCATTTTTCTAACTCGGTTTGGAGGGCAAAGCAGACCCAGACATGAAACAAACACCTGCCTCTGCAAATCTGGAGATTCAAGGCAGGATGTTGAAATCTCTGTGCTTAACCCTCCAGCTAGAATGGTTTAGAAAGCTTACAAACTTCCTACCCACCCACTTCCTACCTTGCCTCGCTAGGCAAGCTATAATTTTTATTTTTAATGAAATCTAATGAACATGTCACCACACTGCTCTGTCAAGTAGATCATGGGAAGGAGATGGCTAGAGGTGTCTTCCAAAGGGAGGTTTCACAAGGCTGAATCCTGCCGTGCCTTGACACAGTGACCTCTCTTGGCATAACGGCTTTTGCACCAGGTGACCCCGCCATCAGTGCAATGAGTGACTCATCACAGATTTGAGTGATTCACACTTTCCTCCCTATTGGATTGCACCATCCATCCTGGGATGAGTGAATAAATTTGGCTTGGACAAGCTGTGGAACCCACCAGCCTGGGTTTATCCATTCACTTACTTAAGAAAAAGCCTTGTTACTTTGTTAAACTTGGATTTTAATAGGAAAAATTGCAGGGGGGTGATTCAGGATTCTGCAGAAGCCAAGAAGTTTACGAGCCTGAATTTATTTTGCCCCTCTATAGCCAGTAGGAAAACAGCTGAACGGCAGCAGCCAGGAATTGGTTCTTCCTTCATAATTTCACCTGTACCTTTCCCCTGGCATGCAGTGATGAGGGATGGAGCCAAGCAGCAAGGCTGCAACACAAACAGCGTACTTGGAACCTGGGTGTTAGTTTTGGATCTTGTCTAGAAATAACAGCCAGAGCACACAGAGAGTTTATTGTGGCACATTGCATGGCTCTGCTGGAGAGAAAGGAAGGGAATAAGAAAGTGACAAACGTCACAGAGAAGTGCTCTGTTGGACAGGATCAAAAGGCATGGGCTCAAATCCTGGATAATTCCAAGGCACAGCTGTATTTGTTGGTCCCTGAAGACACGGGAGAAAAGTTGGAGATTTATGGCAGGAGCACAACGTAACAATGTTGTCTCTGACTTCCCCGCTGAGTTGAGTTTTCTCTTCTCTTGGAGTTTCCTCTGAGTAAGGAGCAGATTCCATAAACTGGAGTGTTATATTGCCTTGATTTTTGACACTGTACAGATTGACAGGGGTAGTTCATTCTAGGTACCTTAATACCTGATATTTTAATCACGCTGTGATTGACAAGAGAAATCCCTCGCTCGCACTCCAATAGCTCTGGCAAAACCACCAGGAAGTCAAGTCAACAACCACGAGTTTTTTGTGACAGAGTTCTGGAAATTTCCCTTCTTTGAGGCTTTGTGCTGTGAAAGATGTTCTTTGGATGTCCATGCAAGGCAATCCTAGTGGCATGGATATCTTTCCATGTCCGTCCAACTCTAGGAGAGCTAAGCAGCCCTGAGGTCTTGTCTCATTATTCTCAACTGCTACATCCTACCTTGTTTATTTCTACCATCCCATGGATTTATTCTAACAACCAGGATGGGTACAAGTACCCCGACCACCAATTATTGTAGGAGATAGGCTTTCTTGGAAATCTATTGCTGCTCACGGACATCTTTAAATGATTTCTGTTTAGATTATGTGTCCCTAAGTCCAAAAGATTGGTGTAGCACAGCAATTCCTCTATTGGCACAGAAAAGCTCCAGCAGTGTGGCCTTTCAGGCCTTGCCCACACTTTGATTAGTTATTGCTTCTGAAAGGATGTCCCGCTTCTTCTAGCGTTGCATCACAGTCCTTTCCCCAAGCTCCTTCCTAGATAATAATACCACTGCCTGTTGGGAAAGCAATTGCATAACTCCCTATTGCTCATTTTAAGTCACTGGATCTTGGGCTGCAGTGATTCACCCTCACAACGCCCCGAGAAGGGAATCTGATATCACTCTCGAATTTACTGATGGAAAAGCTGGGGTGTGGAAAGGTGAAGGATTTGCTTGGGGTCAGGCAGTGAGTCAGGCACGGAGCTGGTGTCGGAGCACCCACCCCACCCCAGCTCCTCAGGCTTCCATGTGTCTAGACTTCTCCAAGCACCAGCTTTGATGCTGGTCTTATCACCATTTTTTAACATGTTGTGATCAAAAAAACCCCAGAGACAAAGTGCCATGCACTGCCCCCTGCCCACCCCCGGTGGGGAAGGCAATGGCAAAAGAATGTAATACTTGTGGGCTGAGATAAGAATGGTTTAGTAATTGAAACAACATAAAATACACTGCTACTAGTTATAACAATGACAATGAAGAAGAGAAAGATAGACAAAAAAACCCAAGAAAGGCATGTGATAGACAGCATCATTGCTCACCACCCACTGAGAGATGCCCAGCAGTTTCCCAGCAGTGATCAGCCAATCCCCCCCAGTTTGTGCACTGGGCATGGTGTTCCATGGCATGGGATATCCCTCTGGGCAGTTTGGGTCAGCTCTCCTGGCCGTGCCCCCTCCTGCTTTCTTGTGCTCCCTGGCAGAGCATGGGAAACTGAGCAGTGCTTGAGTTAGGGTAAACACTGCTGAGCAGCAGCTGAAACATCAGTGTGTTATCAGCATTATTCTCAGCTGAATCCAAGTCACTAGTGAGAAGGAAATTAATTATTCCACCAAAACCAAGACACACCATCGACCTTGGAACCTCAACATGTCCCCTCCCTCCCCTATTCGTGAGGAAATGTCTGTATCCTCAACTTGTAACAGAGGGCCACAAATGCTACAGACAAAAGAAATGTTCCTACCTGCTGGAGAACATCACAACCCCCCATGCATTTTGCTCCTCACCTTTCTCTCTCTGGTCTGATGGCCCTGTCCTCACCACCGGGGAAGGAATGGGAACTAGCCTAAATAAATCTCAAAAAAATTACACCACAGAACACAGCATCTACATGCTGGTGGCCATGTGTTTTAGCTTGGGGAGTGTCAAAAGGTAAAAAAACCCAACACACAACTTAATTTCTGGCTGTGATTGCTTTGATAAAGCATCAGAGT
Source organism: Camarhynchus parvulus (assembly GCF_901933205.1). Classification (NCBI taxonomy): domain Eukaryota; kingdom Metazoa; phylum Chordata; class Aves; order Passeriformes; family Thraupidae; genus Camarhynchus; species Camarhynchus parvulus. The sequence continues at coordinate 62,640,023 of NC_044601.1, forward strand.
AAAAGGACAGGGCAGAATATACAGGAGAGGGGAGTGCAGGAGGAATTGATGAGCTTCCATGACTCTGGAGATGCACGGCAAGATGATGAGGGGAGAGATATGGAGAGAAGGCTGAAAATGGGTGTCTTGAGCCCTCATTTGCAAATCCCAGCTGCAGCAAGCTCGCATGGGGCTGGTGGAGCACTCACTCTGGTTCAGAGGACCCTGTTGATGCTGGCAGTCCCAGACTGGGCTTGAGCACAAAATAAGGAGGAAAGTTTCCTGCCCCTGTAATTATGTTTGGACTTGAGTGTTTCCCTGTATTTGATTGCTCACACATTATTGCTTTCTTAGCCACATTCCTGACTTCTTCTTGTGTTGGCTGCAGTTTCTGTACAAAATAAAGGCCCATTCACCGCCGTATGAAAAAGCTCTGGTTTTTCCACAGGAAAGTTCATGGTTAAATAAGGGGAAGAGGAAAAGCTGGGCATCTGCGGCTTTGCAGAGAAGGTGGGGGAATAAATCAAGAAAGGGGTCCCTTTCAGTCCTGCAAATTCAGCCCTGCAGCTCTGCATCAAGGCCTGGAGAGTCAAGGAGCCCAGGGAATTTTTACTACTCACTTAACAAAAACCAGATGCCACGAGCTGCACATGTCCTGTTAGCAGTGCTCACCTCAGATGGTACAGACTGGGACTGCTTTCATCCAGGCCATCTTGTGGAATAATCCTAGAGTGATACAGGATGTTACTGACAATGAAAAGGCAGCAAGGGTTGTTTCCTGTGTGGCTTGGTAGGTCTGTGGTTCTCTGATGGGGATTGGCTCTGCACTGGGAGCCTCATGTCTTTTCTTTACAGCTTTCAGGGGGACTGGGCTGCAAGGGCTCTCCCAAAGCTCTGGGAGGGTGAGATAACTTGTAATGACACAAAAGAATTTGGATCCAAATGTAGATTTCCATGGAAAGTGGCTTGGTCTTGTTCACAGTACCAGCTTCAGCTGGGTAAGTGCTGGAGCTCAGGAGAGCCTCAGACGTAGCTATAGGAGTTCAAACCCTTCTGCCTCCCAGTTTTTCTGTCAAAGCACCTGCAGCCTCTGAATCAGCACAGGAGCACACATCACTTTGCCACTCTGCAAGAGCTTGGGAGGAAGGAAATCTGAATGCAGGGTACCATGCTCACCCAAATGGGTAAGGCACTGCTCTATGCATTTAAGTGAAGCTGGAGAAGGTCAGATATGGCCCTGCATTTTAGCTGGCAATGAAAACAGCAGTGGCTTCAGCAGGACACATTTAATTCCTTCTTCTTATGAAGCTCCTGAATATTTTGCTCACCTATGCAAGCAATAAGGAAAGTGAAAAAAACCACCCGCGCTGTCTCGTGCTGAAAAGCAGGAAAAAAAAGTTGGGTTTGAAGAGCGAGTGGAAGGGGTGTGGTTACCCAGGAGGTGTGTCAGGGAACTTATTTATAAGCAAAGGCAGCTGTGCTGGAGAAGAAACTTTGCTGAGGCTTTGTCAGCTGCTGCTGTTCCCTTGACACCACTTGAGAAGCACCTCTACTGCGATGGGGAGGCAAAAGGACGTTCTTGCTACCATTGAGGAGCACCTGAGGATCAGAAACAAATTAGTGCGGCAAGCACTGGCTGAGTGCTTGGGGACGCTGATCCTGGTGGTGAGTGGGGGCTGTAGTGTGGGGTGATCTCTAACCTGTGGGATTGGGGGAAGCTGTCCTGGTGAAGGGGCTGCATTGCTGCCAGGGTTTGCGTCGGGAATGAGCCCACCTCTGGTGCAACCTGCTGCAAGGGGTCTGGAGGACAGTCCCTGTGCGCAGGGAAAAAATTAATGCATATTGCTTAAGGGTGGACGTTGGGGTTTCTTGCAAAAATGTGGGCTCTGAAGAGCTTGTTGGGTGTGTGGAAGCTTCTGTGTATCTGTGAAGTGCAGGGAGCAAAACAGCTCTGTGTAAGCAGCAAGTGTTTTGCTAGAGATCATGCAAAACTTCCTTTCTGTCCGCCTTAGGATATTTTCTTGGCTCTGAAATACTGCAAGTGTTATCACCCGAGGAAGTGAAAGGCATTTTTTTTTTCTTTTCACTTAGCTTTGCCCATGCATCCCATCATGAAGAAGTAGCCAGAATTTAAGCTGTTGCAGTGTCCTTTTGCTGTCAGCCGCTGATTCCCCAGAGGCTTGTCAGTGGGGCTGCACGATACCATGGCAGCTCCTGCTGGGACCTGCTGCTTGCTATCAGCCAGTGTGCCTTGCAGTGGCCAATGGAGATAAAACTCTTCTGCCTGTTCTAGTGCTCAGTTTGGTGGAATATAAGGGATAAAACAGGATCAGAGCGTGTCTAATGCCTGAGGTTGCAAAAGTTTTGAGCGGCTGCAATTTGCTTTAAAGTTAGAGGCGTATATGAACAGCTAGGTAAGTTGTGTATGAGCTGTGTGGAGTAAATACTGGTGTAGAAAAACGGTGATAGGGATATCTGGCTAAGAGCACCTGCATCTGAAAATGCAGGACTGCCCAGCTGGCCACAGGTTTGATGCATATATACTGAGGCAGAAATGAGTTGAAGTTCGCACAGTGAACATCTGCAGGTACAGGTTCCTCTGAGGTGATATAAATCCAGAGCAATCCTGAAGGTTTCAGTGGAGTGAGTGTGGGTTTACACCTCTTTGTAACTGGTGGCTGAACTGCCTGGAGAGAACTCTAAGGGTTGGAAGAGTTGAAGGCAGAGTAAGGCTTGATGAAGCACCTGGGCAACAACACAAAAAGACTGGCACAATTATATGCTTTCATAAATAAGATTTTCTTTTTTTATGACGAAGAGAGGATTTTGGAATCTATGGCAGCTTAGGGGACACTGCTAAGACCATGTAAAATGTTACCACTCTTAAAAGAAAGCAGCTTTGTATGGTGCAGCTTTATTGTCAGAGCGACCCAGCTTTAGTGATTTGCAAACAGGTCCTGTTGATTTTTCCAGGAAGGGTTGTTTGGAATTAAGGTGGGTAGAAGGTGATAGGAAAGTGATTAACAGTTAGAAGATTGCTGTCTATTAATCACTGATGTTGCTGCTGTTAGTCTCAGGATTGAAACAAGGTAAGTCTTGTAGTGGACTAATGCCCCCTGACAGCAAAGCTAATATTGCTGAGAAACAAGACAAGCCTTTAGCCATTTGGATATGAGCTTTCAGAAGGGCTCATGATCCAAACCCCATGAGTCCATCCTCTGACTGTAACAGTTGGCACAACAGTGACTACATTTCCTTACACCTTGCCTCTCCAGGCAGAGAGGAATTGGGATCTTAGAGCTTGAATATGGGTTTGGTCCAAAATCATAAGCAGCCTCCAAAATGGCAGTGGCAATGGGCACCCACCAGCCATGCTAGACACTGCATTGGCAGAAGTGGGCAGCACATACCTTGTCCTCAGGAGCATCAAACCTGCTCTGTTTCAGTGTGTGTGTGCCTAAGTTTACAGGCTGAGCCTTCACCGTGTTCAGGAGTTCCTGAACTGGCTTTAGAGGCACACTCAACTCCATAACTCCATCCTGTAGGACTTGTTAACTGCTTAGGATCTCCTGCAGCAGCTCTGCAGTGAACAGAGTGCTGTGGGCTTTCTGTGACCATGTGGGAGAAAAGGGAAAGTTCCAAACTCAGTGAATGCTCTTGCACAGTCAGAAGTCCAAAACAGGCGACACCAGAGGAAAATGGGTTCCAGGACTGTAAGCTTGCAATATCCAAGCCAGTAAATCCCTTTCTAACTTCGTGCTGTCTCAGTCTATTCCTGTGAAGGGAAACTTGCAGTTTTTTCTTTATTGCAACCCTGATTCCTTTTCATCTTTTTATTATATCACCTACATGAAACAGAGTCATGAAGGTGAAGTCCTTCCCCTTTCAACTGGCCTGGATAATTGTTTGAATTGGATTTTCTCCTATGACAGAAATTGTCATTTTGTACCTTGCCAAAGTCCCTGATGCCCACCCTGCCAGCAGGTTGAGCTGTGTATGTGCATTTAGATGCATTGTACCCCACTAAATATCTGTTTGGGGCTTCACAGTAAAATGTGTGAAGAAAGACCTGAATCCATGAAAATTTTCTTCATGGTAGATGGAGTTGACTAAACACAAATATGTTTGAACAGAATATTATCAGGGATGGATTTAAGGCTGTATGTTGTTCACACTGAAATCAACTTCCTGAGCCCCAAGGGAGGGAGATGGTTTAATGTTTGCAGCTTACTTTAAATTTCACTGTGTAATGTAAAACTTGTCCCACTGTGGATATTGGCACTGCTTCAGCTTCTTCCCCCCTCTCTTTCACTTGCATAATGACTGCAGCTCTTTTAAACTCTTCTAGACAAAACCTAGATTGAAGATCCCTACATAGTCTTGCTGCCTGTAAGAATGAACCTAGCCCTTGATTTTATTTTTCTCATTTTTTTAAAGAGATGGTGAAGGTAGAATCATCGAGTGGTTTGAGTTGGAAAAGACTGTTAGAATAGTGCCTCTTTTTTTTTTAAGATAAGAAAAATAATCCAGCTCAGGCAGCCAAGCCCTGAAGAATGCCAAGGCGAGTTGCTGTCTACTTGCAAGCCACTTTTGCTGTGCAGAGCACCTTGCATAACTTTTATTTAATTTGTGGGTGGTGTCTCTATTGTTGCAAAAATAGTAATGCTGATTCTACATACATCTCCTTTGATACTTAAATTGGCATTTCCCCTCTTCAAAATTCACTTTCTGAGTAGCACTTTAAGCTTGAGCTTTATACCTGTGTTGGAAGCACCGCTTGCTGGCAATCATTAAGCACTACAAACGCCAAAGGCATTTTCCCAGTCCCTTGCTGTTTGTGTTATTACTGTAGCAACCCACTAAAGCCAGATTTCCATGGTGGGTCTCCGTGCCGCTCTTAAGGTTCGGTCTGTTTGCCTTGCTCTGCTGGCTGTAAATAGCAAAGCTGGCTCTGTTTGTCTTTTGCATTTGCAGGAGAAGTAATGTGCTGATTATGACTGATTTCCTAGTGGGACTCGCTGTGAATCACTGCTGTAGAGGCACAAAGAGAGAACAAAACAACTCCTAATTGCTTTTCAATTGGTGCTGCCTTGGCTTTGTGGCTAGGTGGTAGCTTTTTGGGGTATGATGGCTCTCTAGACCACGGAAACAGAAACGGCAAAGTGGTTTGGATGACTAAAGCAAGGGGAGCTTCACCTCGTGAGATGACCACTGCAAGGGGAGCCCCACTTAGGTGCCGGCAACTTAAAGTTGCTTCTCATCCCATAACTGTCTGGGGTAGCACAGTAGTTCCCACAGTTGCTGCTTGATTTGGGGCGGTTTGCTTAAAGCCAGCTTGTCACATTTGGAAAATGTAATTTAAATTTTTTTTTAAAGTTCTTTTCTTGGTTCATGCTTTGCTAGGCTGTAAAAGGGAGTGGATATCCTTGTAAGCATGTTGAGTGCTGATTCTTCCTTGCAAAGGAAGGACCTGGTGGGTCCTGTGCTGCTGGATATGGGCACATGGGAAGTGGCAGCACTGCTGCTTTCCCTCAACCCTTCCCCCAGAAGAAGCTGAAGCTCTTCCCTAGCTGTCCAAAATTGTCCCTTGCTGTCTCTCTCTAGGAGCAGGACAATTCTTCTTCCAAACAGGACAGTTTGGGCACCAAGACTTTCCCTTGGTGGGAAGGCAGCTTTCCCCCAGTAGTGCCCAACCTTGTGACCAAACCCCCACCAGACGCATTGATCTTTCTAACAGCTGAAACCTCTTGATCTGAACAATAATAGGGAACATCAGAACAAGTGTTTTTCCTCCTGTGCATGGGTGAACAACCTAAACCAGTGAATTTCCTCCCTAATGCCCAACTCCTCTGCTGAAGGTTGCTCAGGTTTCTTGAGCTGAGGGAGGCTCATGTCTCCAGCTTTGTGCAATGTTTTTTTGTAGCATATGATGTATGTGGGGCACAGTTTTGCTTAGAATCTCTCATCTCTCCAGCCCTGCAGCCCTGCCTTGGCTCTGGTTCAGTGGGTGGTGCACAAAGAGCTGTAACATAACAGACCATCTGCTGCTACCCTTCCTGCAGGGCTACTTCTGTACAGGCTGCCTGCAGCTGTGCTGGACAAAAAACTGGGCTGTGGGGTCTGAGGTTTCTCCTTGCTTTGCAAATTGAGCATGATGACCAGCCTGGTTGTTTGAGAGATGCTTTGAGGAAAAGCATAAAGGATAGTGCTCCTTGCATTGTCTTTTTTTCTGATGGAGGCTATGCTGCCGTGTGAGTTGTGGAGATAAAAATCTCTGCATGCTGCTCCTGCTCCCTGCCTTCTCCCTATGAAGAGTGGTACACTCTGTGTGCCCAAAACTTAGTCATCTGTCAGTATCTCTGGGTCTCCTCCTTCAAAGCAGACTCATGGTCTGACTGCATCTTCTGGCATCTTCCCCAGAGTACATCAAGGGCTGACCAGTCTTTCCCATCCACCAGGGTGATTAGGGTAGATTTACAGCAGGCTTCTTGCCTAATCCCTGGTTTACTTGCTGGCAGAAGAGCTGTAATTCAGGTAATTGCACTCCTCCTGGTCTATGCCAGCAAAGCTTTCCCACCTACATTTAGAGACCTGTCTGAAGTCAAGAGCAAATGCACTCAGGCCTTTTGTGTTGCACATTAAGGTGTAAAAAAGTGCTGGCAAAGAAAGGAGGAGAGAAGAAAGGAAAGAAACCTGGCTCTTGTGCGGAGGAGTTGTGAGCACCATGTATGAAGCTCACATATGAAGCAATTTTCCACAAGGTCTGCCTAAATAGACTGCCTTCGGTAGCCTTGTTTTTTCACGAGCTATTGCAACCTTTTTAACCTCCATGGTTCTTTCCTACCAGCCCTTACTGGCTACTGGGCTCCCATGTGTTCAGACATTGAGATGGGGTGTTTTTACCTTGAGTTGATTGAGACAGGATGTTTTTATCTTGAGGGACAAAGCCAGCTGCTCAGCCTCCAAACGTGCCCTGCACACAGGGAGCTCAAGGCTTCCCAAGTGTGAGGCATCCGCTGCAATGTGTTACCTTTTCCCATTGTTTGCTGCTGCTTCTGGCTGGTGCCTCCTTTGTTCAGGGCTGTTCTTCTCCCCTCTGGAGTCTGGCAGCCCCATTCCTGCAGGACAAGGATTTAGCCCTTTTTCACAGTGCAAGAAGTTGAATCACACCATGATCAGTAAGAAGCCTCCCTGTCAGATTTGATGGAGTCAGTAAAATGAAATTAGGGAGCAGGCTTCCATTAACCTGGTTAATGGCTGCATTGACTTCAATTCCTTGGAGAGCAGGTTTAACACATCGGAGTGATACTTTATTGCAAGTATTTTATTAGCACTTTAAAACCACTTTTGAACGTGGCTAGTATCGTGGGTGTATAACAGTTGACTGCTGCACCTACTGTCATGAGAGGTGCTAACCTGGGTTTCTGTTGGCTGGACATTCTTCCAGAAGTGGTATTTTTACACAAAAACAGAACCAAAATACACCTCCCCCCACAAAACCAAAGCCAAACAAATGAAAAAGCAAAACAAAAACCCAACAAATGCAAATGAAAAACACCACCACAAAACAAAATGCTGTGGGAGGCAGGTTATTAAATCAAAAGAATGGGGTGTGATCTCCCCTTAGGTGTGCACCACTGTCCCTGACTACAGAGATATAATATTGCCTAAGAACTCTTAAATACATTGCATGAACTAAAATGACTGGGAAAAAATGTTGAATTGCTTTTATTTGACCTTCCTTGCCCTTCAACCCAAGCTAGATGCTCCTGAACAGCTCTCTGTGAGCAGTGGACAAACAAAACCTAAAAAATGAAAGCTGAGGTTCTCTGGTCTCATCTGACCTGGGAAAAGGAATTGGAAGGAAAACTAGCAAAGAGCAGAAGTGAAAGTGGTGTGATTAAAAATTGTACTAGCTTCTACCACAACAAAAGTCAAGTACCTAGTGAAAAGGTACTTGCCACAAAAGTCTGGGTGAGCATGACTTGAACTGGTTCCCTAAAGTCAAATGCCATGGAGGGATGTCATGCATGACACTGTATTTTTGTGTTTAGTGGACTCCACTGGTGCAGGATGGAGTTGAGCACATGAATATCAAAGTTCAAACCTGCCCCTAAGTATCGCTGCGCTCTTTTTATCTGCTGAGGGTTAAGTTTTCTACTGTTACGCTGAATTAAGCCAAATAGATGCCCATAGCTCATCTGATAAACAGTTGTAATGGTCCTGTGGAGTGGCTTCAGGGTGTTTTTGCATGGCCCATAGACTCCCTTCTGAGGAAAAGCTGGAGAGCTACTGCCAGGTGTAGGATGGAGGAGAGGAGGATGGGGAATGACTTCCTGAGATAACCTCTTGAGAAATGGCAGACCTGGCATTCCTTCAGCTCAAGGGAAGACCTTGGTGGATGATCAGGGAGGTGGAGGTGGGAAAATTTTACTCCATGGTTTCTGCAACCAAAAGGTATGTGTATAACCGTACACCATCCACCTGCAGAACTGCCAGCTCTAACAGGGTGAATAACGCAAATCCCTTCATCACCAGGGATCACCGGGGGGAACTCCTCCAAACTCAGGTTTTGTGGGCTTGTCCCCTGCCTGGTCAGAATAATGTGCTGTGTGGCCTTTGAGAGGCAAACACCACAGCCATGTACTCTCTGAAATCTCTCCAAAGCTTGGCGGGACTTGTTTGGGGAAAGGGAGAAACAGGATTCACCCTGGTTATTAGCCTGTATTTATTTGCTCAGTTGGAGCTGAGCTTCCCTTGGTGGTTTGGGCATAGATGTTTCTGTTTGCTGCCAATAAACAAATCTTTTCTGCCTTTGTCTTGGAGTCTCCTCTGCCATGGTTTCCCAGCTGGGTAAGGACATTGTAGGGGCTGTTCTGACTACACCCAGTAGAGAGCAGTGCTGGCTATCCCTCCCTCACCAACGAGTTCATCAGGTTCCTTTATTCTTTTTACACAAGGCCCTTGTGTTGGGCACCTGGTTCCTTGTCAAGAGGCACCTATTTACAGTGTCCACCTCATGAATCAGCCTGCAGCCTACCTGGCTGCTCCTTTCCAGGCAAGCTGAGTGCACCTTTTGCTTTGTTAGCAATTCTTCAGTTGTCAAGGGTATGGGAGGGCATGAGTTACGTGTGTTTTGTCTTTGCCTCTGATTTGGATCGTGTATTGCTCAATGGGCATGTCCAGTGTTGGCTGAAGAATAGACAACAGCAAATCTGGCCACCTCGGTGCCTGTTTGGTGGCTTGTCCTGTAGGAGTTGATACCACCTCTGTGCCAGTTGAGTAATTCTGGAATGATGGAGTTACGGAAGTAGAAAGTCTTTGTGGGGGTGTAGTTGTGCGTATGTGGTCAGAAGAAATAAGTCGAGCCTTGATCCCTAGATTTGAGCATCTCATGAGCAGGCTGTAATCTCTGTCCTAGTTTAAGGATCTTCTCAGTACTTGCCAACATGGTAATTCCAAATGATACTACACCAAGGGTCAGTTCAGGTGGAGCCAGTGGGAGATCCAAGCATACAGATGATCAGGTTTAGAGCTCTTTAAATTACATATTGCATAGTGGAAAGACTTGCCAAGATAGAAAGCCTGCAGCTGGATGACTGATGAACTGAATTGCTGAGGGAAACTGGTTTGAGTTGTTAAGGGCGAGCATAGGAATGAGGGCTTTTAAGTGCAGTTGGGAAGAGAAGGATTATCCAGTTGGAGTGAATACCTTTAAGCAAGACCTTCCTTAGCTACTAGGAAACAGTTTTATCATCCAAAATAAACAGTATTTTTTTACCAGAGTGTTTGGTTTGCTGCACTCCTGATCTTGGACAGAAGGCCAAGGCTGGCTGTGGTGGTGGACTCTCTTGAATATGGACTTTTCTTGATGGAATCTGGGAAGAGAACTCCATGAATGTCAGGCTGAATGTTGCCTTCTTCAGTCACAACTGTTTCCAGGCATTAACAGAATTGTTCCCTGCCAATCTATGTGCTACTGTGTCAAACAATTATTAGTCTTTTTAACACAATGGTATCCAGATCCCTCATTGGCATAGCTGTACTGTGACTATCTCAGACCAGGATGATATCTGGCTCATCCTTCTCACCTGGCATCTTAAAATTAGATGTATATGGACAAAGAATTACAGACTCTTGTAGATATGTCTTGCTTTTAATTTTAGCCCTGTTTTCAGTCCATCCTGCCAGGAGATAGTTTTGTCTGTGCCCTTTCTTCTTCCCTCCCATCTCTAGAGATAATGCATAGATACTTTGACCAAAGATAGAAGCTGTGAAGGCTTTGAGTCGTGAGTGGACTGTGATGTCCCATGAAGGTGTAAGGAGAGCAATTGCAGGCATTGGTCAGCAGCTGGCCCTGATGTGAAACAGAGAGGGTAATTTCAATCTCTTTTTCTCCTCCTAGCTCTTTGGCTGTGGCTCTGTTGCACAGATCATTCTCAGCAGAGGGACTCATGGAGGTTTCCTGACTGTCAACCTGGCCTTTGGCTTCGCAGTAACGCTCGGCATTTTGATCGCAGGACAGGTCTCAGGTACGTGTGGGCAAATCCACAAGTTTCACTTGTGTCAGTTGTTGTGTAGGCCTACTTTTCCTGTGTGGCACTGGTATGGAAGCTAGTGCCCCTGGCACAACTCTGGGACCTACATTCTGCCCATTAAAGTACACTAACCACCAACCTCTCTGCAGGTGGACACCTGAACCCGGCTGTCACCTTTGCCATGTGCTTACTGGCCCGGGAGCCCTGGATCAAGCTACCAATTTATGCCCTTGCACAAACCCTGGGGGCTTTCCTTGGAGCTGGCATAGTCTTTGGGCTGTACTATGGTAAGTGTGGAAACCCTGTGTGTTTTTTGAGGTGAGACTACTGTGTTTGTGACTCACTGCAGGGAGGCAGGTTTCTGTATGAGAGAGGAGAACTTGCAGTGCACTATTCCAAGAGACCTCCTTACTGTGTTTGTGGGATGGCTTTCCTATTCTCATGATGATGGGGTCAAGCCTCCTCAAAGCAATCGGAAGGCCAACCAGCATTGTCAAAGTGCAAGTCTTTGCCCTTGAGCAATGAACACTGGACATCTGGATGGGCTCTTTTGTATCTACTGGTCTTCCAGAAAAGTCAATGCAACAGTAGCAGTGATGAAGGTTTTATATCTGTTCACTGTTCCAGAACAACTTCCTCATTCTTGGCTTAAAAAATGAAGTCTTCACTGTGATGTCAAATGCATTGTTTTGTTAGCTTCCAGATAATGTGACTTCTAGCAGATTTTGCTGCTTTTATCAGAGTGACTCCATATCTTGGAAAGCACCTTACAAATCCAGTTTCTTCTGCCTCTATTTCTTCTGTGTGCTTTTCATCATCAGAGGGAGATCTTCAGTGGGCAAGAACTGAATTTTTATGCTGGGTCTTGCTGTTCCTCTAATATCAAGTGCGACATTTGGACTCAGACTTTGCCTTCTGATTGTTTCTGGCAATAGGAGTCATGTTCCCTGTAGCTGAGTGGAGCATCTGGGTCACTGTTATTTCCAGCTGGAGGAGGAAGCTGCCACTCCAGCGCTGGTTGGAAATACTTTTCACTTTAGGAAGAAGCAAGGGCACCTACTTTCCTCTCAGTAAACAACAGGACAGCAGTTCAACACCAATTACCTTTCCAGTTTGTGGGTTGAGGCCTCCTCTTCAGAAGGGATTTAATCCCATTTTAGCCTCCTAACCCATGGAAAAGCTACATTTAGAGGTGTCTGGTTTTGTTTCCACTCACCGTGAAGGAAAGATAGACCATCCTAAGTTAGTTATCCAGCTTCTACAAAGTGGTAGGCAAGGCACTGGTGGCCCTAAAGACAACCTTGGGAGGTATAACTAAGTGAAAGAACAGCCCAAATCCTGTTTGCTGATCCATATCACTATGTCATGTTTTCACATCAAGACTGATACCACAGGTGTTTGGTTACCTTTGGGAGAGAGTTGGAGTCACCTTAGTGTTTGCTTCTTGACTCTCTTTCTTGATGCCTGGCAAATAATTGTTAGGAACAGGGACTAACCTGCCTCTGAGCTTGACTGGTTAAAATGCTGTGGTGGATGATGCCATTAGTTTTCCAAATAAGTGTTTGCTCTACAGCAAATGATTTTTTTTTCTCCTTCCCTACCTCTAGATGCTATCTGGGCTTTTGACAATAACCGGCTCAGTGTTATAGGACAGAATGCCACTGCTGGTATTTTTGCCACCTACCCATCTGAGCATCTGAATGTTGTGAATGGCTTCTTTGACCAGGTGAGAGGGTGCTGGGAGGATGAAAGTGCATTTGAAGAGGAATCTTTTGGGTGGGTCTGGGCCTCACCTTTAGTTAGAAAATGAATTGCAATTTAAAGATAAGATATCCAGAAAGTTTTTGGAGTTGACACAGGTATCTCACTAGCCCATTGGAAGACCAGGGCCAGAAAGGACCTTACAGCCAGAAGGCTTGTGCCAAGGCATTAACAAGTGTTACAACACTGGTCAGGACACCAGAGAAAAGAATGCAATTTGTCATAGTCCCTGAAGAGCCACAGTGTGAGGAATGATAGCTCTTCCTCACTCTCACTCTGGTACTGTGGTTGTGGCACAATCCAGAGGTCAGCTGGGTATGGGGTGGTGGTTGCTGTTGAATGTGACTGTCTTCTAAACTTGCCATTAACCACAAAAGGGACAGCTTCTACCCAGTCAGGGCATGTGGGAAGGAGGTTTAGGAAGATGTTTCCAGCTTTTCTGGCTGTCTAAACAGCTGTTCATAACACTTCTGGGGGTAGGGAGAAAGGTTTGATTGAGGTTCTGGGTTGCCATAATCTCAAGAGAGGTGCACGTTCCACTCTTTAATTCCTATGGCTGCTGTGGTCTGATAGTGTCATGGATGACTTGGTGCACCTCTTCCTTTTAAGAGAATTACATCCCACGGGAGTTAAATAACTTGGTTAGAAGACTAATCTGGATTAAATTCTTGTTTTCCTTCCCCATCCCTCTCCAGTTCATTGGCACTGCCTCCCTGATTGTTTGTGTCTTGGCGATTGTTGATCCCTACAACAACCCCGTCCCCACCGGGCTGGAAGCCTTCACAGTTGGTTTTGTCGTCCTTGTTATTGGAACCTCCATGGGCTTCAACTCTGGCTATGCTGTCAACCCTGCCAGGGACTTTGGTCCTCGTCTCTTCACAGCCATTGCTGGCTGGGGCATGGAAGTGTTCCGGTAAGCGCTTGATGACAAAAACCTTGAGCATCAATGGGAAATAAATTATGAATCCAAATAGATGGTAGGTCTGGCACTATAAAGCGTCTTGGCAAGGTATCTTTGGATTGTCTAAAAGTTGCTAAAAGACACTGTCTGCTTTTTGGCTTCTTTAGAAATCGTGGAAGCTGGGCAGCTTCCAGTGGTGAGAGCAAATGACATAACTTTGCTGTCAAACAGGAAATCTAGGAGCAAATGACATTGCTATCAAAAATCTCAGAGGAAATCTGAGAATTACAGTTGCACCTTGAACATGAGCACATCATGATTTTTGAATGGTAGAAAATGAGAAGTGTTATTTCTGGAGACAATTAAGAGAGCCATGTTATCAAGGGTTGCTTTCCTGCAAGCAATGGGAGGGAATTGAAGGTGCCTAGTGTAGGCACAACAAATGCTTCTCTCCTTTCCTGGTGGAGAGACAGTCTTGGAAGTCCTGAAAGTAGCTGTTCTAAATTGCTTGTCACTGGGATTTAAAGTGTTTGTTTGTGTGTGTGTGGCAACCTTTGCCTTGAAAGCTCTGCAGATGTGCAGATGCTGCTGTCCTGTGCAAGTGGATGGTGATGGCTGCAGAGGGTCAGGTCCTGCATGGCTCCAGATCCAGATGCAAATATCCTGATGCTTAGGCTACACTCCTTACCTTGCGCATTTTCTTTTTGTTTTCCAGGGTTGGTAAGCCATCCCACTGGTGGTGGGTTCCAGTTGTGGCTCCTTTCCTTGGGGCAGTTGCGGGAGTGATTGTCTATCAGCTGACGATCGGATGTCATGATGAGCCTTCTCCCCCTGCCTCCGAGCAGGAAACAGTCAAGCTGGCTAACGTGAAGCACAAGGAGAGGGTCTGAGGAAGCTGCCACCCAGATCTGGCAGGTACTCATTACTCAGGACTGCAGCTGGCAAAAAGGAGAAGTTAAGAAGAGCTTCAAGAACAACAGGAAAAGTTTTTTACCTGTCTAGTAAATTTTTTTGTTTTTTGTGTATCCCGGACATATTTGCTTTTGACATTTCCCTGTGAGCCTTCCTCCAAATGCAGTATCATGTAATCTTTTCCTAATAGAAGGGGATTGAGGACTGTAGGAGTCAGGAGAGAAGTGGGCATTGTTGTCCAACACAAATTGGGTGTTCAGGAATTTGAAGCTCTTTTGAGCTATGTTGCTGACATTGCCTGTGAGCTTGGCAAACTGCTTCCCTTCAAACCTGCGTTCCAATCTGTAGAATGGGGATCATGCAAAACTTAAATTGTTTTGCTGGCATGGATTGGAACCTCCTACATCCTGGAGGAAATTTGCCTGTGATTCTGTGGATCAAATTCTGCTTGATGTTGCTCTAAAGTCAGTACCTTGACACCAGGAATTAACTAGTCTAGAGGATTTTTATTGGCCCAACTTTCATATCTCTTATGAATTCCTAGATATTGTTCCATAATGTCAGTGCAGAGCGTAAGAATGCTTTGGATTTTCATTTGATAGTAAGACAAAATGTTTACAAACAAGCACATCCTGGTGTTACAATAAAAAATTTTAGTATTGCCATCTCATAGAAGATCACATGTAGGAAATCCTTAGTCTAACCAGGGCTAATCTGGACAAAAAGCTTGGCTCCCAGAAGCAGCTTTTCTAATTAATCAGCTTTGTATATAAACTGCAAGCAGCTAATAGCCAAGATCCAGTGGAAACACAGTGTTGCTTAAGTTGCGTGTGTTCACGTAAATTTTACAGTGGTGTTGTTGGGGGTTTATTTTTGTTGTTTTAGTAGATTTATATATAAATATACTCCTTAAAGCTGTTACTAAATACCAAGGTTGGGATGAGTTCATGTAGAGATGTATGGGAACTGCCGATTCTCTATCAGCTTTGAGATAATTTTGGGTTTTGCTGGGATGGTCTTGGATTATAGAACTGGGGTTTGTAGAGCACCTCCTTTTCTACCTTGCAGAATAACTGGGATATCCCTGGTACTCATGGCTGAGGGACTGAGGTCAGGCACCTCCTGTACTAGCAGTACTGGCATCTCAGGGGATCTCTGGCTCTCCCAACGCCATATTATAACAAAGTATTTGAAAAAAAAGCACTATTGGTTGTGAAAGAATTTGTAAGTTCTATGCATTAGAGAAACTTGTTCAAAGCCTATTTCTTTAATGTGTGAATTCATTAAAAAATGTATCTTTGTACACATTTCCAGTCACTAAAAGGATGTATTCTTTTTTTTTTCCTTTTTAAAAAAATAAAAGGTCAATACCCACACTGAAAAATGCTAGTGTTGGTTGTATTTTTAAGTAGCTGTCAGCAAACTTCACCATGAAAAGGAAGTCATCTATAGCAATAGCTTCCTCAAGACCTTTTCCTCTTCAGCCTGAGCAAAGGGGAATTAACCCTTTCAGGCAGTACATCTATGTGTTCCATTTGTGTTTTATGCCTTTCCCTTTCGGGGTGTGATTTTGAGGCATGTGGAGGAGATGGAGTAGCTGTGCTCAGTATAGTGACCAAGGTATGGGCTGGGGATGAGATTGTCCTGCTGTCAGGCATCTTATTCTTAAGACAAAAAACCCACTGGGTAAGTATTTGTTCTTCATCCTTCGTGCAATTTAAATTCCCTTACTGTTCTTTCATGTAACATAGTTCTGAATGGAGAATCCTACTCTGCCTTTATCTACTGTCCAGCCCCATCTAGCATATTACACGAATCAACTTTCTTTTTCTGTAGCTGTGCCAGGCAAGGAAAAGTACAACAGACCTGAACACAATGCTCACAGAATTAGACAAGCAACTTACCTATAAATAAAATTCTTGTTGCTCTCTGGCTGGTGTGTGTACTGCTGTATTTTTCCTGTATTAATTGTGCTGACTTAAAATAACTCCTCACTTCCCACATGATGCCTTACTGAAGAATTCAGTGAGGTCTGGATGAATGTGGTTTCCGACAATTCACCAGCTAGGAATCAAATGGCTTTTGGAAAGAAATTTCCCAGGTTTGTTTGATTTACTCTATGTGTGGACAGCATGTAGTTTTTTTCATTTCTAACATGGAAATTTATCCCTCAAACTCTATGGAGCAGCTGTGTATATTGCTGTGATCAACCAACACAGCTGAAGAATTCAGTTCTCATTTCCCTTCAGGACTGTCTCTTTTTCTACTCTTCCACCACTTTGTATCTTCAACTCTCTTGATCAATACATGAAAGTTCTGGCTGCAGATCTTAAGACTTTTGATTCAAGGTGTAGTGTGGGTTCTGGTTGGTTTGTTTTTTTCCCTTTGTGTTTTTTGTTGTTGTTACATTACTTACCAGATTCCTCTTGCTTTTGCCTGGCATGTAGTAATCAACTTTTACTATATCCCTGCCTTACTCTGCGTCAATGATGCATTATTGCCTTTATTAAAATGGCAATAAATTGTCATATCAGCTTCAGGTTAAATTTTTTGTTTTAACCACCGTGTTAAGCTTTGGCTTTGCTATTGGAGAAGCACCAAGCACTGCTGAGTAGATCTATCAACATGAGAAAAGGGCAGGCATTGCCTGCCATCAGTGGAGGAGGAGCTATGGAGAGCACAGCCCCCAGAAGGGTCTGGTCCATAGGAGACGTGATTCTGTCTTTGCTAGCCATGTAAGGAGGGCAGTGCACAGCACACTTTGATACACCAGATTTCAAGAGTTCCAGAAGTATTATTAAACTGTGGGGAAGGAAAGGTGTTTTGCCTGGCAGCAAACACCCTTAAATTGCTGCAAGTTGTGGTTCTGCTTGTTTTCAGTTTAGCTGCCTTGAGAAAGCTTCTAGGTGTTATTCACCTGGCAGACCCATGCAAATCCAAACATTTTTCCTTTTTTTTTTTCCATCCATACCTAAATTTCAAAGGCAATGAATCACACTGTAGTGCCTCACTGGAAAGGCAAGACTCATCTGGCAAAATAAAGTAATCTGGGTTTTAGGTCAGATGAACTCCAGCTGCCAAGCTATTGAAATATGCTTTGTAGGAAGAAATAAATCTACAATTTAAACTATTCATGCTTGACAGGGAGAGTAATTTGTTGTTGGAACAAAATGCTAAAAGGTGTTTTGGATTCTCTATTGTGCGAAGTTTTCAAATTAAGACAGGCTGTCTTGCAAAAAGCTCTTTCAGTCAAATTTCAAGTCTCACTGGAGGAAATTCCCACACCTCTCCATTACAGGAGGTCAAGTTGACAGGATTTGTCCCTTCTGACCTTAAAACTTATGAAATTCAAAATGCAAGATAAAAGTGGCCATATACTCAGTTCCTCTAGGTCTGGTCTAAGATTGTTGCTGCAGGTGCTTTGACATTTTTGGTGTATCTTGGGAAGATCTTCCACGTCTGTTTGCTCTATTCCATCTGTAGAATGGCAGCAGCAGTGCTGATTTCTTTCAAACCCTGCTGTGTTTCACCTTGTGGGACCATGAACAAAGGCTGTTTGTCATTGCAGTGTGGATGGGAGAGTAGCACAGTCTCCCTTTCTGCAGCCCTTTCATCTCAAACTGAGTTTCGGCTCTCCATTTGGCAGTGGTGCCTGCTGGGGATGCAGGAGCTGGTTGCATTTGCTGAGCAGCTCCAGGACAGGTCTGGTGGGGCTGTACCAGGTCAGGTTTCCACATGCACGCAAAGCAGATGAGCATTGACTGATCATCTGCTTACTGTTTTTCCTTCTTCCCATCACCTACACCTTGGTGAAGAAAATAAGTAAATGGGAGGAAGACAACAAGGAGAACGTGCTCTCAGGCTAAAGATTTCTAAAACTATAAGAGGATTTCTGAAACGATGAGAAATATACTGCCTGAGATGGTGGTTTTGTTGGTTGCAGGATCACTGATTGCCTTAGCCCTTTTCAGGGAATTTGCCCAGTTCCCATTTACTACAGCTCCTGCTTTCCCTCCTCTCCAGGATATCCACTTGCATTCTATTAATTTCTGCTGCTGGCCAGGAGTTAGCTTAATAAAACCTTTCGGGATCTGAGAAACTTTGTCTAAAATGTCTGTCACTCTTCTACACTTTGCCTCAAATGAAAGTGTCTTTGGTTTCTTTTTCTTGATTGCATAAAATCTTTCACTTAAAGCAAGGACACCTCTGCATCTCAGTCCATGGGTCTGGCCCAGGCTAGCTGGCTCACAGGACCTGCATGGCTCTGTGACACCTGGCTTTGCAAAAGAGGGAACAAACTCCCTTTGAATGAAGGTAACCACCCTGGCCCAGGGCCTGGGCTTTGGGATGAGACCTTCTTCCTGCCTCCAGGACAGCTAAGAATACCTTACCTGCTGCCCCTGCTTGCCCAGCAGCCAGTACCATGCATTTCCACAACAGTTGCTTGGGTATTGGGATATGACTTGGTCCCTCTCTGTGTTACTCTGGTGAGGGCCAAAAATCTACAATAAGGATATAAGATGTGAGACTCAAGTATAACTCATTAGACATTAGAACTTTCAGGGTGCTCCCATTTAAACATCTTTAGGAGGGAAAACACGTCCCTGAGCCCTGTATCATTCATCACATGCAGTGTGTATGTAACGCCCAAGAAAAGGGTGGGATAGAGATCGTTTGGGCTCTGGTCAGGTCTTGTCCTAAAAACCCTTTTGCTCCTTGAAAAGTACTGTGCACAGAACAGCTATACATCTGTGAACAGGATCTACTCCCATCTAATTTGGGACATTCTGCATTTACCCACTTCTCAGTGTCTGAACACTGCTAGCTCTTTAAATTCATCACTGTCCCTGGTGGAAACATGAGATAAGTGGGTCTCCTCTATCTCTGAACAACAGGGCCATGAAGTGACACATTGCCAGAGCTCTCTCTGTGTCTGTTTGTTTCACAGCACTCCAAGTGCTGAGCAGACATCAGACACTGCAGCCCAGCCCTGTGCCTACCCTGATGAATAGCTGAGCTTAAGAAACAGGCCCCTGGGATGAGCATTCCTGATACTGGGATGATAGTTGTCCTTCCAGACAGAGGAGACAGACGATAGTGTCTCCAGACTCAGAACAGAATGGTGGAACACTGAGAAGACTTTTGTGCTGCCTCTGGGGACCTAAGGGTGTAATGGTGACTGTGTAAGAATGTTCAAAACCCCACCAGAGGAGGCAAGTGCAGAAGCTCTCTGAGCTCTGCAGCATGAGACAAGCACAGTGCAAGAGGGACAAAGAGCAGCTGAGAGAAGTCTGGAAGCCCATGACTCTGCTCCGACTGGCAAGTGACAACAGGAACTTCCCCTGAGACCGCCTGGAAAGGAGAACTGAATTTCTTCATTGACTGTGCTGACTATGGGCTAAAACTCAGATGCCTAGATGCAGGGGTCAGGAATCATTTGAGATGCCCTGGGTCATCCTCCTGGCTCCAGCTGCCATTCCAGAGGGGCTGAGAACTCCTGCAGGCCCCATGTCACATGTCCAAACCCCATGCAGATAGCTTTAAGAGTCCTATGTGTGTGCAACTGGGTCAAGTCCTGGAGATCGCTGAACTGGAGTGGAACTGGAACCTGGAAACTATGGCCTGGGCAGAGGCAGAAACTCAACAAATCTCCACAGTTCCGCTGCCTTTGTGGTAGTGCATCCATTTCCAGAGAGGCATAGGAGTGGCACAGGGAACAGATGAAAGGTTTGCCTGCCCCTGCACCCAGTCACCAACAGCAGCCACTTACATCTCCCTACCCTCTTTAGGAATGCTTCCACAGGGAGCAGCAAAAACCACACAGATGAGGCATCTTTGAGCTCCCAAACACTCTTGGTTTGGTTTGTGACAGCTTTCATTGAAACCAGCTCTCTTGAGGAGCTGGACTAATGCTGTATTTACATAGTAACTGAAAGGAGTTTGTTTGGTTTATATGGGGAGGGGCAATCTCATTCCCTATCCCAAGGAGAAACACTGATGTTGTCTCATAATTAATATTCTTTTTTTCTAATTTTCTTGCCAGAAGACAACTTTCCTGCCAGGCAGGTTTAACTTGTCCCAGGAGATCTTCAACTGTTTTAAATTGTATTTGGGAGTACAGGAACACCTTCCTGAAGAACCTGTCAGGGAATACCCCAGATGTGAGGTTTCTGGCTGCTTTCAGTGGTAAATGGTCCCACGTGGATGTTCCCTGCCAGACACAGCAGCTAAGGCTCAGCCTGAGATAGTGGAGCTAAAAGAAATGTAGTTTGAGTCAAAGAGATATACTGGTTTCCTTGTCCTATCTGAACTGAGCACACTCAGGTGTCAGTCACGCAAACATGTCATTTCACATGACAGGCTCTTATTAAGACTGTATCCAGTCCCTGGCCAGGAGCCACAAACTCAGAGCACTAATGCTAAAGGCTAATACTGGAAAACACTCACCTCTCAGGTATGAGTCACAGGGACAACTTGTAATAGCTGTGTTTCGTGATTTGACTGGTGCCAGCTTGGACCCTGAAACAATTACATTTTCACTTAAACCTTCTGGGCTCTCTTGGAACCTCTGAACTCCACCCAGCACAGAAGGGCAGAGTTTCTGTTGTCATTTAACTTTGCTTTCCCTTTCTTGCTGCATTGCTTTAGGTAATCTCCAGGCAAATAGTTGCCTGAGTCCTTTCAGCTCACTCAGGAAATATTTACAGCTCTACTGGCCTTCCAGGAGGAAAGATGATCATGGGAGAGGAGAAGCCATGCTGATAAACTTCCACTGGGCCAGTGGGACAGACATACGGGTCCACAGGAGAGTCACAATCCAATAAATCCTAGCTCAGCTACGCCCTGAAATCTAAGAGCAGCAATGTTGCTGCTCCAGCATGTTTGAAGGATCACTGAGCCCAAGATGAGTAAAGTTGGAAGGGACCACTGGCTGGGTCATCTGGTCCAATGTCTCTGCTCAAGCAGGGTTACAACAACCCATTTCACAGGATTGTCTCCAGATGGTTCTGGAATACTTGCAGTGAGGGAGACTCCACAACCAGGATCCCTGGACAGAAGAAGCTGACTTTTGTACCAGTCCTTCTGAGATTCATAAGCGAACTGGGGCTGTGAAGGGCTGTGTGATCCTGACTGCCTGCAGTACAAGGTGTGGGTAATGTGCCCTTCTGCCCTCCCTGCTTTTGGGACTGGGATTACTAGCAGGAAAATCCTGGTGACAGAAAGCAGCAAAGCAAGACAGGCCATGACTCTGAAGGAGCGACAGCAGCAATAGTTCTGCTTGATTTCAGTTCAGTGACTTTTAAACCTTGAATTCCATGCTCAATGAGAGTGGCCAGAATGGAACCATTAACTTAAAACCAGGGTGCTTGGGTCTATCCTGAACTGTGGAACCAGGGGAAAAAAATAATGTTTTGTATGTATAACCAAGGGAATAATAACAGAGGATGGAAAATCTGAAGGACTGCCCTTGGTCTCAGGAGATGGGAACAGGTTTTGGGAAGGGTGGATCTCCCTGTTTGTGCCATAGGGCACTTGTGTGCCCTGCAGTGTGCATGCCAGTTGTCTGGAAGCAAGGAGTGGCGACACAGAGCTTTCCCACGCCTGAGACCCTTTGCTGGTCTGGGCACAGGCCTTTGGGTGTCTTTAAAGTAGGGAGAGAGAGCGAGAGAGAGCAGCACCACCCTGCCCCTGGGCAGGCAGGGAGAAGGCGCACGCTGAAGATGATAATGTCGTGCACCAAAGGAGACAGCCTGTGCACAGCATTTGCTATTCAATCATTTTGGTTAAGTGTCTTGGTATTTTCCCTTCCCATGACCTCTTCTCCACTCAGCCCTTTTATGTGCCTCTTCTGCATTTTGGTGTCTCTTAGATTAATTTGTCTTCCAGGTTTTGTCCTGTTCCTCTCTTTCATTAAGGCACTCTTCCTCCCCTTCAGTGGCAGAGTCCCCCCCGCCCAACACCATTTATACTTGTCAGTGATGGAGGCAGGGGTGAAGGACAAGCCTTGATAAAGCAAGCTGTGAATTTGGGGGCACAAGGAATCTGGGAGCTCTTGCTCCAGGCTAGCAGCCAGCCACATTTCTCTGAAGAGCTTTCATAAAATCTTCCCAGCATTTTATCAAAGAGGTGATGCTGTCATGGGTTTGTTTATTATTTCCCTTTGGGGCTTGGTCTCTTCATGGCTTCTTCCTTTCATTTTTGAGGAGGAAACATTTGCAGCTCTGTCAGTCCCTGGGAGGAAAGTTACATACAAAAGGAGCAGGGGTAATGAGAGAGCCTTTTCCTGAGCCAAGGTAACACAGCTTTATGGTCACCTATGCCCTAAACATGTGGGAACTGAGCTCTTCCCTTGAGAAATTTAGGCCAGGAGGTGGTCAGTGGAAAAAAAGAGCCATGGCAGGAGTTCAGGAACACAGCCTGTATGCTGTCCTGTGTACCCTCCCAGCTCTGTTCCTCCACCTGCTCCCCTTTCTCTCTCTCCAAGGTCTCTGACCTTGCTAAGGCTTCCCTTCCTATTGAATCTTCCTCTCTGAGAGGGTCTTCAGTGCTTCCTCACCTCCCAGACAGTGCAATCACTCAGACATTTCAACCAAACCTTGGGAAAATCTGTTTAAATCTTTCCCTCCTCCATCCTCTTCCCCTCCTATCGAAGTCTACCTCCATTTGAGTTTCACTGCTCAGAGGTGACCAGGGACTTTTCCATGGTGGAGGCAGATGGAGGGACAGAGTCAGGTGAGTTTCCATCCCCTGGTGCTTGCCTGTTCCAGCCTTTGCCCCACAGGTACCATGCCATGGCCTTGCCTGGGGCACTGCATGAGCCTGGGACCAGAGCTCCTTCAGGTGACGCCCTGGTTTGTGCTTCTAATGTACCTGCCTGCTGGCAGAACATTGGAAACTAAAAAAGTCGTGGGTTTAGGATAAACATTACTTAGCAACAACCAAAACATCAGAGTGTCATCAATGTTGTTCTTACACTAAAGGCAAAACCCAGTGCTGTACCAGCTACCAGGAAAATTACTAAGAAAATGAACTCCTCGGCACGGACTTACCTAGGTGAAAGTCCACAGCTTGCAGACTAAGGCTTCAGCAAATTCAACTACTCATGCTAAGCGAGTAAAGCTAAGGAAACAACATACTGAACACAAAACACTATAACTCTGTGGCTCATTCTATTTGAAACTTACTTATTTAAGCTAAACAACTAATATATCTCAACAGTCCTCTCTCGGTTTTTGTTAAGAATTCCTGCTCACGTGCTAAGCACAGCTCATTAAACTTTTCAAATTGTGTGATTGTTCTCCAAGATTTTATGTACAAGTTGACTCTCAGTAACAAGTTGAGCTTGGATGTGGCTAAAGCCAAGTGAAACATTGCCTTGGACTAGTGCAAGAGCACTGCAACAGCAAAAGCCGTTGATCTACACTCAAATGCTGGTCTCCTTCCCTGATTTTTCCCACTGAGGTCGTGTATCAGACCCAAGCCATTGGTTGGTTGCTAATGCTAACAGAGAGGACCACATTGGGTGTTCCAAATTCTTTGAGTCACTTGTAGTTATGCTCAATTTACACACAAGTGCATCAGCACATATACTATTTAAGAGTCTCAGTCCTGTCCCTCTAGTACCAGCTGCATCTCTTTTTGTTCATCTCAAGGGGGTAAAGGTTTTCTCCTATAGCCATGCTCACCATCCCACATAGGATGTGCATAGGAGTGGTGAACAGGGCAGTTTGACTTAGAAACACCAACTTGTGTCATCAGTTCTACCTGTTTCAGTGATCATTAGGGATTAAATAATACCTATTGTCCGTAAGTGCTTAAGAGTATATAGTCCAATTTCAGATATTTGTGGGATCAACTCCTCTCTTGTTAGCAGAGTGGAAATTGGATTCGTTGTGGTGGGGAGAGGGACTGTAGATGTTATGGAGTATATTTTTTCACAAGGTAAAGTAATTTGTAATTTGCCAAGTTCACTGTTAACTTCCACGTAAAACTTGAAATTAAGAACAACTAGTATGACTGGAACAACAAGATCTAATTTTTTTACTTCTTCTGTCACAGTAGGATCATATGCCTTATCTGATTCACAACAAAAAAAATGAGAGTCAAGAATTTGGAACTTGAACACTGTATACTCTTTGTAAATTTTTTCTTTCCAAATTTATTACTTTTCCACCACTTTGGAAAGTGGTGGAAATTCTTTTTAGTTTGCCACTTAGCCATGCTGTGGTTGTCACCAGAATTGACAGCATCATGAGTAGAGTAAAATGCCAAATAATTTTTTATTGATTTTCAGGATTCTGTCATCAATCAACTGGCTTGATGATGCGCTATGTATTTGATGTGAGAATGGTGTATCCAATTTTCTTTTTCTAGAACTTTAACAGAAAAATAAGAATACACTAAGACAGTATATAGCCCCTCCCTTTTAGCTCAGTTTTGATTTTCAGAAAAATACTCTAATTAAGACTTTATCTCCAGGCTATTTATCATGTACCTGCATTTCAGGTGGTGTCAGTTGGCACCACTTGGGCATATTTTCTTTTATCTTTAACCCTTTTTGCATACATACGTCTCACTGGAGTGGGACTCTAATCCCAGCAGTTAAAAGTCTCAGGTCATCTCTGTGCAGCTCCTTGAAAGGTGTGACAATGCTCAGGCAGAGGCTTCTCCTTTAACACGTTTCATTTCATTTCATTTCATTTCATTTCATTTCATTTCATTTCATTTCATTTCATTTCATTTCATTCTTATTTCCTTACTCTACTTTCCCTTGCCTGCTTGGAAGCATCATGAAGCATATCCCTTAGAAACCCCACTTCAAAAACAGGAGGAAGCATGAACAAGGAAATGACTGAAAAGCACGTGGGAGTCTTCTTCCCTGGTGTATGTCCTTGCTGGTAGTTTTGGTCTCCTATTTTTCTCTCTTCTGGCATCACAGATGTCCCATGAAGGGGACAGTATGGTGTCTCTGGGGAACAGTTTCTGTTGTAGATTAGCTCTTGGCCTTATCCTGTCTCATCAGCTGTACACCAGGTGGATAAGCAGAAAAATATCACTATTTTTTCCTGTGAGGTTTTGTTCAGCTTCTTCAAGAGAAACCCAGGAAAAATCTTCCAGAGTGATCTGTGTGCTAACAAGCTGTCATGTTCAAAACAAGCTTCATCTCTGCCTTGGATCCAGAGCTCACATGGTACTCTTCTTCTCTTGTTTTTAGTATATGAATACTCTGCAGGCAGGGAAATCTACCCACACAAGGAGTCTTCTCTCCTGCAGGGGATAATTTTACTCTTGGAGACATACAATGAGATGATTATCCCCTTCTGTCTGGTTTCCCCAGGAGACCAGGGCTATGTGATCATGCAGTAGGGGTGTGCAAGAGGGTGAGTGTGTGCCTTGCCTACACTGCAGAGCTTGTCTCTGCTCCCCTGATGCCTTTGAAGTACTTGGCCCACTCTGCAAAAAAATGGGAGAAGGGCCAATACAGCTGGAGTGAAAAATTCCTACAGATTCTATAAATGTGTCTGGCTGGATGGAAGAATGAGATAGTATTATGACCCTGTTGAGAGGACATTAGTAAGTATGACAGTTGAACTATGACAGACTCCAAGGACTGGGAGAAGGGAAGCAGTGACCTGTGATAACATGATCCCAGAGTTGAGATTAATATATATGTTAATTATTTTCAATTTTTTTTAACTTGGAAAACAATCTTCGTCTTCAAAACTTCTCTGGTTTACAATAACACCAGCACAAAGGTGACTGTGCTTTTAGATAGGAAGGCCTGTTTTGGCTAAGCAGGTTATTCTGCATACACCTCCCTTCTGGTTAGACACAGCCCCCTCCACATTCAGCTGCTGACTGCTGAAACTCAGTTCTTGCTTATTTTACCATGTCTGGAAATATATATATTAAAAAATATTAAAAAGGAAAAGAGAGACTAAAGCCTTCTGCCTGTTTCAGTGTGTCATTGGGCAAACCAGGCCCTAACACCAAAACTTGACTCATTGCTGTAAGTCAGTTGATAAAATGTCTGTCATTCTGTGCTGTTACTCGTTTCTAGGAAGGCAATTACGTTGGTTTCTCTGGTTTTGAGAGAAAATGTGCGCTGTTCTAGGCTCATGGAAGTTGGGTGGTATAAGATCCCAGCACAACATTGCACCATTGCTCGCCAGCCAGTCCTGTTAAACACCTGGGCCTGTTCCCTTGGCCCTTGGTGACCATGGAGCAGACTCCTCATCCTGCCTGTTGTCAGTCATCTTTGTCATTTTCTCTCTTGTGAGAAAACAAAAACAAGCAACGAGAACCAGGATCAAAGCTGCAAGGCCCCGGAGGGGCTGTGGGTGAATCACATGGATACTCTCCAGGTATGAGGCAAACACAGCCAAGTCATCAGGGCGCTACGGGGATCCTGCCGGGAAGGGGCCAGCGCTCTGGGGAGGTTAAAGTGAACTCAAAGCCCCAGAGTGGGGAAAGAAGGTGATTTTCTTCCAGGGCTGGTTCTTAGCTGTGCTGGGATGCTCATCAGAGGGGCTTGGAGCTGCGGAGTTTATGGGCTGCTCTCCCAGGTTTTTTCTCCCGCTGGTGTGAGTGCAGCTGGGGTAATGTAAACCTTTAATTTGGATCCTATTTACAGTAATGCATGGTAAGTATTACAACACTGCAGTTGCCAGGATATAAAAGCCAGGAGCATAAACCACTTCTATTTCTCAGCAACATTTATAACAGAAAAATAGTTTTATTGGGGGAGTGGTGTGGTTATTTTATTCCATACTTCTTTTCCCATTCCTGGATGCAACTTCAGGGTGTTCAGTCTTTCTGCCCAAGGCATAAAACCTGTGACTTCCTGCTTTAGGGATTTTGCAACATTCTCAGGTGTGTCCCACAAGCCCACAGTTCAAAGGGTAATTTGGCCACAAGGCTTTTTAAGTCTAACAAAAAGAGAAGTTCTGGAATGGGGAACACAACAATGCCTGTAGTTAGTTACTGTGTGGCAGTTGTAGCCATGGTTCAGTGAGGATTTTAAAGAAAAATGTAATCATCAGGCACAGTCCACAGGGGTTCACCAAGGGAATGTCCTGTTTAACTAATTTGATATCCTTCTATGATAAGATCACTCACTGACTGGATGTAGTTTTTCTGGATTTTAGGAAGGCTTTTGATACTGCCCCTCAGAAGTGTCCAGCTGTGGGATAAGCAGGTTCATGGTGTGCTGGGTGAAGAACTGGCCAAAGCAGAGCTCAAAGGGTGGTAATGAGTGGGCCCTCATCTGGCTGGCAATCAGTCACCAGTGGCTTTCCTCAGGGGTCAATTTCAGGGCCAGTTCAATATATTTATCAACAATCTGGATGCAGGAGTGCACCATGAATAAGTTGATGATTGCTGTAGGTTCCTTCCAACAAAAATAGTCTATTCTGTTTTTCTGATGTAGGGTGGCGACTGTTGTTAGGGAAACTTCCCTGTCCAGCCATCCAGGAGCCACTCTGGCCATCAGACTCTCACCCCTTGAGCTGAGGCCCCTTCCCACCTACATGATTCACACACAGACTGGGTTTGCTCGCTTGCTTGATCCCAGGTTTCCCACAGAAGCAGAGTTTCAGACATCTTGATCCTTAAAATAATTTAATCATGGTGCAATAACAGAATAACACCTTAAGCTGTTGCCTCTGAGGAGGAACCCCAACAGAGAAATCTCTGGGCTTTTATACCCACACAGTCCAAGTGTGGGGAAAGCTGGAGTCATTGGCTCCTGGTGTGTCCCTGAATGCCCAGTCCCCTGCCCAGGCTGCAGGACCCTGTGCTCTTTATTGTGCAAAGGGCCAGCAGCTCACATCCCCTTGCTTGGGGCTCAGCCTCTGGCTCCTGCTCTCCAGAGCTCAACCTGCAGCTTGCACACCAATGTGCCTGTGTCAAATATATTCCTCAGCACTATCCCCCCCTTCACCCTCCACTTTTTTCCCGTTTTTTCTTACCTGATCTCTCTTCTTATTCTTTACCTTTCCTATAAGGGCAGGTCTGGCTCTGGGTCTCTCTTATTTATCAGTTGCTATGGCTTCAGTGTCTTGTAGAAACTAAATGTGATATACAGAGATATACAGACCCTGTATTAGAGGCAGCTATGAGATGATTCATGTTGTGTCTTCCAGCCTTGTTGAGGCAGGGCTTTTCCTTCCAGTATGATTTTGTACAGGGCTCTAAGGGCCTGACCTGCAAACCATCAGATTATGGTTTCCCTAAAGATACTGTCTCTGGAGACAATTTCCTAAGAAAAACATAGTTGGCTGAAAAGCAAGTTAAATAAAAACAGCGCACCATTAGATACTGGCTTTACAAACAAGATGGCTTTTGGATTCCTCCAGAGCCTGTTTTCCTAGAATAGTTTTCTATTCTTTTATGCACTGCTTCCCCACCTCCTCCTTTTTGTTGCCATAATAGAGAAAAGTGACATACTTGTGGGCATGGACTCCCCTGTGCCTCAGTTGAGCACACAAGCTACTTCATAGTGGTTATAGTTGATACCAGACAAGAACAGTGGCTGGATGAAGAGCCAGGGGGCAGAAGAAGAAAATGAGACCTGAAGGATCAGCCTAAAAAATGATAGTTTGAACACAAGAGGGGGTGTCAGAAGATGAGGGACAAGGAAAATTCCCTCAAGAATGAGGAGCATAGGATAAAAGATAAAAGCACATGTTTGAAAAGCAGCGGGCAATACAGGATACCTGGACTATCTGGATTGGGACTGAAACCCTTTGTGGTTACCACTGATGGAATCCCATGCAGGATTTGACCAATTGAAGGAAGCGCTTACACATCCAGGTGATATAGCACCCCATCAACCCAGTGTCTGATGAATCCTTCCAGCTTTCTGCTGAGTCCTTGGCTTGATTCTTGTAAAGTTTCTTGAAAGTGCAGTCAGAATGGGAGCTGCCATGCAAAGGCTTTGCTGAACTTGTGAGACACCATTTGCTCACCACTGGCTTTTGTTCCTTCTGCCCTGCTTCAGACACTTGTTTCTTGGGAATCCAGCTTGGAGAAATATTTCTGGACCCATTATTAGCACTGCATGGTGCAGCTTTGCTGCTGTTGGCTTATGCTTTCGGTCTGGTAGCAGATGTGGGACATGATGAGAATTCAGGATTGCTGATTGTCCTTTCCCTCTTGGTTCACTCTTGATGATGTGTATGTGAACAGAAGCAACAAGATACTACAGCTTAGGAAATTGTGGGGAGCTGCAGTGATTGATTGTTCTCAGTCTGTCCCATCTGTATAGATATTTGTAACCTATTAATTTGCCATGAATCTGCAACACTTAAAAATTATCCACTATTGCTGGGTTAGTCAATGCTATTATTCAAAAGAAGGGAATAAGAAGAGAAACTGACTTAAGCTGAGGAAAAAGTGAGACCAGAAACACACATTTTGTACCTTGGTATATTCCAGATGGAGCCAGAGTCACTGCAGGTCACAGACACTGTAAGACCTACAGCACAGCCTTCATAGGGGAACTCTGAAGCTCTTCCCACTCTTGCTGCACTGCAAAGACCTTTCCTGGAAAAGCCTTCTTTCCCTGGAAATGCCCTCTCCATTACCTGCCATTGTGGTCCATGCAGGTGAGAGATGTACAAGTTCTAATCCTTCTGTTTCCTGAAGTACTGCACTATCATGAGCAGGAGAGAGCATTATCACACCCACTGATTCTCAAGAACTGCAGTGTCAGTCAAGCTAAACAAAACTAAACAAAGAATTTGTATATGACAGCAAACGAACCAGAAGAGCTTAGTGTGTTGGAAGAAGAGACAAATAAGAGAAAAGCACATTTTGTACTAATCATCCCACTGCTGGCCTCTCTTACTGTGCTCCACACAACCAGCCCAGGACCCCTTTCTCTACCTGTCCTGTCATGCTTTCCTTAGATAAGCTATGCAGCCTTAAATTGTTCTTCATGGAAGCAAATGCTGATAAATTTCCGTATTTATCTTTCTTTTGTACCAAAACTGACTGTGAAGTTCTGTTCAGATTCAAATCTTGCCTCCTCTCCCCACAAATGAGCTCTTTCATAACTGACTTGATTAGGAGGTCTGTTTCCTGTGAAATTACTTACACTGAATTGTTATCATAAGGTGAGGCAGGACTTTTGTTCTCCTACATACACTTGCACATGAGGCTCATTACATTCTGAACTGGGTCTGACAAACAGTAAGTCAAGGCCAGGTTTTGTGGGCTGTAATATTTTGTTCATGTGCAACATAGGCATGAATTCAGCTCAGTGAGCAAGCCAGCAGCTGTGTCAATCCCAAAATACAAATTACTATGAAGCAGAGGCTATTTTAGATTACCAATGGTCCTGTACACTTTTGGTTGGTAGTGGTGGCAACTCAGAGACTCTGCTGATGATCACTCATCACAGCTCTCAGGCTGGCATAGGAAGAGCTAGAATGTATCTACCTGAAACAGACCGTAATTTTCTGGCTTATTTTTCAACTTAAACAACTCACTGAACCTCTCTGCACCCCCACAAAAAGTTGGCAAAGCTGATGGGAAGACTGAACCCCAGAAGCTTTGTCTGAAGACATCTTCAGAGACCTTCACTTCAATCTCCTGCTCAGACTAGCTGGGCTATCCCCAGCACTTTACAAGGCCGGCCACTTTACATGCATTGATTTATCTGTGTTCTGAGGATGGAGATAACTCTGGTGACCAGACCCAGGGCTGGTCCTCCATCCCTGTTGGAATCTTAGATGCTGAGAATTTTAAACTTTCTGTGCTTAAAGGCACAGACCTACAAGAAACACTGCCTTTGACCTGGGGCCATGAAACAGGCTTCCAAAATTGATTGATAGTCCTGGGATTATGGGTGTGTAGTTGGTTAGAAGTGTGTAATATCACAGGGTGGAAAACTTCGAGTTTGGAATTTTAGAATATAGAAATAAATATGAAGCAAGATGGAAGTTTTAAGGTGGAGGCAAACTGTTCTTCTTTACCTTCTTTTTCCTTCTTCTGTGCCTTCTTCTTCCTTCTTCTTCATGGGTTTGGGTGATGTTTTGTAATTAAACAGAAAAGTCCACATTGTGGGCTTCAAGGGATCAGTTATTGAGTTAAAAGGGAAAATAATCTGTCTTTTCTTAGTTAGATAGTTTAGTCTTAAAAGACCTTGTAACAAGAGATAGCCATTTTGTTCCTTAGTAATGAAAGGCTGCAGAACTCATATTCTTGAGACTGTTTTATTGATAAGAAATAATAAACACCTGAGTCCGAACATGAGCTACCGTCTCAGATGCCTTCAATTCTGACCTCGAGAAATCAATACATCTCAGCTGTTGTAAGTGTAAAACAGTGTAGAAAATGCAAAGCTCAATATGTCATGGAACTCACAGGTGGAAGCATGGAAAACAGATGGAGGCCTTGTGGTTTGTGTCACTGTGGCATTGGTGCATGGGATCGTGGAGTGAGGTATAGACTGTGTGGTCTCGTTATTCTACCCCATACCCACAAATGTCAAATACATCTCCTATCAAGAAATATCCTATACAATATGCCCACAAAGAATGGAAGAATTTACCACAGTCCCAACCACAGCCCTTTGCACAATAATGGTTAACAAGGTATAAAAAATACCTCAGTGCTGCATCTAACCAGAGGATCAGAATTGGACATGAAGGTTGACAGGTTTGTTCTCTTCACCCTCCCTGGAATGGACACCTTTCGGTAAGCCCTATGTCCTCAGCTGTGTGAGTGTTGACATGGGATATTAAGCTTGTGATAGCAATTGTACTGCTGGTGCTATGTGTAATTGGTCTGCATTATCACCAGCAGATCAAAAACCCTGACGTGCTGCATTCAATAAATCGTGTGATTTGTGAATCCCACTTGCTCTTTTGAATGTGATTCGACTTATAGGCCATTGACTATTTTCACATCCAGTGCTGGACCTCTAGTTATCCTTTTGCAACACCAGCTAAAAAGTTTTACCTCAAGTCCACTGTGGCCCTCCCAGAGTTCATTTTGTTACTCCTTCTTATGTCAACTGCATCTGCTGAGAAAAGCTCCATCACTGTAGTTCAACTATTTGTTGGCTCCTCTTAGATTTTCCCTTCAGACTCCTCTTCACCAGACTAATTCCATCTCCCTAGACTCTTTCTAGGACACGTATTCTGTCTCCTGCTCTTGTATCTCTCTGCTCCTTCTCCAGTTTCTTAGTAGCCCTGTTGAACTGGAGACCCAGCAGTGGAGATTGTAACTCCCTTGCTCTGCATGCCGCAAAAGTCCTGACATAAACCAGCATGTGGTTTGCCCAGTTTGCATTGGGAGCGCATTGTTGGCTCATAATCAGTCTGACATTAACAACAGCAGTTGGGCTTGGTGATCCTTGTGGGTGCTTTCCAACTCAGAATATTCTGTGATTCTACGAATATGGTAAGATATCACAGTCAGGGCAAGGTAGGGGAGGAATATCCATCATCAGTACCTGCACTGATGAGGGACCCTTCCCATGGACTCAGCAATGTCAAGGCTCAATTTGCACAACAAAACATGGCTCATATCAAAGAATTGTTTTCCAGCCACCTGAGAATAAAAAAGCTGTAGCAGCAGATCTGCACTCAAAGAGATCTCAAAGGAAAATTCTATGGCTTTGTGATAGAGAGGTATGATTTAACTCCTTTCTCTGACTTACTCTGAAGCCCAGTGTCCCAAAAACATACTAAGAAGCAGTGTGGGAAACACCATAATTTTAAATAATGACTGCATTGCTTGTGGTCTGTAAATATCTCATCAGATATTGCTGAGGATCTCAGCTCTGATACCCTGGGAAAGTTCCAACACAGATAATTGCCTCCTGTCTAATTCAATTCATATTTAATAGAGTGGCAACACTCAAGTGATTGCCCTGGGGTGAATAACTGGTGGGAATCAAGAGTGCACAAAAAGCACATTAAGAAACAGAGATGGAAATCCATTGAAAATCAATGTTTGGGGAAAAGTCCTCCTCCCTTGCCTCAGGAAGTCCTGAGCCAATTTCCCACTTTCAGCTGCACCAGCCTGAACATATGGAAAGACACCTTGGGTTGTTCTTCTAGAAGGGTGATGTCATGAAGGATTACATTGAGGGTGGTGCCGAGAGGGGTGCCACAATTCTTTCTGCAAAACTCTTAACAAATCTCATGTTTTCTTTAAACCTTGTTAATGGGTATTTTAGGACCACGGACTTTTGTTTCTATGCACTTGCTGTCCCTCCTATGGAAAAAGGAAGGCATTCTATTCACCGCCACTGGTGGAAGGGCAGCAGTACTGTGAGCACAGAACTCTTGTAATGTGGTGGTTGGTACTCACTGTGCATTCAGAGCTGACACCATTTACATCCTGCGTCCAGTATTCAAACATGCCATCTGCAAAGGATAAACAGACATATTGCTAGGATAGCTGGAGATAGGCATGTCAGAGGGACAAGAAGGCCTGTCTGGTTTAGACATGGCTAGGCTGACACTTGCTCCGGTTGTTGCTCTTGCTCAGTCTTTCCTCCCCACACATGAAGCAAACACAAATTGGTTGGTTTTGCTAAAGAAGAAGTCCCTGCCCTTGCAGAGGCTTCTTTCTCTACTCTTTGTCCTTTGAGATTGTATCTTCCAAATTTATTGTCTCCTTAGATTGACAAGTTTGCTGGGCTCCAGGTTCCGCCATGGCAGGTGCTGCGTGTGCACCTAGCAAAAAATTTGTCAGAGATCCTTCAGCCCCAGATAGGTTAAGGCAGGACAAGAAACAGCTGCTCCATATCAGGTGGCCATCCTTGCATGGAGGCACCGAGGGATGCAGCTTACCTCCACCTATCTTTGTTGTGAAAAATTGCACCACTACAACTCTTCTCCTGAATAAAAATCTAGAGATCTCAACTTCCTTTCGAGTCTGAGATCCTTCTTTTCCTCCTCTGGGAGGCACATGACTCCTGGTGTCCAAGTGTCCTTTCCAAAAATTGTGCTGTGTCTTGGGGCTAATTTCAATCTTACATTTTAGAGTCAAGTTTTGAGTGTCTGAACATCACCCCACTGCAAAACAGCTCTTCAGAGAAGGCCCCAAGAAGGAGCACAGAATCACAGAATGGTTTGGGTTGGAAGTGATGTTAAAGGTTGTCTTGGTCCAATCCCCCTACTGTGGGCAGTGATGTCTTCCACTAGACCAGGTTGCTCAGAGCCCCATCCAACATGGCCTTAAACACTTGAGGAATGGGATATCCACAACTTCCTTGAGCAATCTGTGCCAGTGTCTCACCCCCCTCACGATAAAGATTTTTTTCCTAATATCTGATCTGAAGCTTCCCTCTTTCAGTTTGAAACCAATCCCTGCACTACATTATCTTATAAACAATCTCTCTCCCATCATGGAATCATAGAATTTTTTAGATTGAAGGAGACTTTAAAGATAATTTAGTTCCAACCCCCAATGTCCTTTCCACCTGCGCAGCCCTGGGATTCCCTCTCCCAGCTCTCTTTTAACAGTAAAGGAGCAGCTGCTTGTGAATCCCAGGTGGTGTCCCTGAGCCAGCACCCCAGCAGGGAGGATAGCCCAGAGCCTTCACTTCATCTCTGATCCCTGAAAACAGACCTGCTGCAGTCTGAGCAAGTACAGAAGCAGAAAACTGAGAGTAGGACCCAACGAGATTTTTCCATTTCAATCTGAGTGGAATCAATTACTCACCCAACTGTGCTTTTCTTGTTATGCACTTAAGGGATATGCTCACTTAAGTGAATTCTGAGCCAGAGACTTTTCTAGAGGGTGTGTTATAATTCAAATAGCAAGCTGGGGCAGCTCTCCCTGGCAAGCTGGAGGTATTGAAAGGATCTTGGCTTCAGTAGATGAGGATAATTGGGGAGATTGGACAAAGGAGAAAGAAGACAGGAGAGATAGCTCATTTCATCCAGTTATGTATACAGATTGTTAAGTAATCACATAACTTAGTAGTAATGATTCATCTTGGTGATGTCTTGTTAAAGCTCTGAGCTAGTTGTGTCTTGCATCCATGCTCCAGGCTGAAAAGGGGACAAAAACCATCTCTGGCTTAGAGTGCTGATTAGATATTGCATAAGGGACCCAGCTCTCTTTCCTAGTGGATGCAGAGGCTGACTCTGAAGGGATTAATGTGCCCCATGGGTGGGGACTTTTGAACTGGCAGGAGCAGACCACAGGTGGAGGAGAATATATGGAATGAGGGGAGATATGCTTCAAGGCAGAGGAAAATATGGGGCTTTGCCAGCAGGCTGCTCTTGGCAAAGTCCGCTCTTGCCGACTGCAACGTTGGCAGAGACCTCATACAAATCATGCACATGCTAATTCTGGTGATATTAATTAGACAGCCATTTCCTTTGAGGCCAAAGACATTTTGGATAAGCAGGCACTGGCCTATAGTCCAGGATTACCCTGGTTTAATCCTGGTTTTTGTTTAGGCAGATTTTTTCATCCCCCTCATGGAACCTCTGCAGTCCATAAGAGGAGCACGTTTTCTTTGACCATGACACGATGGGCCCATAGTGCAGAGCAAAATGAGAAGAAAGAACATTTGCCCTTTCGGTATGTCAGCCCAGCACAGTAGGGGATCCCATGTTACAGACACATGGTATTATTGGTGGCAAGCTTAAGTGTCATGCTGTTAGCTTTGAATCTATAGCAAACCAGACTCTGGACAGCCTGAGGCAAAGGAAGGCCTAAGAAATGGGAGTCACCAGATCATTCCTGGAATGGGGATGTCATAAGAGACCTATGGCATATTTGAGTTTTCAAGCATTGAGTCAGTTCAGCCCCATGTGATGAGGAATTAATTTTTTAGCTTCCTTTGCAGGGGGTTCACTGAGTTTTTCAGTCCATGATGGAGGTGGGCTCACATCCCTGAAGCTGAACCTGAGATCCTGCAAAAGATCCCAGCAAAAAAAGTCAGGGACTGTGTGATTGAAGGAGGGGGTTGTACTTCCCTAACCCTCTGTACCAGGTCTGTGTGTTTCTGGGCCATGTTAC
This sequence comes from Camarhynchus parvulus, assembly GCF_901933205.1. Lineage (NCBI taxonomy): Eukaryota > Metazoa > Chordata > Aves > Passeriformes > Thraupidae > Camarhynchus > Camarhynchus parvulus. Next base: position 62,676,110 of record NC_044601.1, read on the forward strand.
AACACAGATTTGAATCAAAACAGGGTTTGAGTTCTGAATAAATTTAAATTCAATTAGCTGAGATTTGTAAAACAGACTTTAGGCAACAGAAATGTTTTTATGCGTGCCTGACTAAGCACATGCACAAAGTTGGTGTGTGGTTCCCTGCCAGTCTCAGCCAAGCTAAATGTGGACAGCTACAACCTTGTCCTCTCTGTCCCTGCCAGCATGGCCTGAGCACATTTCCCTTTTCATTGCTGATCTGCTCCATGAAATGCCTTTCCAGGGGAGCACAAGAGCACTGGCACAAGGGAGAAGGAGGAGGAAACAGGAGAAGGAGAAGCACACACAGAACAGACAATACAGAAGAAGGAAGATGTGATCTTGGTTTAACTGCTATGGTGAGATGCTGTAAGGGCTTAGTGCAGTCAAATGACACCTGATTTGACCTAGAGACAGCACAGTACACTCTATGCTGGGTCTGATCCAAAACAAAGCCTGCCAGATCAGAGCTAATCCTTGGAATACATTTCTGTCAGCAAGGTAAACTTAAGTTGCACCACAGCTTTACTTCACATGGCTACAGCTTCTTTTTCTGGCACTAGGAGCCCCTGGGATGCATAGGAAGAGGGCAATAATTTTCTGCTTCCCCAGCTCCACACCAAAGAACAATTCCTCTCTGACAGGCCAGTATGGCAGGAAAAAAATCTATTCCTTGGCACAGACAAAAGGCAGGTCAAGACGTGTATTCCACAGTGATTTTCTGCCTCATAAATTGCAGATCTTGGTGGCTGCAAACCCATGTGAAGCACATAAGCTATTCCCTTAGCAACAGGGGCTAAAACAAGAGATCAGAGTAGCTGGAGCTACCCCCACAGATGCTGTGTCTTGACTCACCTGCACGTTGCTTTCAGAGTTGGTGACGTTTCTGAACTGTCTCCAACCTTGCCACACAGGGTTGTCACCACAGTGGGACTGCCATGGGGAATGAGTGATGCAAGTACAAGCAGCAGGTACTTTACAGGGTCATTTTTGGAAGGGTATTTATGCTGTCCAAGAGACCATGAGGAGCTCACTTAGGTCATTTGTTGTTACACATGAGTGTTTGAAATCACTTAAAGAATCACCAGCAAGGGTATCAGTAAAAACCAGATTTACAATCGAGCAACAGCATGACAAAGTTCATTGGCAAGATTCACTCTACTATTCACTGGACAGCTGAGGCACACCAAGGAAAAACAAGCAACAACAAAATCCAGCCAATCAAAACAGAAATGAGCCAAGAACTATCCATATGTGTGTGTGTGAGACAAAAGGAGAGTGAGGGCAAGGATAAAAAGGAATACGGCCTAGAATCTTAACATCACGCAGCAGTACTTAGGCTTGACTTATAACTTAACCTTAATTTATACCTTAAACTTAACTTATAATTTAACCTTAACAATTTAACAGAGGAATAACTCTTAACAGTGTTTAACCTAACTTATAACTTTGAAGTTAAACTTATCATTTTAGCAAAAGAACAAACACTAAGCAGTATTTAAGTTAGCTTATGACTTTACTTACAAGCCTAACTTAGATATCTAAGATACTGAAACATCTAAGAAAGCAGCATTTCTCTGAGATTTACCCTAACATATGCACATGCGCATGCACACTGACAAAGAGTCAGTGCAGGGAAGGTGCTTGTGAAAGATTCCCCTCTAAGCTAGGGAAATATGCCTTTGCACCTCCCCAGTGGTCCAAGGGTTTGGCCCCGAGGAGTAGGGGTGTTGGCCTAGGATTCATTGTCACCCAGCAATTCTCTGAGCACAACAAACATGAGAGTTGGCTGGCTCTGAGAGGCCCCACTCAGAGGGAGATTGCTGCTCACAGCCTGCTGGGGCTCAGGAGAGCTCCAAGGGTCTAATTTTGGATCATTTCTTACAGGGTCACAAGGCTGTGGGCTTTAGTCATAAGAAAGCTTCATCCTGGCCAGAATCTGGGTCAGCGCTTTCTTTGAAAGTGTGAGAAGAGGGATGCTTCTCCTATTCAGGGAAGAAATATAATTTCCAAGGTTGTTCATAAAGAAAACAGGAGCTTGTTAGAGTGCAGCAGCTCCTGGGAGCAGTTTCTAATAAGCTCAAGAAGAGCTGAGCCCAGCTGCTGTGGCCAGTGAGGATTTCTCAGCTGCAGTGCGGCCAGGGAAGGGCAGGGGATGCAGCACCACACCTGAGCTGAGGTCTCTTCACTGAGGGGTTTAGGACCTGGTGCTGCCTCTTTCTATGCATACACACAGTGCTGGCATAACTGGGTCTGTTGCAGTTAAATTTCCCTAGGGATTGTGTCATGCAAAGCACTTTCAGAGTGTCTGATGAATCTGTGGGTTTTATGGCTTTGGATTATCTGATATGGGGAAAACTGTAGGGGTAATGCAATACCTCACCTCCTCAGGTGTGATTGAATTTGCAGGCTAAGACTGCAGTTTGGGCAACCAAATGCATTTAGGTAGCGTTTGAAATGCTCCACAGTGTCTGAAAAATCCCTGTGTGGCTGTCAGGCCTGACGCAGGAGCTGCAGCAGACCCCTAGGAGCAGCTTCACTTGGCCTTTCAGGGGCAGCATTCAGCAGATTTGAGCCCTGCATCAATGACTCTGCTTGGGGTCCAATGCTGTCTTCAACTTTGTGCCTCAAAACTGATCTTCACCCACAAAACTGACAGGGTTTGGAAGTCCAGATCCCAGTGGTGGGGTGTGCAGTCTATGCTTCTTTATTTCTCTGGTCTTGGGATATGTGAGTGTGTAAGAAGAGTGTGTCTTTCCCAGCTTCACCTTCATTTTCATCTTTATTTGCAAGCCTTTTTGCCTTGCAATATAGAGTGAGGTGACCCTCATTGATGAGGTTTTCTGTGAACCAGTGAATGTAATTACGGCATTCCTCATCTTGAGATACAGACATTTTCAAGTCCTCCTTAAGACCAAGCAGTGATCTGGAACCAAGCTGTACTTCTTAACCTTTCCCTCTATGTTCATGCAAAAGTTAAAAAAGTAAAGATGACAAAAACTTTCTTGAAAAATGTTGCATTAGGAATTTTTCTCTTATATGTAACTGCCCTAGTCTTTTAATAATCTTATGATCCCTGTTCTAAATACCTGCCTTTCGTCTTTCACATTTGTTTTCATTTTCATTCTGTATCCCCCTGATTATAATTTCCATACATTTCATATCACTGGGGCTGGAATTTCCCATGTCTTATCTATATGGCATTTTTAAAAATTTTCTCATTATACTGCATGATTAAGTTGTTATGTTAAATTCTTTTAATCTGTTTCCATAAAACCTAATGTCTCTGGGGCAGGTTCATTAAAATCTTGTGGTTTCCCAGATGATTGCTTGGGGCCTAAAAGACACACAAACACCAGCCATTTGTCAGTATATCATCCCTATCAGGTACATTTGTAACATCCCAGGCCTGAAAAAACAGGGCAGACTGATTACAGACCACATTTGGGGGGGATTTTGTTTGCATATATGTCACTGATAAGTTAAGAAACTTTTTATTAGGGATATCCCTGTTGCAAGATTTTAATTTCATATAGCCAGGGTATCTGTAGCCTGATCTTCTGACTTGCTGAAACCAGTGACTTTTTGGTTGTTATAGGAGAGTGAGGGCCTATCTGTGAAAATGTATTCCTTATTATATAGTATCCTGGAGAGAGCTCCTTGCCAGAATGGTTTTTATCCCCACCACCAGGATGTTTGTTAGTGAGTGAGAAGTCCTGGTCCATATCTTTTTGGTATGAGTAGGTAAAAGCATGACACAGAACCGTAGAAAGAATTGTTAAGGTTGGAAGGGACCTGCAGGATCATGATTCCAATTTTCAACCTACCACCATCACACATTCATCACCAAACCATGCCCTCAGGTGCCACATACACATGTTTTTTTAACACCTGTGGTATGATGATCCACCATTTCCCTGGGCAGCCTGTTTCAGAGCTCTACAATGCTTTTCAGTGAAAAATCTTTTCCCTATATCTAATCTAAACCCCTCCTGGCATGACTTGAGGCAATTTCACCTTGCCCTGTCACTTGTTGCTTGAGAGAAGAGATTGACCCAGCCTGGCAACACCCTCCTGACAGGGAGTTGTAGAGAGGGAGAAGGACTCCCCTGAGCCCCCTTGTCTCCAGACTAAACAACCCCAGCTTCCTCAGCTGCTCCTCATCAAAATTGAGCTCCACTCCCTGCCCTCTCTGCTCCCTTCTCTGGACATGCTCTAGCAGCTCAGTGTCTTTCCTGTAATGTGAGGCCCAAAACTGGTCTCAGGTTTCGAGGCACAAGTCATGGAAAAGCTTGATTGTCCCTTGCAAGGCCATTCAGGTGACTTGGCACTTTCTACCTTCTTCTTTCCAATCTGTGCAATACCAAGGTCATTTGTCTTGTGGCATACACAGCTCTGGACATGGGCCAACAGCATCTGGCACTGGTTTCAGAGCTCTCCCATCACTGGTGAAACCAGGTGGGAAGCAGCTGTGTGAGCACCTCCATGCCACACTGGACAGCTCCTTTTGCTCTGGGTGCTGGAGGCCAGCATGGCACCCCATACCCAGCCTGCTCACAGGACCTGAACCCATGTCTCCACATGGTGCTGTGCCATGAGCTCTTCCAGCTGGTGCTGAGCTACCCCAGGCACCTCCATGCTGAGTGCTCTGGAGTTTTGCTTGAATCTCTACTCCTGTCATTCACTGTTTGCTGCTTCTGGATATTTATCTGATGTTTGCTGTAATATTTGAATGCAGAATCACAGAATGGTTTGGGTTGAAGGGACCTTAGAGATCATCTTGCTCCAGCTCCTCTGCCATGGGCAGGGATACCTTTCACTAGACCAGGCTGCTCAGAGCTTCATCCAGTCTAGTCCTGAATTCTTGCAGGCGTGGGCTTCCACAGCTTCTCTGGACAACCTGTTCCAGTGCCTCACTATCCTCACAGTAAAGATATTATTTTTTTGTAATATCTTATCTAAACCTACTCTATTTCAGTTTGGAACATCCACAGTACCACAACTTGTCAAACAGTTGTTTTGCCTGGAGGCTTGCCTTGCCCGGAGCAATGGATGCATTTCCTCATGAGTGTGTGAGAGAATGAAAAAACAACCAGACAAATCCAACAACAGATTTTGCTTTCTGAAAGTAACTGATAATTAAAAACTGCCCAGACCAATGCAGGCTTTAAGCTAACATGATCTTCTTAGTGCTGTCATACTTATTTGGGAATACCTTTATTTTATGAGGCATATCAATCAATGAATAATGTTGGACTGGAAAGGGATGGGAAAGATGAGCATCACTTGGAAATCTGGATCATGTCTCCTTGTGCTGGCAGGGCATGTGTTTCTGGGTTCTTCCTTATGCAATGTGTGGCGCTTCACAAAAAAGGCCTGGCAAGAGGAGACAGAAACTGATGCTGAAAAGCACATAACACCTGGGCTCACTGGGGATGATATGTGCATCATCCTAGTTCTCTCTGTTCTCGAGAACTAGGAATCAGCTCAGAAAAGGGGTGAATTTGAGTCTTCTTCTATAGCTTTTTTTATGGGCTGGATGACTTCACCAGACTCAGGAAAAGTCCTGCAACAGAAAAGGATGGCATTGATGGAGTAACATCACACTAGTGAGAGATGGAATGTCAAAAATTGTAAGGAGGCTTCAGTCAGTTCCAGATCACTTCAGCTTAAGAAAAAGTGGTAAATGAGGTTCTCTGGATCATCACACTTCAAAGATCTCCAGTGTAAAACAGGCAGTTTGCATCTGTGTAAAGGTTCAAAGAATTGCCTGCTTTCAAATATTTCCCACTATGTGCAGAGTTTGTAGCCACAACATAGTCTTTTCTCTCAAGCCTAGCAGTAACAATTTACTTTTATTTTTCTTGATTTGGCTGCACCTGTCCATTTCCAAGGCAGGTTTTACTCACCTGTGACTCCTGCTTTTCATGGTAAAATCTTTTTTCCTGTCAGTGGGACTTGGTTAGTAATTGACTGAAGACAGAAGGTGGAAAATAGATAGAGTGATATTTTTTAGAAAAAATGCAGTCCAGGGCAAAAATTAATGCCTCTGCCAATTCTCATCTCCTGTTTCCAAGTATGTAGTCTGTTTTAAGGAGGTTTTCCATGCCAGAGGTGTGCAGATGGGTGCAGTGGATAGCCAGAGGGAAGGAGTAGATGAGTGGCTGAATGGATCTTTGTCCTCCAAAATCTCCCAGATCAGCTTACCACCTGCAGTGTATCAATGCCTCATCACCAGTTTGTCTTTGGCTGGCTCCTTTTTTCCCACCACAAAATTAGGCTTTTCAAATTAATGTATAGGTTCCCATTGTTCTCACTAATTCCTTCACAAATTCCAGTGGGATGTAGAAGGCTGCCACTTGTCCATTGGCTCCCAGGACCTGGGACCTTCATCATCATCTCCAGCTATATGGGAGACTTTTTGTGCAGAAAGCAGGAAAAACAAAGCCATCTAAACACATTAAATCAAGTTGCCAGGGGCTTGGGGTCAGGCTACTTTTTCAAGGGACAAGAGCAGATCCAGGTTACTTGAGAGCCCACTTAGACATGATTCCTGGAACACTGACTTTCTATTCCATTTTGAGATTCCTAACCACTCCCGTGAACAATAAATATAATGTGTGGATATTAGTTCCGTATTAAAAGAATTCATCTTATGTATTCATTGGGTTTTTTGATACCAGAGCATGCAGCATTAACTTTGGCTTGATGTACCAGCTAAAACTGGCAAACTGCTCTGCCTCAGCCACCAGCCTGGAACTCTCTCAGTGAATGAGCTCTGCTGCACACTGGAGAAGTTCACCAAAGAGGAGGTTGAAATATGAATGTCTAATAAGAGGTGTAAATAATCAGGATGTACTTTCTACATCATCCACCAATGGATTAAACAGGTGCTGTTTTCTTGAGTGCTCAGAGATGGCATTGCTGATGATTCATGCTGGAACAGGGAGCTCATTGAACACACTAAAGTGTGTGCAAATTTATTTTCCTTCAGGATATTTGAAAACAGTTGGATTCCCTGGCGATTATTCCAGCTGAAAAGGTTACTACTGGCCAGAGTGCCAACAATTCATCAATGTTAATGGCATAAATGGCATAGTGTCAAAGGTAAAATAAAATGTCCCTTGCACTCCTTTAAATGTCTTGGTCTCTTGAAAGAGGAAGTTTCATGATTTGGTAGTGCTCAGCAATTTGATTCTGTGCATTTTCTCAGGAGTGTTGCTGCACAGGTGCAATAACATGTTAACTGCCGTATTTTTTAACCACAGAAGAGAGCATTTAGGAAGCAGTTTTATGTTATTACATTCGTATAATTTCTAGCCTTCAACTTCTCTTCCCTGGTTCACAAATTCTTTGCCAACAGGAGCTCTCACCTTAAAGGACTGACCTGGCTGGCTGGAAAGTGAGCCCTGAAGGGCATTTTTAAGAAAGGCAGATCCAGCACTGGCTGGAAGAGGGAAGAAGCACCAGTCTGGGGAGAGGTGCAAGGAGAGGGCTCAGTGCAGCCACCTGGGACCTGGCACTGGCACCATGCCATGTAAGGTCCTCATGGGAAAGTAATGTGTGAGAATTGGCACCCTACTACAGGAATGCTGCTCTTCCAGACACACAGTAATTTCCTTCCTGACAAGCTCTTGGTTCTCTGACTCCCAGGGAGCCATGGGTGTGACTTTGCTCCCTTGAACCATCTGGTGCCACCAGCCTTCCCTCCCCAGGTCCTGTTTTAAGCACTGATCCCACATCAGCAGTAGGTGGGGAGAGGGAATAAAATCCCCTTCTTTCTGGCCTAGAGTTATTTGGTGAAGCACTGTGGGGAGCACAGCTGAGGGGATACCTTGGGAAGCTCCATATCAGGAATGGCAATCACATTTATACTGACCTACCCCTTGGCTGGTTCATTTATTTGTGCCATCACATCTAAGACAAATGACTGTCAAATTGACCTGGTCTACTGGAAGGTGAGAGGGGGTTGGAGCTAAATGGTCCTTAGGGCCCCTTTCAACCCAAACCATTTTGTGATTCTGTGAAAACTTCCTCAGCTATAGTCAGCAAGCACATGGTGAGACTCCTGCTTTGGGACAGACGCACTAACCCCTGCATGGAGGGGTTAGACTTGCTGTGTGGTTTCCTTGCCTGGTTAACCAGACCAGCAATTTTTGCCAATCTCTCTTCTGGAGAACTAGGAATCAGCTCAGAAAATGGGTTGATTTGAGTCTTCTTCTATAGCTTTTTTTATGGGCTGGATGACTTCACCTTTGCAATGTCATAACACATTGTGGTTCTGTCTTCTTGTACCATGGTTAAGCAGAGGTAAGGGGACCTCTTTGCCTTACTGCTCCCACAGAACCTGTGCCTGGGCTTTTGGAACACTGCTCTTTTACCAGAGGTATTACTTAGCACGTTCTTTCACTGGAGATATTAAAGCTGTTGGGGTCAGAGACAACCTCATGTTAGCATAGCCCAAGTGTTAGCCCAGTGAGGCTGGGAAGTTAGCACTGCCTTCTAAAGAGAAGAAGAAAAGGAGACACATTGTGGTTAAAAATGGCTATGGTGATGGTCCCTCCAGCATTTTTCAGGATCTATGTCCTGGTAATGTGGGTAAGAGGTGACAGCTCTGCTGTGGCTGCCAGTACTCTGGGCGACCCTTTGGATGCAGCTGAGCACCCCAGCCTTGTGCACAGGGCTTCATCCTGACCACCAATATGTCTGCCATTGCAGAAAGGGCTTTGCTGGCTCTGGACTGCTGGGAGGGGAGCCCTTGTCACAGTGCTGCAGTGACTGTGAGGGATGAGGGCTGGCAGCCACTCTGTGCTTGCCTGGCTCCAGGGCTCTGTTGCATTCACACTTCACCCAGGCACATCCTCTCCGCCTGGTTCCTTCTCAAGTGTTTCATCACAGGAAGAGGGTCCTCCTCTTGGCCCCAGCTGATCTCACCATCAGAGGGTTTATCCTTAGCTCTGACCTCACTTCTTCTTTTTTAAAGCCAACATTGTAATTCTCCCTTAGGAATCCTCCCTTTGAACGCCAGCTAGGACTGTGCAAGGCTTACCTTCATTATCTCCTACAGGAATTGATAACCCCGGTTCTTTCTAACCTTTACTTTCTTTGTCACAATTTTGTCACTTTGATTTATTTTGACCCGGGTTCTTCAGCTGTAATGTAAATCTGATATATTATTTTCAGGCTTTGAAGAGATACCTTTATGTTTGGGCTCTTGGAATGAGAGAAAATAGCATTAGGTTATGCCATGAGAGATTTATATTGGGTATTAGGAAAATTTCTTCACAAAAAGGGTGGTCAAGCACTGGAGGAGGCTGCCCAGGGAAGTTGTGGCATCACCATCCCTGGACGTCCTTAAAAGATATGTGGATATTTCATTTAGAAACATGGTTTATTGGTAGGCTTGGCACCATTGAATTGATGGCTGTTCTTAATAGTCATTTCCAACCTAAACAATCCTCTGATTTTATGAAACCCATTGGAATTTTTCGCTACAACTCTGCAGGAAAAATTCACATATATTTTTTAGTTGCTCTAGCATCTAGATGGGTGTCTTTCCTCTGCTGATCGTAGAATGATCTTCCTTTTCATTTTATCCCTTTTCATCTCCCCTTCCTACCAATGCTATTTTCAGGGTTGGATTTTTAGTTTTTCTCATCTCACAGATTTCTCTGACCTCCCCAGCCTCTGTCTCACCTCCCTGAAGATGTGACTGCTGTGTTATCATCCTTCTCTCCTTCTGGAAGCACGGACACACTGCAGATGGCAGGAACTTCATGCACACCATGAAATTAAAATATAAGAACCAATTTAGAAGTAATCTTGAGAGAGAGCTTCTAATCCATCTCTGAGCCCTGGAGCAGGATCCTATCAACTTATATAATCCCCTAATAAATACTGGTCTGGTCTGTTTTTCCAAGCCACCCAGGATGGAGGATCCACACCTTCCTAGGCAATCAGCTTCACTATTAACACTGTTTGAAAATTTCCCCAATACCTAATGTAAACCCCCCATGATAGTTTTTCCTATCCAGCCCTGTTTTTCTGTAGACCTGTATGATGTGACTGGGTGTCCCCTGAGCACCTTTGTTTTCACCTTCTCTAAGAAGTCCAATATTCCAGGTCTCTTATTGCTGCAGATGGTGCCTCCTCCTTGCTGTGCTTGGTTTCATCTCTGCAAGAGCACATGAAAAGGCTGCAGCTTCATACCCTCCCTGCCTGAGAGGTGGGAAACAGGTGAGTTCTATATGATTCACTGAGACTAGTGTGCTCATATTGTTCAGGAAAAGCCCCCAAGCACTTCACTAATCATCTTAAATGAAAGGGCATGAAATTAAAATCACCAGAGGCAGTCACACCTTCTCATCTTCCTATCTGTATCTGCAGTCCCATATTTAGTCAAATGTCAGAATCACCCCAATCTAGGTACCCCTGCCTGCCTGGGGACATGATTTTATTCTTTGTGAGGTTTAAGACCAATAAGAAATTAATTTTAATCCTGAACAGGCTGCAGTCAGGACTTTGATTTCATTTTAACATATCTACTGCAGCATGAGACCATTTCTGAGCTGAAAAAGAATTTCTGGGTGAAGATATAATTCTCCCTGGTTTCTTTGTGATATCAGCTTTATGAAGAATGGGGGACCAAGGCTCTTACCCAGTGTGATTGCCATTCTTATAGCACGGTGGGCTTAGCTAAGAAGTGGTGCCACTGGACTACTCAATATATTGGGAAATGTCAAAAGACAACTGTCCTTTGAAGAGGTTAGTCTTAAATGGGAAAGGAGCATGAGGGCACTTCAGTCCTTCCCGTCTGTCAATGCAAAAAGTCCTGGAGGTTCTGTGTCTAGTATGGTGCAGGACAAGAGGATATCTTCAGAGTGGGGTGTGGTTTCAGTGAGGCAGCACATCCTGATGAAACCTGCCCATGGGGCAGGGAGCCTGTGGGCCAATGGCAAGCTGGTCACTGCCACTTCTCATTAGCCCCCCATGAGATGCCAGGGCATGGAAAACTGCTATAACCTTACCTAATCTGGGACCAGGCTGTCTTGCAACAGCATCCATGCTTTCTCTATGCTGACTTGGTTTAATTTAAAGCCCAGAAGGACAGCAGAAGACTTCCTTATCAACTGCCAAGTGTTTTATATCAAAACACAAACCCTGGAGTACTGGCTTTGCTACTCTGACGTATTCAGCCCTGAGAACCCTTGACTGAGCCTGCTCCAAGCTGTGCTTTGGCAGTCACTCTGCAAGCTGAAGCTGCACTCTAGCTTGGAGAGGAAGTTCACTGCTTTGGCACTGCTGCTTTCCCACTGTACTGCGAGCATGAGAGCTCCTGACTCTATGATAGGAATGACAAAATGGGAAACCAGCCATCAAAAACTCAACAGGGGAATTTCCTGGCTGCTCCTTGCTGTACTTTGTTTCTTTGGGCCTGACAGTGAGAGCACACCAGGGCTTTTCAAATGGCTTCCTCTCTATCATCCATATGGATGGTGGAGGCTGAACATTGTTCAAAGTCTTTACCAGAGACATACCTGGTATCACCAGGAAAGTCAGTCTTACCCCACAGGATGCACACTCTAAACAGGGGAAAACCAAACAGCATCGCTCGTGTGAAGAAAAAGGCAAAACCTATGCTTTGAAAGAAAAAGCAAACAGTGATGTTAGTGCCCAGCAGTATGTATATATTGTTCAGAAAACTTCCCCAACCTCTACTTCCCTAAAACACCCCCTTTCCTCCCAGTTTATAAAGCCCTTGTGGCACACAGTGCTTTGTTGGGTGAGGCTTGGCAGCTCCCTGTGCTTACATCCCATCAGCATGAGGGTATCCCTTGGACTCAGCTTCCTCCTGGCTTTCCTGGACCCAGGTGAGTTTTTCACTGGGACCTGTGGGGCTGTGAGACACAAAAGAGGTCTGGGAATGGAGTGTGTGAGACAATTGCTGCCATCTGAGCCATGAGCCCTCCTCATCTTGGGGGATTTGCACTGCAGAAGGGTGAGGGGGACTGGTCTTGGGGGATCTCTGATCCTATGAGCCAATGTGCAGATGAGGGTGTTGGCATTAACAATGTGAGCTCACAGTCTGATTTTCTGTGGTGCTCACTGGTGGTGTAGCCAGGATAGGCACCAGAGTGACTCAGGTTACCCTGAGGCAGCCAGACCTTTGGTAAGCTGAATCGATCTCCAAGCTCATTTATCTTACTCATGTCCAGGGCTGTGTGACATTTTGGACATAATGTCATCTCAGCTGTCCTTCAGCTCTGCTCCAGAAAAGCACAGTTGTCTGGAGGACTTGGGTCACAGCAGATGGCACAGGCACTGCAAGGTGCCTTAGCTGGGTTTGGGGAGGTGACACATGCCCCGGACCTTTCAATCTACATGCTGGACTCTGTGGGTGTGTGTCATGGAAGAGATCCTGTTTGCTCTCTGTTGAAATACATGCTATTCCTTTCTAAGTGTTTCCTGAAGAATATCTGATATTCTGGTCTGCTTAAAGTGTTCCAGCAGGTATCTGGTGAAGTGGTTTCTCTTAATGCCTACAAAGAGATACACAAAGAGATAATGCTTACAGAGAAAGCCTGCAGTTTGTACAGAGCACAGCCAGTACCTGCTGGCAGCTCTTGTTCCCCAGCCACTCAGGTGTCCTTATTCTCTACAAAGAGAGAATCTGGGGTCTGTGAATCCAGGAACACCTGAGTGCCTGCCAGGATGAAAGGGCTTGTAGGGCTGCTGTCGTCAGCAACTCTGGAAAAGCCCAACACAGATTGCACAATGAAACACGAGGGAAGAGAAATGTGAAAAGTGCTGATCAATGCTGAAATCAAACATCAGTGAAAGAGGAAGTGAGATTCCTTATGACCGCTGCTCAGGAATGTGTCCTCCTCTCCCCAGGGACCTGCCTTCAGTGTGAGGTATGTCACAGCATGGGAAAAAGCTGCTCTGGCCCCATGAAAACCTGCACTGGTGGTGAAGACACTTGTGGCATTATTCTTCATGAAGTCCTAATAGGTGAGACATCCTCTAGGCCAGTGTGGCTTTCAGAGTAGGGCTGGCTTGGGGACTTGCCTTTCTGTCCCTGCTTCTGTCGCTGGTAGCATTGTCCATCCTTGGATAGCCTGTTCATTTTTCTTTTATTGACAGATGACCCAGAGATCAGGATAGTCTGGGATAGGAAAAGCTCTTTATTCTATTTCAAGAAGCAGTTTTCTACTGGGAGGGTTTGGTTCTTAGTTGTGGAGGGAAGGATCAAAACCTCATAGTGGGGGGAAACACTGGCTTTTAATTCTGGTGAAGGTGAGTAGTAGTTTTGAGTCAGGAAGTTGGGAGACTGAAGCATGACTTACACTAAGGTGCTGACAACTTGTTCTGGGGATGCCCTGGTGATGTGTGGAGAGAGAAGCTTGCCTGTCCTCAAGCAGGGATGGGGACACTGTGCAATCATGCAGTGCCACCAGGACAGAGCTATCACCTTATCATAGTAATCATCATCATCATCATCATTATCAATCAGTTTAGGTTGGAAGAAACATTGAAGATCATTTAGTTTCAAACCCCCTGCTCTGGGCAGGGAGACCTTCCAGTAGATCGCGTTCCTTAGAGGCCCATCCCAGTCGGCCTTAAACACTGTCAGAGTTGGGAGACACCCACAGCTTCCCCTGGCAACTTGTTCCAGTGTCTCACCACCCTCATTGTCTAGAATTTCTTCTTAATACCTAATCTTAATCTACCTTCTTTTAGTCTGCTGCCATTCCCTCTAGCCCTATTAGTTCATGTCCTGGTCAAAACCCTCTCTCCAGCTCTCTTGTAGCTCCTTTAGGCACTGGAAGTTGCTGTGAGGTCACTAGAGGAGCCTGCTCTTCAGGCTGAACAACCCCAGCTCTTTCAACTTGTCTTCAGAGGAAATGTTATCAATCAGTAACCATGTCCCTGTAGCTGATAAGTCAAAGCTGGTGCTGAGCCCTAACACAGCTGGACACTCAGTTGTGTTAGAGGCACGGCCTCAGTCATTGCCCAGCCTCAGTGATGTGATTGCTGCCTTTTAGACTGGAGTCTGGCTCATATCCTACCAGCTTTGGTGCTGGCAGCTCCAGTGCCTGCCTTCCTTGCTGCTGCACCCACCTTTCACCCTTCAAGCGCACTCAATTTAGCTGTTCTGCTCCCCTTTGCACCTTCTGGGCTTGGCTGATGGGCAGACCAGACTTGCCCGTGTCAGGGTGCTTGTGGTTGGGATGGACTGTGCACTCTGCAGATTTTACACAGGCTGAGCAAGCCTGTGCTATGGGTCAGAGGCATGTATCACACCATCATCTCTGCAGTGTCCTGGCTCACTGGTGATGCTTCTCAGGGGGCTCAGGGGTCCCTGTTAGGCCCTGGGACAGCTGCCTAGAAGATGGTACAGGAACTAAGGGAAGGGGAAAGGAGTTGTTACTTTATGTTGAATTACTTGGCATTGCCTTCTGCTTCATGACAGGGGGGATGGCCATCTCTTCATCCATCAAGTCCTGCCTGCCATCCCACGTCTGCAACCTTGGTCCTGTCACTGTGAACTATGGGAAGGTGAAAGCAAAGAGCCACTTGGTTTGCTGCACGGGTGATGACTGTCGGACCACCTCTGTGTCATGTAATCTCTTTATGTTCCTTATAGCCCATCTCCTCTCTGTGTGATCCATCCCATGGTGAGGCCATCACCTGTGTTATTCCTCTCTTTCCCTTACTGAAACCGGCCACAGCCCATGTCTTTCATTCCAGTGCCACCAGATAATGATGTGCCCAATGGTTACCAGTGTCCTGCCTGCTACAGCGTGGACTCCTTTCAGTGTGGTAATGAAGTTGTAAACTGCACTGGATCTGAAGACCAATGTGTTGACCTTGCTGGGTTAATGAATGCAGGTAACTGCCTATCATTTGGGGCTGTTTTTCATCTTCTTGGTAATGTGGGTGGAACTAGTCTAAGACAAAGCACTACTGAGATAAGAATGGGCAAAAGGTGTGAAATAAAAAAAGAGCAAGATACAAGGAACTTAAAACTGAAAACTGAAAACTTCAAGCTGATCAAAGGGCAGGTGTTGTTTTCCTTTCCTTCTTCCCAGTCATGCATGGATAATTGCTGGAATTCTTCATAACATGGCATAACTGAGATCAAGAGTGGAACTGGTTTCTTGGGCAATCTGGTACATGGGTGTGTAACCAACTTGACCAAGCCCCTGAACCACCCCAGCTAGGATGTACAAGGGTGAGCCTGGGTCTAAGCCAGTTGCCAGCTCAGTGGAAGTTCAGATGGAGCTTTGCAGAAATATTGCTTTTCCCATGGGATAATACCAGTCACCTGGGACAAGACACTTGCAGTGGTGCTTCTGCATGAGGAAAGCCAGGGACAGGTCCCCTGCCTTGAAGTCCAGCCTTTGAACAGCTCCATCAGAAATCTTTTTTCCTATGTCAGGTCCTGTAATTAGAGAGAGGAAAGTAGGCAGCAATTTTTTCTGCTCATTCTCCTTTCCACCCCTGCTGCAGGTAAAAGACTTCCACCTGTCATGGCACACCTGTGCTGCAGCAGGCAGGAAAAAACCCATGGAAATAAAGGGCAGCAACCAGCTGTAGGAGCAGACTGAAAAACAAGTATCTTGTAAATGGTTATGGATGAAGTTCCTTTGAGTTGATAATATTGCTAGGTGATGATGTGATGCCTGAAGGTCCTTCCTGTAGACTTTATTAATGTGCTGTCCAAACCCTGAATTAGATCATGTTTCACAGAGACAACATGAAGGAAAATAAGAATTTTCATAGTCACAGCAATGAAAATAGAGTGGCAAAATTAATTCAGTGTATGACTGAAATAAAAAAGCCTCCCAACTTGTCTTGACTTGATTGATCAGCCACTGTGAATGGAGAAGGCCTATGCAGTGTGATAAACTGTGCAGAGAAAGCAGCAGTGCAGGGGAGCACAGGAAGGTGAGGAGATAATGGAGAGCCTTTACCTATTATTTGTATTTGAGATAAAATTGTCCAGACTTGGGATAAAGTTTGAGATAAAATTATTCCAGACCTCCATAATCTGCACTGCAGAGACACATGAACAACACTAGCAAAAGCAAGCAACAGGAGCAAGAATATCTGAATGGGGAGTTAGGCACTCAGCACCTGCTCAGGTCTCCTCTTGTAAATGCTCCAGTGGTGGCAAAGGACAAGTTTAGGTTTCAGTGGGCCTGTCAATAGGTTTCTCTCTTGGTTTGGCTAAAATCCTATAAAGACTTCAAGAATGAATTCCTCTTAATAAATAGCTTAGGCTGTATTGTCATTGAGACTTCTCAACTCCATGTCAATTCTGACTTAGAGAAAGTTATCCAGTTTGAATGTCATGAGAGGGTCAGAGAGAGAAGGAGACAATAAATACCTGGTGTACTGTTACACAGCCCTTTAGGAAGCCAAAGTTTGGGCAGAAGAATCTTTAAACAAGAGAAAGAGAACTACTTAAGACATTTTCACTTTTTAAATTTAACTGCTTAGAATTTTTAAAAGTCATCTTTATTTAGCAGAAAGAAAGAAGACAAACCTTAAATTACTTGTATTTCAAGTCAACCAAGTTGGCCTTGCTGTTTCCTCGGCTTTGTTCAGGGGATGGGAACAGATAGTGCTGGTGGGTTTGGAACGAAATGGATGTAATGAATAGGCAGTTCTTAGGTTGGAAATGGGGACTGCACTGGCCAGGGTGGGATTAATGTTGGGGATTGGATCCCCTGATACATGCCATGTATTTCTTCTATTTCCCCTGCACAGGCGGACTGTCTCTGAAAGCTGCCATGAAGGGTTGTACCACCATTTCTGAATGCACCATGGTAGGAGATGGAAAAAACAGCCTGGGAATGATGGACATAAAGCTGAAACGGTTCCAATGCAGACCAGCTTCTGCTATGTACAGCGTGATGTACAGTGCTGGGGGTGCCCCTCCACACACGATCTTCCTTCCTTTCCTATCAGGATTCATCCTGGAGAAGGTACTTTTCTGACTCTCACTGGTGCTGGGTTGAGCAAAACCCACAGCAAACCCCAGCAGTGGTTTGCAACTTAGTCCTTTTTGCTGTAGCTTCTTCTGCATGGGGATTTTATTTTCAGATTAGCTCTTCTTTTATATTTTCACAGAATAAAGACAGCACTTACATTTCTTTTCTTTCCTCATTGATTTAATCTCATTTAAACCTTCAGCAGTTCAATTGTGGTTGGTTTTGTGTTGCATTCTCTCAGTGCTTTGTCCATACTGAGGCCAAGTATGAAGTCTTCAAACCCTTTGCAGGAATGGGGTGCTCTCAAGCCAGCCCTAGAGTCTACATACACTATCTCAGTGTAAGTGGCAACTTACAAAAACCACTTTTCCAGGCTCTGAAAAGGACTGGACACGAGTTCCTGAGAGGTTCACTCCAAGTAGAAATGTCACTTGCCCCTTTTTCCAACCCTTGTATCTTGTTTGTCCAAGCAGGAGGAGTCCCTCAGCTCAAAGGGCTGTTTCTGGCCCTGGGCCACAAAGAGTATTTGCTTCAGAGTACAAGACACTGCAGTAAGCAACCTGCACCTGGCAAGAAGTTGCCTTACTAGACACTCACCTGTTTAGTCTTATGTTTCATGATTATCTGGAATAAATGCTTGTGTTGGGAACTTCTAATTAAGGTAGCTTTCCATGGTGACAGACTGCTGGGAGTCCAACTAATGGGAAACTTCAGCTCAAATCTTATTTCGTCTCTGTTGGCTGAACTACACCCACAGCTTGAGTAGCCTTCCCACTTCTACATTTGCCACCCCCTGGCTATTCTGCCCCAGCTACCCCTTGCCTCATGGGTATCCTTGGGTTGGTATCACACAAAAGCACTGAGGAAAAACACCTCGTCAGGCAGCATTGCCATACCTGGGAGTTAGTGCTGGCTGTGGGCTAAAGGATGGAGTGGTGAGAGTTCTGAGAGATGCTGAAGTATAAAGTGGAGGGGTGTTAGCAAACTTCATCATCTCTCTGTGTGTCTGCCCCCAGATGAATGGCCCAGTTTGGAGCAGACTACAGGACTATTAAGCAAAGTTCAAAGGGTTGTGTCTGCCCCTAAAAGCCCCAGCTCAGCGGGGCAAGCACACGTTTTGGGCACGGGGTTCCAGGGATCAAGCAACGCAATTTTATCTCCTAGTTCAGCGCTAGGAAAGCCTTGGCTGCTGAAACCAGACCACAACACGTGGCAGTAGTGAGATGACTACGCCTACATGTGTATGCATGAATGTATACGTGATCAGCTTATAACTTGCAGCATGGGGACTGAATGTTCTTGCAGTTTTTGTCTCCCCTGACTTTCCCTTCCCCCCAGTCAGGCTGAAACTCCTTTCTTTCTAGTATTCCCACCAAATTATTCGGGATAAAATGTCACATTATCTATTATAATAAAGAGGCGTGGGTCTGAGAGTGAAAATTAATTTTTGAGGTAGGGAGTGAACTGATAATACAGATTTAATGTAGGGAAAAGAGTCTGGTTAGACTCAGTTAATTATTTGCAGAGGCTGTACAATTACAGCGTGGATGTTAGAGAAGGAACACCGCTCCCTCATCATGGTGCAGCCATACACTGATACTGCAGTGACCCATTCATTCAGCATTTTTCCAGATCTGATAAAATCCTGGAATTAAAAAAATTCTCTATCTGTGTAAGTGCATTATCCCTGAACACATCTCCTGCACGCTCACGTGGAACATTACATTACTGTCCCTGGCACCCACGTGGCAGACCTTGATCTGCTTCGATGGCTCAGCCCTTCCCTTTCTGCTCATTCCACTCCAGCCTGTGATGTTATCAGGGTTGAAAAGCTGAATGGATCTGTTCAGCCTGGTCAGGACTTGGGTTATACACATCCAGAGAGCCATGGTGCTGGGGCAGTATTTCGGGAAGGACAAGGGGGAGAGCAGACAGCAATACTTCTGCTGAGGGTTTGTGGTGCAGAAAGAAGAAGCAGCTTAATTTTGAAGCTCTAACTCAAAGTTGTGGCAAACAAAGCTGTTGCAATCTGTGGCTGCATAAATGATGGAGTGATGAGTGGAAACAACCCTGCATCTTTATGACTGATACCCTTGTGCTTGGTCCTGTTCCAACATCCACATTTTAAAATGCTGTTACAAATGGAAAACATGAAATAAAATGGCTTACAGTGAAAGTCTTCAGGAGCATAATCATGTGATTTTACTGAAAAACAAAAGGCAGGGACGTGCCTTGTTTACAGGCTATTACCACACTTATGTGGAATTGATAAGATCTTAAAGGGCTCTTTCAGCACAGCAATAACCTGACAAAACCAAAGGAGAGAAAGCAACATCATCACTGTGCACAGAATGCAGCCATCAGGCCAAAGGTTCATCAGCTTTTGATGTCTGAGACCTAGAATGAAGACCTTTCAGAAATGGGTGCAGACAGGTTAAACATGGTTCAGGCAGAGCTGGGAGAAACGTGATAGACTGGATGAAGGTGATAGGATGGTAAGCCTTTCTGATTTCAACTTCTGGCTTCTGAGGAGGGAGATGATGCTGAAGTGTGTTCAGATAAAAGCCACACAAAAGACGGAAACCTCCCCCCGGTGACGCCAATTTACTAAACCAAATCAAAGAGAGTCATCTCAGTATCTTGAGCAAGGAGAGATGAATGAGCAGCACCTGCCTCTCAGTAAGTGCAGGGTGTGACAGAAGAGGTGGGGGCATGTCCAGAGATCCCCTGTAAAGGCACCACTCTGGGAAACATGGGAAGGCCCACTGCTCACAGGGTTAAATTGAGGATATGCAGCAAGGAGCAGCCCTTGAGGCCATAGGCCTGCTGGGGAAGGGCAAGTAGAGATGTGGCCAAAACCCACCACTGTAAGTGGAATGACTCCTGCTGATTTTAATGGGCTGTGAACCAGGCCTTAGACACCAAAAGGGGTTGTTTCCATCTGCAGCTTCTCGTTATAATATATACAAACCCTACTCCCACACAGACGCGCACATGCAGACATGTGAATACCAGATCCTCCCTTAGATCCTGCAGATACTTCAGCCACCAGAGACACAGACACTCACAGCTCTGCATGGCTGGAGCTGCCTTCCTCACCCTCAACACCCACCATGTCAACAACAGCCTTTATCTCCCCTTTTGTACAGCCAAGAGGGCTCAGACCACTGTCCTGGCTTCCCAGACAGCAGAAAATTGACCATGTCCTGCCATTCCCTCTCTCTTCTCTGAAGTTTTGGTGCTTTCCCAACATGCTGAGCGAGCCAGGATGCCTGGTGGCAGATGGAAACTCATAGCAGATCTGAAACAGGAAGATGGACATGCAGGAATTTTGCTCAACAGGCTGGTGATTTTGTAGGGTAGAGGGAAGGTGGGGACACAGCCCTGAGCTCGGTGGGTGGACTGGAAAGGAGCAGAGCAGAAGTCAGGGAGAAGGGGCTACATCTCTGTGCAGCCATGCACCATGCAAGGCAGTTCTTATCAGATACTAAAACCCCTCAGCTCCTTCTTCCCAATAGAACTGGCTGGGAATGGTTTTTCTCTTTTTTTCTCACATTTGGGAAGCATTCCTGCCCCCAGCTGTTTCACACCTGGAGCTCAGAACACCGGGATCCAGTTTATCTGACCAGAGCTTGGTCTGGGGTTGTATTTGCAGAGGAATGCAAAATTATTTCCATTTAAAAATTTTTGTTTAATATAATTACTATGTTTCACATAAGGAAGTTTTTCCAGTACCTTGGGCTAGCAGGTTCAGTGGGTATTCTGAGGATCTCACTTCTTCAAAGGCAGAGTGAAGACAAACAGGGAGTGAACAAGAAGGCTTTATTGCAGACAGGGACATGTGTCCTGCCGCATTCTAAAGACATAATTTTTCCAGCTCTTTCAGGAAAGGATAGGTGGGTTTTGAGCAATCTGACCAAATCTGGGCTTCAGCAAAGGGTCTGCATCTGCACATGTGTTAAATTCTCAGGATGGCTGAGTCAACACTGCTCTTGGAGATTAGCTTCTAATTGAACTAAACATTCGCTTTTAGGTGAGATCCACCCCTGGCAGAGGCACCTCCACCCCAGACACAAAGTGTTGGGTGGGAAGGATCCCAGGTCCAGAGTGATGTATTTTCCTTGGAGAACATATTTTACCTTAAAGCTGTGTAGCTCAGAGAGCAAATGCTCCCCAGGTCAGGAGTAGGATAACCTTGTGTTAAAGCCTGTGTGGTCTCACCTCCTAACTCCTTGGACACTTCTACTGGATGAAAACCTGCTGCTCCCAAATTGGATTGGATTCAGAGAGGTTGATGCAATTTGGGAAGTAGCTTGTCACAGCCTGTGCAAAAAGTCTGATTGGAAATCTGGCCTTGGCGCAGGAGCTCTGGAGGGGTGGCAGATAGTGCTGCAGGATGCTGAGCCATGGAATTAGTGAGAGGCTCAGGGTATGCCTAAGAAGTCAGATACTTTTCATAAATGGTTAAGTTCCCACACAATGTGTCTGTAAAAGGATGGGTTTAAGATGTTTTAATTAGTCCAATTCCCTCCTCCTTTTTCTTTATTATATTGCAAAGGCCATGACTGAGTACTCACATATGTCAGTGACAGTGGTCTGACACACAGCTTTGCTGGATGGAAGTTTTTGAAAAGTGTGATTCAGACTGGTTGGTCTGGGACTGTAGCTGTGGTTTTATTTATCTGTCTTGTGCTCTCAAACCTCTATGGGTCACTCAGGAAATTTGCAGACATGAGTGTGGGAAACAGTTTTTCTCCTAAAACAGGAGATGAAATTGTCATTGTTTGCATGATGGCAAAAGGGACACGGTAAGAAATTAATTACAGTGTTATGAGATCCTTCCGATTACAGGAAGTGATGATCATGATGCCAATTATGTGCTAGATTTGCTATAAACTGCCAAAACTGCTAACAACTACCACAGGTCATGAATGGCCCCAGACTGCACATGGTGCTTAGGACACTAAGGATCTGTGGGAAATAAAAAAGCCATAGATTTATAAATAACAGATTCATAAAGGCTGGAAAAGCCCTTCAAGACCATGAAGTCCAACTTTTGAACTGAACACCACCACACCCACTAAACCATATAATGGAGTGCTGTGTCTTACTGTATCTGGCAAGAAAACCTGGTCACTGGCCAACACCATGAAGGTGTTATCAAGTAATTAATCACTATCATTCCCCATTTCCAGCTTCTCTTCCTTCCAGTTTTGCGCAGAAACTCCTGCCCGTGGGCTCTGTTCCCTTTGCCTGGTGGGAAAGGTTGAGGGGTAAGCTGTCAGAGGCAGCTGTGGAAACTCCCTGTTTGCATCTTCACGGTTGATGCATGTTCAGCCCCTGCAGAAAATCTAGACAGTCTGGACCAAAACCGAGCTGGGCATCTGGCATACGTCTTTCTCAATCCTTTTTCATGAAGAAATTTTGGTGTTTCAAGGCTAGTTAAACAACAAGAATGGTGACTCAGACTGTGCAGAGGGAGACCTTCAAGCTCTTTAGGACAGTTCTGAGCAGGAGAAGGGGAAGGACTGGTGGGGGATCAGAATTTACTGGTGCACATTCCTGGTACACATCCATGCTCTCCCATACCTCCATCTGCGCTGGTTGGGCAGTTCCTCTCTCTGCAGCCCATCTGCAGCACATGAGGAACTGCTCACCCACCCTTTTCAGATATTTAGAGGAAGATTGTGTCTGCCTGGTTGTCTGTGGGACATGCTGGAGCCTTGCAGCTATTTCTGGCACAGGCTCTTCCTTCCCCTGCATCGAGATATTCTGCTGCTCAAGTCCCAGCTCAGGAACAAACCCTCCCTGGCTGAGCTGCACTGCCACAAAACCTCTAAACCCACACCAGCTCAGCTTTTCAGCTCTCTGATGCCTCAACACAATCCACAGAAAAGTGTCAGAGGAAGGAAGGCTGGTTTTAAGTCCAGGCATTTATGCTGGCTTAGGTTTTCTGATTAAAATGAGAGCTGGCTGGTAGCTCATCATGGGGAAATAATGCACAGGAAACCTCTGAGAGAGGCAACAAAGAGAGAAACAGACTTTCTTCCTGAAAAGATGCTTTTCTTCTGTTATTGTTGGCAACTCTGTGGGAAGGGTCGTGTCTCAGTTTCCCAACCTGCAAGAAGCAGTACAACTTTCTCAAGGAGGATTCTTCAGGAAGACATAAGCTGGCACCAGAGTCACTTTTTTCCTCTGCATTATTGGCTTTTGGGTTTCAAAAATGGCTGGATTTCTTCATCAAGGCATGAGAAAATTAAAAAATACAAACTGAGCTTTGTCATGGTTTGACGCTGGCACAATGCCAGTGCCCCATGAAAATATACTTCCCTGGTGTTTGCTGTGAGATGTGACCAGGAAATAAGCAAAGCAGGCCTCTACCTTAGAAAAAAAGTTTATTAACTAAACTACAAAAGAAAAAAACACACACACACACACGCACACACACACCTGGAAAATGAAAACTCCACAAAAAGCATTTCCTCCTCCCCCCACCACATTTCCAATACATCTTCCAAATTTCAAGTCTCCATCCATCACCCTGTAAATACTCAATTTCAGTCCATCAAGAGGAGAGGAGTCCTTCTTGGGGCCATGGTGACCTCTTCCTTGCATGCCCAGTGCTCTCACCACTGGACAAGGAACAGAGCTGCTTCAAGGGTTATCCTTTTAAGGGTGCTTTGACCAGTTCCAAAAAGCACAGTTTCCTCTCACTCTTGGGACCTCTTGTCCCCCCCATACTTGTCTACCCCCTGGGGCCGGGGGGTCTCTAAACTGAACCCTCTCAGTTCTGAGCCATCGCCTCCCCCCTGCATGCAGCCTCTGTGTCGCGAGGAAGCATGGTTCTGTCCATGGCTGTACCAAAAAGAGTCCAGCAACCAGCTACTCCATCATCTCTTTCCGGCCTCTTCTTTACTCTCCCAGCCTCACTCACTGCTCCAACTGTCATTCTCTTGCCCATTTCCTCTTTATCATCCACTCCATCTCCCCTCCGGGAAAGGTCCAAATGCTCTGTGAGGTCTTCATTGTCCAGAAAGGGGTTAACAAACTTCTGCACGCGGCCAGGCTCCTTCCCTGCTGCACTCCCCCCTTCCCCCTCCTTCTTCACAGGCCGATATCACTTCAAGGCCACAGGCTCGTACCAGCTTTCTCTCTCGTCTTCTGGCTGGGGGGAAGGGGGCTGCCCAAATCTTCTCAGGGCCTCTCTCCCTCTGTCTCTCCTGGGTGGGGGCTGCCCAACGCCTCCTGGTGCCCCCACCACCCTTCCATCCTGAGGGGTCAGGCCTACCTCTGCCGGGCCGGGCCGCGCAGGTTTCTCCTCCCCTGCCCAGCTCAAAGCCGGGCAGGGGAGGCCTTGCCTCTTTGCTGGCCGGAAATCAAAGAGGGAGCCCAAGGGAGTGCTCTGCTTCTAACCCCTGTGTTCTCAGAGGCGCATCCACCTTCAGTGGCCAAGCCTGGTGTCAATTTAAAATCTGAACACCTATTGGCCTCTGGCCACTCCATTCCCAGAAAACCTGCTTCCTGTAAACCCACGACAAGCTTTGACGCTGTAAACTGGACTCGTCATCTCTTAGCTATTATGTAGACAAACTACAGTGACATAAATGAAAATGAGTGAAATAACTGGAAAAAAATTCACTAGCTGGAGCAAATACATGTTAAAATCAGAAAAAAAATCAAAATTTGAAATAAAAAGTCTTGCCTGTTAGTGAAAATATTTTCTGCTGTGGACTTGGCAGTTTGCAGGTCTTGGTGCCACGTGCTAAGAGTGCTAAAGGTCCCTTCCCTATTCTTATTCTGCTTTTTCTGATTGTGCCCTGGATCAGCACAGTGAAAGACATGGTAAAAACTGGTAACTGCAGCAGATGCAGAGGGTGGAGCTTTCTAACATAATTTTGGCTATCTCCTCTTTCAGCATTTCAGAGTTGCTTTTCAAAGATAAAGGTCCAATGTTTCAGGAAAAACCATAGTATCCCAGAAAAACAGAGATGGAGAAATCTCAGAAATCACCAGATATTGCCCTCTTTTGCAGTGCAGCAAGTTGCAATTATTTTTCTCTGCAGCTTCTCCAGAAAATTGTCAGCCAGGAAAACCAGATTTCCTGGGGGACAGGGTGGCCTTTTGTTGGGGTCACACAACACCTCTGGTGGGGATGTAATCTCTTGGCAGGTTTTATTACTGCATTTCTTTTCTCTTTCGCGCTTTCCCTCTCTGGCCTTTCTGATAACCACTCACACTTGCTTTTAAAAGCTTCAACGTAGCTTGAAAGTGACTTTAATGAGATCAGAAAATCTTTTAGAGGTTACAGCAAGCATGACCTCACAGTTCCACTGTGTCCCTAATTGATACTGCAGGTTACACACTGTACAAAATCGGTGTGTAAAGTTCATAGTATTGTCATTTGTCAGTATTTTTCAAGCTAATGACTGAGGGAAACAAGGTGTTGCATTTACTTTTCCCCTCTATTTCTTTCCTCTTTCTTCACTATGATCCCAAAAGTATGATTTCTACCATACTTTTCATCTAGTAAGAGATGTGCAAGATTTTTATTTGTTCACAGTTTTGTGAAAACTGGCAGCTGGATAGAGCAGAAAGATCCGTGTAATTGCTGCTCCCTGCTTCTTCCACACAAGCCAGAGGCAGAGCTCTGCACAGGACACCTGCTGTGGACCAAGGAGCACTTATGTCCTGAGTAACGAAGCAATTCAGGTGCTGCTCCAAGCCAGCCACAGCACAGGACCCAAATCTCCAGCCAAACTAGTATCAGATTCTGGAAGGAGCTGCAGTATCAGGGTGGAGGAGATTGGAAAGGGAACTGTAGGAAAGGTTACCTTATTAACTCCATTGGTCACAGAACAAATTATTTTTAACAGTGTCTTTTCCCCATAGGAGCAATTTTCTCTTCATCATTTCCAGATACAGTTCTCATGGCTTTAGCAGCTTCATCAGCACTGGATTCTTGGACGTTGCTTTTGGAGCAGGCAGTGCCGTGCCAAGAGCGGTCATAGGCCACAGGGAAAAGCCATGGAAGGGGAGAAGCTGCTGCTTGGCAGGATCTGTAGTGGATTTACAAGAAGAGTGGAGGCAGGGGAGGAAGCTGGCTTCCACAGAAAGGCTGTAAATGCCCCCTCCACTGCTGGCGGTGATCCCGCAATTCCTTTTGTTGTTTTCTCTGGCTTCCATTGGAATCACTGCTTACCCACATGTCACAGACATGTTTTATGAAAAATCCTTTCCTTAGGATTTTTTTCTCCTGAGAAACTGAGAGGCCTCAGGAACAAAATGTAAACAATGATTATCTGCTGCTGTGGAATGCAACAGGTGCATCTGTGATGGGTCTGATGTGGTTGTTTCTAATTAATGGCCAATCACAGTCAGCTGGCTCAGACTCTTGCTCAGACACAAGGTTTTGTTGTCATTCTTCTTCTTTTCTATTCCTTACTAGTCGTCTGATGAAATTCTTTCTTCTATTATTTTAGTATAGTTCTAATATATAATTTTAATATAATATGTATAATAAAATAATAAATCAAGCATCCTGAAACATGGAGTCAGATCCTCTTCTCTTCTCTCTTCCTGGGACCCCTGTGAACACCACTTCATCCACATGCACTGCAAACTGAGAGGTTAGCAAGAGGACAGCAGACACCTTTTGAAAGGCCAGCTTTTTGGCCCTTCTTGGCACTGGATGCACAGCTGCTTTGAATATCTGGCTGCTTCTTTTGTGCCCAAATGGCAGGCGATGAGTTTGAGAAATCTGCTCCAGCTCTGGATACTGGGCAGATGCAAAATTATTTTCCTTTATTTGCTTCATCTGTGTTTGCCCAGATGCTGCTGCACACCCTTGTGAGGTTCCACTTATTTGCCCCTGAGGTGCAGTGTGCCAGCCGAAGGCATGTGGCTGTATTCCCTGCACAGCAAGTGAATTTTCCTTGCAATCCTCAGGCCTCTTGGTCACTGTGGATCAGACTGGTGGGAGCCATGAACACCATGTAAATGGAAGAGGACAGTACTCCAGTAGGAAGGGGACATAGAGTTCTCTCTGTGGCTGCCAGTAAAGCCAGTGAATCATCTCTTCCTATAAACAGTTGTCTTGTGTTGCTGGCTGCTTTGCACAGCCCTCAGCTTAATCAAATAACACAGGTTTGGATGCAGCTGCTGACCAAAAGAGTCTCTTCATCTGAGAGTCCTTGCTAGGATATGTGGTAATTATGAGGAGATATTTCCAGAAGCCTGAAAATTATTTTCTCATGTTGCAATGTACTATTGTGACAGAGAACGATGCTGGAAATTGTCAAAGCCTGATTCATCTGTTGGGGCCAGGGTAGTTTTTGGCCAAATCTCACAGTTTTATTACAAGTTTGGGTTTTTAAAGTTTAGGTTTTGAATTTCATGTGTGGAATTAGATAGAAACGTCTGAGTCTTCATATCTTACTTGACTAATATGATTGCTCCACAGAAAATTAGTCTGAAACCAGCAGGATGCCTCCATTTCTTTGCAGTCTGACTGTGGCTAGCCTCTAACAAAGATACCTCTCCTACATTTCCTTCCCTATATTCCCATTCCCCTCCGCCCATTTTGAAAAGGAGAGGCTGGAATTGTTTTCTCTTTGTCTGTGGGAAATCAGGACAAACTAATGAAACCATTACATATGGTAGAGATGGCTGTAAGTCATGGGAAGAAAACCCCTCAAAAATATTAGACAATAAACTGAAACCCAGGTGACACTTTTCATTCTAGAGTAATGTCTTATGAGTAAACACATGGTTTGCTGTTGTGAGCCCAGCTCAGTGAAGAACACTGTATTCTCCAAACAGTGAGAAGCCAGCTCATGGAAAGCTGAGAAGGCTGACATTGTTATATTTTTAAAGTGTGAGCAGTTGAAAAGCTTCATATTCTCACACTACACTTTCCTATCTCTCAGTGAAATGCTTAATGAACAATTTTCTTGGGTAGAAATTTATTTCAGCTGAAGTTTGGCATTGGAGAATTTAAACTAAGTAACTTTGCTGGGTCAGCTTGACAATAAAATCCATATCCATTCAAGTCTCCACAGCTTCTAACAAGCATCACTTCAGGCTTTTCTTGTCTCTATTACTACTTAATCACCTGGCTTCTTGCACAGGTGATAATGTCACTGTGATCTTTGACTGTATGGTGCAGTGAGTTTTGGGAGATGATTTCATGGGCAGTTTTGGGCTTTTTAGCTACTTTCAGTGATGCTCAGTCTGCCCCTTTTGTGCACAGGGAGGTTGCAAAGTTGGAGCAGAGATTGGTCAGAAAAATATCTGAGGATAACCTAATGAGGATGGGAATGAGAAGAATGCTTCTCTCTTCCTTTCCAAGCTGTGGCGCTTGTTGAAAATGTGTTTCTAGCCTCAGATGGAGTCCTTTGGTCAGAATTGCATTCTCTGTCGATGGGTCAAAGACAGTGAGCCTGGGTATAAGGATCCCACCCTCATTTGTAATTTCAGCTCAGAGCTCTTTCAGAGCTACAGCAGTTTGTGGGAAAGATCAGTTTGGATAAATGAAGGGCTGAACTGACAGTCCAAGAAGAGATAGGGGCCAGCTACCATGTGGGCACAAGCTGGGAGTAGGTGATACCTGGTACCTGTTTAAAAAATTTGTTCAAAAATTCCCAGCAGGAGCGCCTCAAATAGCTGCAATCTTGTGAGAGTAACAGTTCTCCTGTGCATCCTCAAACGGTTCAACAGGCAGGAGAGGTCTGGGGGAAAAGGTTTGTGCAGGGTTCACTCCTGTCTTTGAAGCCACTGTCTTGAGAGGTTTTCTCAGCTCTGCTCCACTAGTGCCAGCTTGGGTTTCTGACAGCTTCTGTCATGCTATGCTTAAAATATTGCTATGTGCCAAGATGAATACATTATATTCATACAGAGCCAAAAGTTTTATTAAAATCTTAAGAGACAATAAATTTATTATTAGTCCAGTTGCAATGATACTAACACTTATAAGCCACATTAATACAGAAAAATCCTTATTAGTCGTAATGCTCTTAAAACTGCTGCAAAGAAAAGTTGCAATATCTAATCCTCCTCTCCAGTGCTATTCTCACCTTCTGCTGTCCCTGAGTCTTGCGGCACCAGCCTCCTCAAGCAGAGAGGTCGTGGTGGCTTGTCTCTGTGAGTCATCAGTGCCCTGAGTTGCCACCAGGACAAGCACAAAATTCATGGTGGTGCTCTTTGCTCCTCAGGCCTGCAGTCTGTTTGGGGCTATTTTTATGGTTTTTTTTTCTCATTACACTTCCTAGTAGTTTCCAGGTAAAGTTTAAAAGTTGCACAACAGCTCTCCCCAGCCTCAATTAACCTAAATGGCTGTTTCTTGTTACGCAGTGAGTACCTATGCTTGCCATTTTACCCTATATGGTAACACAGAGATAAAGCCAGAACAGGTTATACAGAAGTCATTTGGCCACTGGCAATTGTTAATGTAAATTAACAGCAGCCCAGGTCAAGATAAGCCTGGATGCCAAAGCTTGTGTCTTTCACGAGCAATTTCAAGAATTACATTTACTGGGCTGTATCAGTGCTTTGACAGATGCAGACCTCCAACCATTTTTGCATCCTATGGCAGCAGGAGGAGACCCCCAAAGACAAGAAGACACCTAAGAAGAGATGACAGGACCCTGCTTA
The DNA here is from genome assembly GCF_901933205.1 of Camarhynchus parvulus. Lineage (NCBI taxonomy): Eukaryota > Metazoa > Chordata > Aves > Passeriformes > Thraupidae > Camarhynchus > Camarhynchus parvulus. The sequence continues at coordinate 62,705,779 of NC_044601.1, forward strand.
GTGTCACATACTTGTTGATGTGCTCAGGTGAAAGTCTCACCTTGCAGGTGGAATGAGAACTGGTGGGATGGTTTTTTTTTGTCCCAGGATGTAAGGAGCTTTTGTCTATTGCTGGGTCTCTTCAACCTTTTCTCCATTGTATGTTTTTTCTGTTGAGGTTGTATTGTATCTGAGAGAAGGATCATGTTTGTTTCTCTTTTCTTTCTTTTTTTACTGACAATTCTGAATTGTTTTCAACCTTTAGTCTCTGAGGTGGCTGGAGACAGTCAAAGCAGCTGACACTTCTGCAAAGGTTTTTTGTAATGGGCAATGCTGTCAAGCTTCCCTTGGGAATAATGAGAAGAGTCTCAGGGCACTTTTCAATCCCAAAAATAGTTTCCCCCCCCTCTTTATTTACTTGAAAAAATCAGCGAGATGCAAACATTTTAAAAATTTGTTTTAATTTTTTTTTATACATTGTCCTGTGCCTGATATTGTGCATGTCTACAGTGCTAGGACTGCTGCAGCTGGTGGTCAACTCAGAGATGCTGAGTTTGTCTGAGTGGGTGTGTGTGCACTTGCTTTTCCCCTGGGTGTCAGTCCTTCTCCCTTTCCAAGGGCAGTGCCTCACAGGAGTGGCTTCCCAAAGGCAGGGATGCTGCTGCCACCTCTTGGAGCTGGGAATAAGGAACTAGCCCAGCATGGGAAGCACTGGCATGGCGCACTGGAAGAGGGCAGAGTGTGGAAAGCATGGGGTGGGCACCTACTGGTTTTGGTCATGCCTTTCACGTGGTAAGCTGTGCTCTGGTGAGGGCCAAAGATCTGAAGCAGGTGTGAATTTTGGTCTTGTCTAGATTCTCAAACAGCTCAAGATCATCCATACATTTCCAAAGGATATTTTTTCAGTTCAAGATATAAATGGTGTGTAATATGGCCCTCTACAGTTTCCAGGGACAGCTGTACAGCCATGTAATGAAAGTCATCTTTCTGAAGCTATTATTGCTTCTAAAATGCTATTAAAATTCTTCACTGCTATATGCATTATCTTCATTATGATAAATGGAAGGGTCGAAACCAGGTTGCTTTAAAGTCACACTAAGATCTGACCTGTTCCCTATGTAACTACAATCATTACTTTCTGTTCTTTGCTATCTTGGTTCTTAAGTGGTGCTTATCAGCATCATATCTGTGTGCTATCTAGGAATGCATTAAGCAACAGATGTTACATGCTGAGCTCCTATCCTGCTCATAGGAGAAAAATATGTGTAATTATACTGTTTTGTTTGAAATGCTCATTGCAGCAAGTCAGTCTCTCCCTTGCTTTTCCACAGCGGCACACATGCAGACACACATGTAGAGCTCTCCTTTTAACCTTGTGGAGGTTCACCAGGAGGCAGGGAGGCTTCTGATGGCTTTTAGCAGCGGAAGGTTTTTCTCCACGGAGTGTGGCTGCCCCCACACAGACTCTTCCTCCTACAGAGGAGGGGAGAGTTCAATACTACTCAAAGAAGAAGCACTGAGGGCCGGCAGCCTCAACCCTGAAGCCATAGGCTCTTTTGGACAGTTTGGTCTCCTCCTTCCAAGACCTTTGCAAACGAGGTGGAGGTGATTTGTGCTGCTCTCTGGGAATGTGGTGGCAGTTCACAGCAGCCCAGGTTTCAGAGAGAGTCTAGCGTTGCCCAGGCTTATCCAGGCATTGAAGTGTGCTGTACAAACCACACCACACTGAGTCTGGGCACAGGGCCCTCCTGCTTCCCAGCTTTTCCTCAGACAGTCCTTCTTGCTTCCCCCCCTTTCCCCCCTGATTCCTCTGTTTTTACCCCCACCCTTTTGGGGTGGTTGGAATGGGAGCTAAGCCAGAAGCTGTCCTGCTGTGAAGGTCCTTGCCTGTCTGAGGCCAGCCCAGCAAAGGGCTCAGGGCAGGGACCCATCCTGCAGCAGAGATCCAGACAAGACCTCTGTGTTGAGGGTGCTGTGGGATCTCTGCTGTCTGGCTGCTGGCTTCTAGCTGGGGCTAAAGGCACCATCTCTGATTTACAAGCCTTCTGTGACAGAGTTCTGATCTGCAGATCACCAGCCTTTGAATTTTTCAGGTGCTAAATGCTGGGGAAGTGAGACAGTGAACAGCAGCTCCTGAAGGAACGGGACAGATATAAACTTGCTGGATCAGTCACATTTGGCGTTCCTCCTTGGCGTAAGGCTGCAACACAACCACACTGGCAGGTTGGTTGGAGAGCTGCTGTGGCAGGAGGATGCAAAACATTTTTTCAAAGGGCCTTTGTTTGCACTCTAATCATCATCTGAAAAAGAGACTTCATTAAAATATGTTTTACTGGAAGGGAGGAGGGACCGGACTGGAGTAAGGTAGTAGGGAGGTAACTGTAATGCAGGAGAGCAGTCCATAGCACGTTTCAGTCAATCGTTTATAGAAACTATGGCAAGGAAATACAAATCCAGGAGAGGGACTACAACAGCCAATTTTGTGGCATTTTCTGTAAACAGCAATTGACTGATGTTCCAGTGACTCATTCACATGGCATTTTCCCAGATCTGATAATATCCTGGGCTATGAGCAACTCTCCTATCTATGCAGATTTTTTTTTTCCTTAAACATATTTCATGCACCTTTGTGCATAACATAACATCGTTATGTGTGTAATTGCGTACTGGAGATCTCTATCCTCTGTTTCTATCCTTTGCTTACGTTTGCCTTGGCTCATGATCCTATCATGTGCTGAAAGCTGAGAAGGACAGATCTGGCAAGACGGGTCAGCGCTTGACAGGGAAACTGTGGAAACCCAGGGCACTGGGAATATTTCTCTGTCTGCTCTGGGGCGCCCTGACCCCCAGGGGAGCACTGACTCTGACCCTCATTCATGGAGAAAGTTTCCCAGACTTCAAGATAGACTGGAATCCACAAAAGTGGGAAATAGATTATAGAGAGTAGTGTAGGTGTATCACTTGGTGAGAAATTTAGGGTTTGGGATTTTTAGTATGTTGCGGATGGAAGCAAGATGGAGGGCACAGGGTGTTGTCCTGGGTTTCTTCTTCATGCTTCTTCTTCCTCCTTCTCCATGGGTTTGGGTGGCATTTTGTAGTTGGGCAGAAAAGTCCCCATTGCAGCTCTTTGGGATCTGTTATTGGGTTAAAAGGGAAAATAATCCAGGTGTCAGTTCTTAATTGGATAGTTTAGTCTTAAAAGCCCTTGTAACAAGAGATTGTTGGCCATTTTGTGCCTTCTAATGAAAAGCTGCCGAACTCTCAGTAGTGAGACTGTTTTACTGATAAGAAATAATAAACACCTGAGTCCAAACATGAACTACTGTCTCAAGTGCCTTCAATCCAGACTCAGAAAAACTGATGACTGGTACCCCCACAGGAAATCTCTGATTAAACCTCTGGGTGCTGCAGGCACTGCTGAGAGCATCTGTGAGGGATAAACTCGTTCCAGACAGGCTGGTAGGACACTGCCCATGGGAGCACCGTTTTCCTTACGTGTGCTCATCCAAGTCGACCACCAGCTGATACTGCAGGACTTTTCCATGGGATTTGCAGTTTTCTTCACAGTTATAGGTTGTCAGCAGGCAGAAAGAAATTTAAGGTATCAGGAATGCTTTCTTCAGGACCTTCAGGACATTATCTTCATTTCAATAAGTAGATAAGTGTTGAATTAGCTGACACAAAACTCAGAATAATGTAGACTTTGACTCTGGGTTATGGATTAGGGTCAGTCTGTTGAGAGCTTAAAGATGATCAGGATTCATTAATCTCAGTTGCTCCATGTTGCTCAGTCTTGCTATCCTGTTAGCAAATGTGAATCAACAAATGCAAATTATGAACATGTTTTTTCCCTCAGTGCTGACAATCTAGAACATAACATGTTTTTGTCACTCCTGGATCGTATCTTGCTCTACGCAGATGTTGATCAGGGCATGATGTCTTCCATCAAGCTATTGCCTTTGGGTACAAGGCACTGTGATGGATTATTTTGGCAGTGCTTCCAAATAAGTCAGAGTCCAAAAAATATGGAGCAATAGTATGACAGAAATAAATTCTAATGAGAACTTATCCAAAATTCCTGAACAAACACATGCTTTGAGAGTCCAGCTGCAGCCCAAGGAGACCATGGTGAAGCCAGGCATCTCTGTTATCTCATACCACTCCGTGTCTTCAACAAATGTGCTGTGTCCCACAAAATTACTAATTGTAAAATTTCCCCTTTGCTGCTTCTAAAGTGATTGCCAATGAAGGCTTTAAAAGAGGTCCTTTGAGTCCAGAGGATCTTGTTCATGTCCTAAATTCCCAGGATGGCCCATGGCAATCCCCACAGTACTTGCAAAGGAGGGAAACCCTGCTCTGACACTCCTTTTCCCTGCTACACTGCAGCTTCCATGTGGATCAGGGACTGGACTGGCCAGGAGGGAGAAGGGTGCAAGCCCTCACCCCAGGCATAGAGGAGGGAATGTGGCCAGGGGTCCTGCAATTCTCCCAGGGCTCTGGCAGCGTTTTTCTCCCCCAGGCCCTTGCTGATAGTATTGTGTGACTGCAGTGTGGTGATGTTGCATCCAAAGCTACCATCCCGTGGAGCTGAGCAGAAGAGAAAGCACAGGAGGGGAGATGGTGCTTGCACAGAGGAGGAGGCAGGCAAGCAAGAGCAGGCTCTGCTCTGCTAGCTTGCCTTCTCCTGTGAAGCACTGTACAAACAGAAAAGGCCATAAAATATGAGATGAACAAGACAAAGTCAGTTATTTACTGCCCTGAGCATGATCGTTCCCCATGGTGAGTTTTCAAGTGCCTTTTGCTTCAAGTCTGCTTTTAAATGACGCAAGTGATGTGGCCTCCTCCAGCTCCTGAAGGGAAAGAGAAAGGAAGCTCTACCACAGTGCAATAGATATCCCTCAGCTAAAGCTTTTGCTGTATCTAATATGCCATTGAATTGCTGCATGGCTGTAGGCATTATAGTAAGTGCTCTGGTGAGCTGAGGAGTTGCTCTGCTGGCCTGACCTGTTGTGGGTATGAAGGATGCTCCCACTTGTCCCTCTGATCACTGACAACACCAGTGATGAAGTGGATGTCCTTGGCTGTCCTGGGACTGGAAGAGGTCACTATCTGCATTGCACAGTGGAGAAAAGACTAATGAGAAGGATAACCCAGCAGCTGATGACACATCCAGCACTCAGCTAGGGCTGGTGTTTTAGCAGAGATCACACAACATGCTGCATGCAGGTGCAAATGTCTCCTCTGCCCACCACAGGCTGCATCTGAACAAGGTGTTTTGGCCACACCTTGGAGATGGGGAAATGGGCATGGAAGAGAGTGGATGCTCAGGTCTCACACTGGTGAACAGTAGAGCCAGGAATTTATTTTTACCAATTTCAGGTCATCTCAGATCTGAGCAATTGAAAACCAGCAGCTAGTAAACTCTGGTAGTCTTCTGTTCTTGTGACTTAAGTACTGAAGTGGTGGTCATCCCATTCCACTGGACAGCACAGGTAGCCAGGCAGTGGTCACTGGGATGGGTTGCACCTGTGAAGAAGATCCATGAGAGTGTGACATGAGACAAGTGTGTGAACAGAACAAATATACTTCCCCAGAACTATTTTACAATCTTCAACAATCCACAGTTCAGGAACCACTTGTGATACAGGGGTGTCCATGTTTATAGCCATGCTTGGATTTTTACCTTCATGAATTTGTCTACCTTTAGATATCTTTTTAGGACCTTCAGCATCCTGTGTCAAGGGCTTTTAAACATTCACTACATAGCCTAGTGCATGAACAGCAGTTTGAGCTTAGTCTGAGCAAAGTCATTGCAGCAGTCACATATTTCCCAGCAGATTCCTCACTGGCTGCTCCTGTAGGTGTGAGGCACAGACAGGCACCTCCTGTGCCTAACGCTGCAGTTTGGAACATGTATGAACAATTGAGGTGCCAAATCACTGCCCATATCTTCACAGACCTCTTATGGTTTGTGTCTCATGGCAGAGCCTGGGGGCTGTGCTGTGGTCAGAGGCCCATCATATCAGGTCCTATGCAAATACACCTCAGGTAGTTCCTGAGAGCTGTAACTGGTTTGTGTCAGGACTGAGGGACAGATCCTCTGCCATTCTCATAAGATTATATATTGATAATATGATTTGATAATGAGTTTCCTATGAAGTCCAAATTCAGAAGGTAGTGTGTAACAGTTACTTCTTCACTAGGAAATGGCTAATAACTGTACATTTGAGTGTCCATGTGAAAACAAACACAGGGGCAAAAAAGACAGTGACAAAATTTAGTAATTGCCATGGGTTAGGGATGTCTGCACTGTCAGTGGTGACTGATAGGCTGTGTCCTGTGCTTAGGAAAATAAACTGCATGTCAGTGCTGTGCTTACTATGGGACAATTGATGAAGCTGCCACTTGTGTTATCCAGGACTTGTGCTGGGAAACTACATGAGCTAGGAAAACTGGCTCATTTTCAGGGCCCATCAACAGATGGATTTTCAGCTTCTCTGCGTTCCTCTGGGTCAATGTCTTTACATGCAGGAACTGAAAGAATGGGAATGGACAGGAAGCCATTCAGAACCACACCTGGCCCTTCTTTCGTGACTCTCAAAACAGCACAAGAGGCAAAAGGGGCTGAGGGATCCATGAGGATGATGGGGCCCAGGTGATGCTGGAGGAAATTTCTCCTTGCACTGAAATGCCTGTGGGGATCCTTGGAGCTCCAGGAGAGGCTGGGCAGTGTCTGAGGGGATTTGTGGGCATGTCTGCAAGGAATGTGCGGCATCTCACCACAGCTGACATACTGGGAGCTTATCGGGGTTTCCTTTGGATGCCTTCACGTCTGCGCCAGCAGCAGCAGCCCTCTGGGCTGGGGTGGGCAGGGCTGGGAAAGCTGAACCAGCCATCTACATCCTGGCCTTTCCCTCCCCTGTGGGGAGACAAATCCCACGGGCCAGGCACTGCTCAGCACTGATGTGAGTCATGCTAGATGCTGCATGGTCTTGAGACACCCCCTGGCAGGTGTGATATGGGAAAGAACAGTCATGTTCTGAGGGAGATAGCTGGGTAATTCACTGATTACACATATGGGCAATGATTAGTGCCACCAGCTGGCTCCTCACCCCACAAAATGTCTGGATAACAGACTGCAGAAAAGATGGACTTTTTACAAGGGCCTGAAGTGATAAGACAAGGGGGAATGGCCTTAAACTGAAGGACAGATATTAGATATTAAGAATACAGATAATAGTTAATTAAGATAATAGATATTAAGAATAGACAGATAATAGATATTAAGAATAAATTCTGTGGCGGTCATGAGGCCCTGGCACATGTTGCCCAGAGAAGCTGTGGCTGCCCCATCCCTGGAATTGTTCAAGGCCAGGTTGGATGGGGATCTGAGAAACTTGGTCTAGTGGAAGGTATCCCTGCCCATGGCAGGGGGTTGGAGCGAGGTGGTATTTAAGGTCTCTTCAAGCTAAAATGTTCCACGATTCTCTGATTCCATGGCCTCCCTATGGGTTTAGCATCATCTCTTGAAAGCCTTACAAGCCTAATTTCTATGAGTGGAATGTATGGATGCAGTACACCCTCAAGCACCTGGTGGCTGTGAAGAACTACTGGCTCAGCCTTGCCCAGCAGCAGAGGGAGCATGGCTGTGTGATTGTCAGCAGGCCCTGCTCTGGTTTTGCTCCTTGTGAATGTCAACACAAGCTTGTGCTTTTTGGTGCTGCGCAGGTGGATGCTGGGCTGGTGTGTTTTGCAGAACAGGGAAATGCTCAGAGCAGTGTGCTGGCTTCACCAGGCTCTGCAACTTCAAAACCTATATTATTGACCCAATGTCTCCTCCCCCAGCCTAGAGCCTTTCCCCTTTAATCTCTCCTTTCAGAATGTGGGTGTTTGTGCTCCTCTAGGAGAGAGACTAGCGGCACTTTTCCGCAGGGTGATGATGTCCTGTGAGCCCGTAGCTTCCCAGCTTCCACTTTATCTGTGGATTGAAAGCAGAGCAGAGCAGGCAGCTCAAGGCTCAGAGAGAGCACTTGAACCCACAGAGTCTGCTGCTCTCTGCCTGGGCCCATGCAGCCCCAGAGCAGAGTCCCAGCACAGGCAGGCAGATGCTCTCACACAGAGGGGTAGAGTGGGAACATGGCTCTGAGCAGGTCAGGAGAACAAGATGGTCATGAAAATGAGGGATGATGGCAGGTGAGGAGCCACCATGACCTTGTTGGAAATCCCACAGTACCTTGTGAGACCTCTGCTGCTTACAGTTCTGGTGCCTCAAACATGAGAAAGACATGGAACTTCTAGAGAAAGTCCAGAAGGGACCACTAAGTTGATGAGAAGACTGGAGCACTTTCCCTACAAAGATAGGCTGCGAAGGTTGTGGCTGTTCATCCTGGAGAAGAGATGGTTGTGTGGAGACCTCATAGGAACCTTCCAATACCTGAAGGGCCCCAAAGGGAAGCCAGAGAGGGACCTTTTGTCAGGAGCTGTAGTGATAAGACAGGGAATAATAGGTACAAACTGAAAGAGGGGAAATATAAACTAGATATCAGGAAAAATACTTTACTGTGAGGATGGTGAGATTCTGGAAGAAGTTGCCCAGGGAAGCTGATGATGCCCCATCCCTGCCAGCCATAAATGCCAGGTTGGATAGAGCCCTGAGCAACCTGGTCTAGTGGGAGAGGTCCCTGCCCATGGCAAGGGTGGATTGGGACTGGATGTTCTTTAAGGTCCATTCTAATTCTTGACATTCTATGATTCTATGACCTGATCTACTCCTGTGCCTCCATTTCACTCTGTTAAATATTTGTGGGTGGCGGAGATTTTCCAGGGCTTTTCACAGATTAAAGCTGGTAGGTGCCTCAAAAACCATCATGCTTTACTCTATTTAAGAATGACTTCATCCTGTCTGATTAGTCAGACAAGGGCAGGAGGAGTGTGGCCCAGCGTGGGGTGGATGGGTTCCTGGTGAGCAGGAGGGTTCCGCTCTGTTGCCCAACAATGACACCAGGACCACCCTGGCAACCCCATCACGCAGAGCCCTGCTCTGTCCCTAAAGACAAAGACAAGTAATTCTGCTCCTGCTGGCAGCATTACCTCATGGATTACCTCTCTCTGGGTAGCCCTGTAGCTGTAGCAGCCCTGAAGCTGTAGCAGCCTGGGCAGGGCAGCACGCTGCCCAAGGCAGGAGCCCACAAATGAATGACCAAGAATCTCCACCTGAGAATTCTGACCGGAACAGATCTGATATCATGGAAGAGCAGCAGGTGATGAACTTTTGTCTGGCCTCAGGGCAAGGGACAATGGGTGAGCTGAAAGGCTGTGGAGGCCTGTATCCTGGGAGTGGAGAGGAGGTGGTGATACAGAGAGCAAAGACATCTGCTGAGAGACACGTGGGGTGTCTGAGCCTTGCCTGGTGCCTGCCATCCATAGAGAGGAGAAGGAGACAGACCATGAGCGTGGAACATGAGACCACAGGGAGCAGGTGCTCCAGGTTATGTCAAACAGGGTCTGTTCTGGACAGAGAAGGCCATACCAGGGCTGTTATGATCTCTCTGACTGAGTCTTGCTTCCTGAAGGGCACTGGAGATATTTCAGTGCCCTGTTCATCTGGCCAGATTGAGGAACAAGCTGTTCTTGCCCATGGTGAGCAGCTCTTCTGCTCAGCTGTCTGTTTATGCTCCTCTTGGCCTCTGGGGAGAAAATGCTTCACAAGCAGTGCTGAAGTGAATGGAGTGGCAATGTTCCACCTGCTGATTAGTCCAATTATGAGATAAATAAGCTCCTGGGTGCAGAGGAAGCATGTACACTGTCAAATTGAGCCAGAGAAGTTATTCCTTGCTGCATGCCCTGGACTGCCTGGGTCCTCGTTCTTCCCAGGGCTGCTCTTGCAGGACCCAGGGGCATTTTTCTCCTGATTCTTCATTACCTTGGATATCAACACCAGAATTTTTTGTGGACATTGACTGTGCCAAAACTTTCCTTTCCAAACTGAGACTTTTACTAGTAGTGCTGAGGGCACACCTGTCTTGGGGAGGAAAGTGGGTTTGGTTTAGCAGTTGGCTGCTTAACGTGAAGTGGAAAACATGGCAAAATCATTGTCGGGCCACTGTTGAGTGAAGTTTCAACCTGTGAGGATATCAAAGCAAACATCAGGAGGTGGTATGGAGCTAAGCATGAGCAGCCAATGCTCTTCTAACAAACCTTAAAGGATCACTAAGCGATAGCACCCACAAGAACTCAGCTAACTCATGACTGTGATGGGCTAATGCTGCACATGGACAAATGGCTTTGAGAATTTGGCTGAAAATCAGAGGAAAGAGTCTGATCTTCAGAGCAGCAAATTCTGGTAACAGGGTACAACAGAAGAAGTTGGGCAACAGTCATCTACCACTAAAATGCAGAGTGGCCAGGTCACCAAAGGGCAGATATGGTGTGGCTGCCTGTGTCAGTAGGGGACAGTGTTTAGTGACCCCAGAGATCCTCATCAGCCCTGCGGGTAAGTGAAACCGAGCAAGTATGGGCAGGTTGCTGTTGGGAAACCAGCAGATATTTGCAATCCAGCCCTTGGCTGACTCACTTGGCTTGCACTTGCTCAAGATCATCATGTCTGGATGCAGGGAGAAGGGGCAGTCCAGCCCACCTGGCAATCGTGGGGGTGCATGTTGGAGCCCATCACTCTGTGTCTGTGTGCAGAAACTGGAGGGAAAATGCCAGAATCTAGCACGACTCAGGTTGGGCATCAGATGCTTATTTTAGGTGAGGAAGAATTGCCCTTTGGAGCTGCCTATTTTTGTCTGCATGTTATAAACTCAGGCACAGGCTCACACAATTTGTATTTGTGTACTCACAGAGCAGAGGTGCTCTGACCTACATGACCTTTGGAAAGGTGATGGTTTTGTTATTTTTACAGTCCTTGAACACTAGCAGGTCACTTCAATGTCTCAAAATGGCCATAAGAACCTCAAAATTAAAGGATTCTCACATTTTCAGCAGCCAACAGAGGAATCCTTCAGAACATCTTAAGGGGAGAAATTAATGTCTCAGTGCCATCTTGTGGAATGACCCGTATAAAAGCACAAGCTCCTAGAAACATGCTGGAGTTTTACAGAGTTTGATGGTAATATTGGGAATTATGCTGCAAATATTATCACCAAACCAAAGATTTCTATTGCAAACTGGGATTGTGTTTTTCCCTGAGGAGACTGCAAGTCCCCAGGAGCCCAGTGCTCCCAGAAAGTGGCTGTCTGTTTTTCAGCCCGAATCAGAATATTGAGATGCCTACAACTGATGCCTGAATGCAGGAGAAAAAGCCTATCAGACACACAGCAGCTTCACTGTTTGCCCACTGGGAAGGCATCACTTGGAAGGCTCCCTGAGATGCAGGAGAAAAAACAAAGTTGTAGGTCCAGTTGTGGGTGTCACTGACCCACTCACGCCTTGTCCATCAGAGAAAGGCTGTGAGATCTCCAGCATGTGGAGACACAAGGATCTCAGGTGATGTGTAAAGTCAGCTGGAAATCACCATGAGCAGAAGAAACTTGAGGGTCTTGTCCAGGACCCATGCTTTGTGCTCCACCAGTAAACATTTGCATGACAGAGGATGAAGTGACCTAGAAAGATTTATTCTGTGCTGCAGCATAGGTCACAGACCCACAGGACAGAAACCTTCCCACCTAGAAATGTGCTGTAGAAACACCCTTGCAAGCAACATGATTATCATCCATCATAATTAAATGATCCTCAGTATCAGAGACAGACCAGTAATTTACTGCATATTTAGCCAGGTGTTCACTAAGGTCAATAGCTAATCTGTCACTGGAGGAGGGATTACCCCAGTACATAAAACTCTCCCTGCATCAAAACATGCAATGATCTATGGAGCAGAGAGGAGAATCAGCTTCCCAGGGTCTTCCATACAGCTGCTGAGTGCCCTGTGGGTGAAAGAAAAGCTCATGAACTTTTGCCATGCCGTAGCGGAGAGGGAGGCAAGGCCAGGGGCAGCATGAGCAGAGCACCCTGTCCCTATCAGGGCAGCTGCTGACACTTGTGCAGAGCTGTCCCCTCCAGAGCCACACTGAGAAACTGCAGCACGTTGAGAGGAAGGCAAAGAAAACCAGCAAATAACCAGAAAAGGCTTGAGGGAAAGGGTCTTGAGTGTTCAGTGGATATGTTTTTCCACGATTAAGCAAAGGTATTAAAACCTTTTCACCGTGGAAAGGTAAGAGCACTTGGTGAGCAGGGAGATAGGCAGAGGGAATGAGGAGATGGAAGAGGAATCAGGACAGCAATGGTTCTGCTCTGGCAGCCAGGTAAGACTGAAGATCTCTTGGGCCACCTCTCCTTGCTGAGGTTGGTTTCTCCTTGCCCTGTATGAGAGGATGGGCAGGGTGGCTGGTGGCAAGGCTCTCTTTGAGTGTGAAGGCATCTGCAGAATGCACAGGTGCATTCAACAAGAGCAAATATTCCACCTGAAACAATGCACTGTGCTCTTCCCAGCTGCAGACAGCAGAGCACACCAGCGCCAGGCAGAGCATCCTTGCTGCAGAAGATGTACCCAATAGTCTTGCACAGGCAAACAGTCCCAATCCAATCTGCTTAAAAAAACCCAGTCAATGGTTACAATGCTGAGCAGAGACAAAATTCCTGTTCAGTTCCTGTAGAAAAGGTTAAGGAGAAAGACAGGCATCAGGATCACCTCAAGGCTTTTGACAGCTCCAGTGTTCTGGGGTTAGGCTCTCCTGGGCAAAGGCACAGTGTCACCAGTGCCCTCATAACAGAAATATTGCATCCCTACCATACAGCTTTTATAGGATGGCATATGGGGGAGGGAGGGGAGGGCTGGGGGAAAGACTTTGAGGCTAGCTGCTGCTTTGTTGGCTTGTTCATGGTTAACCAAAGGAGAGAAGGTGTCTGGAGGGGAAGAGAGGGTGCCAAGTTTCAAAGGGTAACCTGGCTCAGTGCAGTGAAGTGTGCCATCACAACAGGAGCGCAGAGGCCGCCGAGTCAAGCAGGCGGGGAAGACAATGCTGGAGAAGACAAAGAAGGTGCTCAAGACTAATAGCATTACCATAAGGCAGATGCTGGCAGAAGCACTGGGAACATTCATCCTCATGGTAAGGAGAAGTCTGTGCATGTGCGTGTGTGTTTGTGTGCGTGTGTGTTTAGCCATTTAAGGCAGCGATGTGTAAGGTCAGTGGTTTCCTGCCACATCCTCAGGGCTGCCCGGGGGTTGGTTGCTGCTGCTCACCCCTCTGCTTTGGTGGGGTGGCAGTTTCCCAGCAGGCAGACCATCTGCCAAAAACTTTCTGGAGCAAAAATGTAATGCAGGGAAAGGGAGGTGGGTGCTGGGAGAGAGGGAAGTAGGTGGCATAGAATTAAAATATCACAGAATTATTTAGGTTGGGAAAGATCTTTAAGAGTTCAAGAATTAACCTGGCATTGTGGAGGCCACCACTAAACCATGTCCCTAAGTGCCACAACTACACGTCTTTTAAGTACCTCCAAGGTATTATATGTATTTAATATCTGTAAACCCACCACTTCCCTGGGCAGCCGGTTCCAATGATTGACAACTCTGCTGGTGAACAGATTTTTCCTAATAGCCAATCTAATCTTCCCCTGGCACAATTTAGGACCATTTCCTTTTACCCTGTTGCTTGTTACATGGGAGAAGAGACCAGCCCCCCTTCCTACTCCCTCCTGTCAGGGGGCTGGAGAAAGTGATCAGGTCCTCCCTGAGCCTCCTTTTCTCCAGACTGAACATCCACAGCTCCGGCAGCTGCTCCTCATCAAACTTGTGTTCCTGTGGACCCTTTCCCACCTCCACTGCCCTTTCTGGACATGTTGCTCTTTCAGTTCTCTTCTAGAAGAAAATTGAGGAAGAGTTTGGGAATGAAATCAAAGAGTAGTGTCAACAGTGATTGTAGAAGATCCCATACAGTGAATGGAGGCTTTTCCTTCTGCTGTGCCAGAGGTGTGGTGTAGCTTGGGGTGAACTGAACTGGTCTGGGGAACAGCCTCTTCTATCACTGACAGCTGCTGCAAAATGAAAATAGCATTAATCCATCTTCCCCCTGGGGTTGCCAGGGTAATGAACTTTCCAGAGAAATTCTCCAGAACCACAACCCACCATTAGGAAATGTAATTACAGGGTGTGAAGCATGCCAGGATTTCACTTTTGATTTTGTTGATGCCAATCGAACAGTGCTTATGTAAATCATACATAAACTGCCCCCTTGCCTGGGGGATCTGTTTCACAGAGAAATAATTAAGTGGGTTTCAGCTTGTGGGCTGCTTCAGAAATGTTTGGGTAGAGGATTAGAAAGGTTTTGCAGTCACTGTAGGGGCTGGTGGGGGTCAAGTACCCACCGGGACCAGAGATTTTGAGTGTTTGATCAACAGAGCAGAATGAGATCCTCCCTCTGAAAAGGCCCAGTATCTATCTGTGCCAATTTGCCACACCTGGACTTAGCCTGCGATAGAGGCTGGACATGCAAAGGCTGGGCATAACCTAAATAACTTGGAGATTTAAAGTGGAAGAAATTAAGACTTGTGTAAGCATAGGGACCTTCTGACACAGCTTTCTGTACCAAGGAAGGCGCTAATTTATAAGGATGACAACTGCCTGTGCTGAGCATGGTTGCTTTTTATCATGTCATTTTGCACATCCTGCTCTTTGAATTTCACTCCCAGGTAGTTTTGCACCCATAGTAAGTCAGAGCACAGATATCTATGACTCCTCTGCAGCAGCTTAGCAAATTCTTTTGCCTTTCCCATTCTTGGTTATTTGGTGGTAGAAGCTCCCAGGTGATAAAGAACAACTTCAGGGTCGTCCTGTCAGGGAAGCAGAATGAGGTGGAGAATTTACTCTGCACTCTGACAGTTCAAGGCAGGTTTTGCAGCCTGCAGCTCACACTGGCTCTTCCTTCACTCATCCATGTGAGGGAAGAGAGAAAAGGAGGGCACTGCACATGGGCCCCATCAAGGGCTAAAGACAAACAGCATCCAGCATCAGAACAAAGTATAGAGTACCTTGGCCCTCAGTGCAAGAGGCAATGCTCTGGATGTTCCTCCAGGATGCCTGAATGGCTGTTTTTTGGGTGATCGCACTCACCCCAGGGCCTCTCAGTTTAATGGACAGGAAGTGTTGGTAAGAGGAACCAGGCAGCAGGACTAAGCAGTACAAGGAGTAGGGAAGAAGAAATTGAAATAAATGGTGTTTTGGGACTGTGAGGATACAGGAAAAAACCAGAAATTTGGATCTGTGCTGAAAACCAGATTCTGTGTCCTATCTTGTGTTTTTTTTCAGAATATTGCTCTTTATGCACAGTCATGTCTCCTCCTCTGCAGCCCTCTCTGCACCTGTGTGCTCTCCCGCATAACTTGTGCCTTACATATTTGTTATCTTTTGTATCTGGCTTTGGAAAAATCAGAGATGAAAAAGAGAGATGAAAAAATCAGAGACAGAATTTGTGTAATTTGCAGATGCTAAGGGACATCACAAACAGTTTCTGGGGGCTTTTGCTGAGGCAGACTGAGAAGAGCTCACACTGTGGGGGCTGTAGCTCTGTGTAGAGCACAGAGTGTGGTCTGTGTCTACAAGAGTGATAAGAAGAGCAGCCTCTCTGGGGAACAGAGGATTTGGGTGATGTCTGAAGGCAGTGAGGGGAACCAGACACATGAGATAAAATTTGGACTCAGGCAGAGTAGCCAGAAAAAAAATCACAGTTAAATAGTACAAGCCAAAGCAGAAGTTTATGTACTGGAGACCATATTGACTTTCTTGTCTTTGAAAGACATGTCACCTTGGATAAACATCAATGCAATCCAAGGAATAGGATACACTTTCCAAACCCTCAGTGGTTTATGGGGCAGAAACCTCAAGAAATGCCTTGTCCTTCTCTAGATTTCAGTGTAAGAGCATGCAAAGAACCGATTTTTTCACTCTTACCACATGAAAAGCATGAAATAGAATTCTCTCTTTCAGGACAGAGCAATGTCTTGAATATGTGTTTTCCTGCTGAAGAGTGTTTACCTCTAGTTTTTTCCCCTGGTTCTCCTTTAGTCACCAAAAAGACCCACTGAAACTTTGGCTGTTTCCAAACTAAAAATATATGTATTCAATGGAAAAGTTAAACCAGAATTTCCTTTCTTAACTTTTGCTTCAATGTTACCAAAATTAGAGTTGAGTTTGGCAAATAGCGATGTACTGCCCAAACGACATATTTAGTCAATAAATTGCACACCAGGAAAAGAAGGACAGTAAGAATTTGCACACCCTCCTTCCATCCACCTTGGATGTTGTCTCCCAGTGGTCCACAGTGATGCTCCCCCAGTTCATGCCCCTGGTTTCAGGCAGAGACATCGGCAGTGTGCCTGTGTGAGTGACCCCCACTGAGCCCCAGCTCTTGGTGTGAGTATTTGGGGTTTGTCTCTCCATATCCAACCATAATGAAAGTGCCTAGTTTGGTTTGATGGGCACCAATCACAGGTATCACTTCAGTTTTTGCAGGGCAAGGCTGTTCTTTGTCTTCTGACACCTTAGAGACTTCCTGTCTTTAGGAGCTCATTACTTTTGCAGAAAAACTAGCAAAGAAGCTCAGTCTACCACAGCAACAAGAATACTTTTAACACTCCTTTCTCTCTTTCTTTTTACACAGGTTTTTGGCTTGTCTTCTGTGGCACAAGTGGTATTGGGAAAAGGAAATACTGGTCACTATCTGAGCATCAACATGGCATTTGGCATTGGCGTTACCTTGGGTATCTATACAGCTGGAAAAATATCTGGTGAGCAGCACTGTCAAACATGGGACATATCCATGTCCCAAAAAGGCCATGTGCACTGGGGACAGCAGGAGTGGGGTGTGGAGGGGTGTGTTATGGCATGGGCAGCGCCCTCACCTAAAAAAAGCAGTCCTAGAGTCCCCAGGCATGAAAAGCAGGAGAGGCCAAGGACAAGGCATGCACAGCAAATGGACAGAATACTGACCCCAGCTTGTGCTCTGAGCTGTGACAGGGCAAGTGGGATGGGGAGAGGGGAGGAGATTTGGCCAGCCCCTTCTGTTGTGGCCAGCAGAACCAAGTTTCAGCAGCTCCACCATTTGGGACATGCCAACACAGCCCACGGACACAGGGAGCTCCCAAAACCTGCTGCTGATATGACCCATGGGGAAGTAAATAATTTATTGTGAAGGAGAGCTTACTGCTGATGTTGCAATAGAAATGGTATGCAAATTTTCTCCTTATCACACACACCCATGCACAGATGCCTCACATGAACTTGGGAAGTGGTGTTTTGGGGCCATGAGGTGGCATCCATCACATGACAAGAGCACTACCTTTGCCTTCTGCAATTTCTGCATTCATTTGCACCAAGAGAAAACATTAAGGGCCCTAATGGGCAGAAAGTTAAAGCAATTCTTTGCTCTTGAATTGTTGGAGTAGACAAGAGGTCCAAACCTTGGGTTGCCTTGGAAAGGAAAAATTTTCCATGTGAGCAGTCAGGAGCAGTCAGCTCTTGATTTTCTTGTCCTTTTGGAGCTGGTGGAAACACCCTGGGGAAAGCGGACTGAGGAAAGTAGATCCTACAGTCCCAAGTGACTCTTGAGAAGAAGCTGATCTGTTGAGGGCAGAGGGCAGTGCAGAAGGGATCTCAGCTCAGCCAGCAATAGTATGGTTACAAAACAAACTTCACACCTTCCTGACATAGTAATTTGGCTTCATCTGTGTCACAAGACGCTTTTTGTGGTCTCTGAAATGGCTGGCCATACCCACAAAAGAGCAGAGGGTCTAAGAAGGGATCAACCCCATTCCATTTGTGATTGTTGGACTGTAGCAGGTGGTACATGCACTTCCACCTTGTCCTGCACTTTGATGAAATTATGGGTGTCTGCATCTTACCCCTTTTGGATTCTGGAGTAGAAGATGGTCATGAAGGCTGGGACATTTACTGAGCCTCAAAGTTTATACCTATCAGGCAGGAAAAATAAATATTTTCTTTAGACTCCTGGGGATAGGAGGCCTGGAGAACACATGTGGTTTGTATCAAGGGCATGAGACCCAGACCCACTTAGTCTTCAAAAGCACCATTGTGATACCAACCTCCTCCACAGAAGGTGTTCCATCAAAACAAGGTCCTTATCTACCAGTAGCTACGTAAAATGTGCTGAAGTATGGTCTCTTTTTAAGCTCAGTAGGGAGAAGCTCCTTGAGAAACTCATAGGGAAACTCATACCTTCCCAAGAGAGGTATATCTGACAGGTGAGGCAGCCTGTGGTCTAAGAATTCTTAGAAGACAAGCTAGGAGCTCTTTACTTGCATGATTCAGCTGTAGAGAGAGAAAGGATCTTTTTGTGTTTGTGCAGGAGTAATACCCTGACCTGAGAGAGTCTTGCTGTTCTGGGTATTTCTGGGTGATTACTGCGGGGCATGGAGCACAGAACCAAAGAATAGTTTGGATTGGAAGAGACCTTTTAAAGTTCATCCAGTCCAACCGCCCTGCAATGAGCAGAAACATCGACTAGAGCAGGTTACTCAGAGCCCTGTCCAATCTGGCCTTGAATATTTCTAGGGATGGGGCATCCACCATGTCACATGTTCCAATACAGCTGCATCAGTGTTGAGGCCTCTTTTTTCTGTGATTTTGCAGGAGCTCATCTGAATGCTGCCATCACTGTTACACAGTGTGTTTTAGGAAACATCTCCTCGAAAACGCTTGTAGCTTATGTGATCGGCCAGTTCCTGGGCTCCTTTTTGGCAGCAGCCACCGTCTTTGCTCTCTACTACGGTAGGGTTATGTCTTTTATCACAGAGGTTGCTGTAGGCATAATTTCAGTCAACCCACAGTGTTCTCAAAATATGTCCTTTTGCAGTACCCAGCATGATTTCTGGGCAAGGAGGGCAAGCTCTGGGTTGTGGGGCAGACTCAAGTGCAGAGCAGGTCCCAGATACACCTCTGGGAGGGATATGCACATCCTGGAGAACACAGCTCCTTTTACTCAGGGCATTCCCACTTCCAAGACCTGTCTTCAGCAGAAGGGCAGTAGCTGCATTTTGTCAGCATTTTGTTTCCAGGTCTGCAGGGGTTTTATTTATGTGAACCACCATGTATTAGGTGCTGCTGGAGCTCTGGGGGGACTCTACTGCTCTGTGGAACACAGGTTTGCAGCCATTTGGGGTTTTGAGCTGTGAGCTAAGGCCCACCACCCATCGTCTCTAGCATGTCTCTGAGGGGCAGAGGGTTGGAGGCCTCCAGTGCATCCAGGCTACCCCAGGCTCCTGGAGGAGGAATAGGGAACTGGTAGGTGTAAGGAAGTGAGTGCAGACCAAAGTCTGTGGGTAACAGATATTGGTGAGATCATGCTCTGTGAGGAGTGTGTCACCTCCATCACATCTTCCACCGCCTCCCTTGTCCCTGATGTCTGTGCTGGCTGCAACAGGTGGACTTGTGTGTGTGTCCTGTGGGACGAAATGCTATGCTAACTTCCATAATTCCCACTTCTCCTAGATGCTCTTTATGACTACACCAATGGGAGCTTTACGGTGACAGGACCAACTGCCACAGCAATGATCTTCTCTACGTACCCTGCTTCCAATGTGTCCTTGCAGGGAGCCTTTTTCACAGAGGTCAGTGGGGATGGCTGTGGTGTTCCAGGAGAAGGTGGGTGGTGCAGGGCTGCTACAGGTCCCCACAGCCCTACATGCACAGACAACCACAACCTCTTTTCCCAAGGAGCCCAGCATCCAGGCAGGCGTCTGAAAGGTAAGATCCAAGGCACCTTAGTGGCTGAGCAAGCCTAAAGGGTTCTGACCAGAGCCTAATTCATGAAGGTTGCTCCACAGCTTGGTCCAGGGGCTCTCCAGACAACTTCCCTGCATGCTGTTCAAGCAGTGAGAAGTGAGAAGCTGAGCTATATCATCAGCCATCTCCTCTGGGCTCTGGGCTGAACTGTTCCTTTCTTTATTGGATTCTACACCCCCTCCATGCTCCTCAGTAGCTGTCCTGGCTGCCCCTCCCCAGCACAGAGAGCCTGGGACTGTCTCCCCATGAGCACAGCCTGGACTGAACTCTGTGTTTGAACAGATCCATTGAGACTGTGTGCAGTGGATTCCCAGCTTACGGTGCAGTGTCCAGATGCCCAGAAATAGGAAAGGGATTCTTCATGGGGATGTGGGGCACTGAGACATAAGGGATGGAAGATTCACTTCCAATGCAAATCTTTGGAAGCCTGTGATTTGGACTCTGAGCTGATAAAACTCCTGCCTGGGCATGATGAAGAGGATGGTGGATGAGCCTAGAGGTGGGGAGTGGATCTCCTCAGCCTTCTGTGGACCAGTGTCCTTGATGCAAAAGAAAGAAAATAAGAGTGACAGCGCTTTGCCAAAAGCTGCAGTTTCTGGTTTTCTGTTTTTGCTGGTGTCTGTGCAAGCAGTCCAAGTCTCTCCAGCTGCATTTTCTAAAGCAGAAAGAGACAGGCGTCATCACCTCTATCAAAATTATGCTTCTCGATGTCCTGGGCACTGCAAATCTACAAATGCCAGCTACGTAGTCACTGATGGGAAATTCAGTTTCCCAGGTGAGAATCTGGTATCTGCATACAGGCTGTACAAAACATCATTTCCTCTAGAGATGATCAGGTTTGTCTCGTGAGCAGTTTGTTATGGCTCTGCTCTTATTACACAGAATGTACTTAAAATAACCCATTTCCCTGACTGGAAAGATAGTGAGAGATGACATTGCTGAGAAATTTGTATCTGTCTCAGTGATGAGGTTTTTGCTGAAAAAAGAATTTTCTTCAGTCCACCTGTGAGGAGGGAATAATATTTGGGTCTCTCCTGCCTTGATCAGACCATGAATCTCATCTGCTCTTTCATTCTGGGAAGTCTCTTCTCCTCTGCTGAGCAGGATCTTTCAACCATCCCCATCCTCTCTCCTGACATGTTCTTCTCCCTTTTCTGCTCCTGCAGTTTACTGCAACAGTTATGCTGATCCTGGGTATTCTAGTCATCCATGACGAGAAAAACAATGGAGCCGTCAAAGGCGCTCAGCCCATGCTCACGGGTGTGCTGGTCCTGGGCATTGGTCTGGGAATGGGGCTGAACACAGGCTATGCCATAAACCCCTCCAGGGACCTGCCCCCACGGATCTTCACGGCAGTGGCTGGCTGGGGAATGGAAGTCTTCTCGTGAGTGACCTGTTTTGCTCTTACCCCGCTCAGCTTGCCAGGGGAGGAGATAAGCACAAGATAAAATGTGTCATGAAGCCTTTTTTCTCTGGACCAAGTGATAGTATCACTGCAGAGTGTGAGGGTTGTGCCTATAGGAGCCTTCTGTATTATGTACACAAAGCTTGGAGTACAGTGATTCTCCAGCACGGGATTCACCTTGACACTCAGATACCTCAGTCTGGGCACCAAATTGTCTGTCTGTTCACCAGAGATCCAGCTGTTTTTTCAGTGAGCAGAGAGCCAGATGCAGCTCATCTGAATGCAGGTGGATTGCTGAACAGGTCTCCTAAATGTAGAGTCTGAATTTGGACATGAAACCTTGCCTTCCTCTATCTAGTAAGATGCTGTTATGTTACAGCTTTTCCAATGGGGTAATCATTACCCGAGTCTCCTGTCCTGGATGCCCACTTTCCTTAAATTCCCAGAAAATATATTTGAAAGCTCAGTAGAGGAGTCACAGATTTTATTGGAAACAGGGAGGCAAAATGCCTGTGTATGTCTGAGAGTCCCACTCATCAAGACCACACAGCCCATTTCTTTTGGAGAACAAGAAACCGGCAGTGTGGAGCCACCTTTCCATGCTGATGGGGAAAATTACCTTCCCTCCAGCAGTTATGTTGGGGGGACAGGGAATTTGTCTAAGCCAATTGTAGGCTTAGTGCCTAGAGTGGGACAGACTCCTCTGCTCACACAGCTCACTCCTGCCCTGGCAGAATGAGGTGGCAGGGCAGTGGTTCCAGTCTGGCTCACCAGCTGCCTCTTCTGTGTTTCATTTTAGGGCTGATCATTCCTGGTGGTGGATTCCAGTCACAGCTCCAATTCTTGGAAGTCTTTTTGGTGTTCTACTCTACAAACTCTGCATTGAATTTCACAACCAGCCTGACCATGAAGCTGAACCTGAGAAAGATCAGGCAGGCATGGAGACTTCCCAACTGTGATGGCCATGTGCTGTGATGAGACATGTGAAGGGCACATCTGTCTGTCCACCACGCTGGTGGGATGAGGGATTAGATTTCAGTAAACCTACTCTGCTTAAACAGACAAACTCGGTATCTGAGATATTGAGAAGACCTATGTAGGACTAGACCTGGCTGTGCCCTGAAGGAATTATTCGATCTCCCTGTGTAAAAATCTACAAAAAAAACCCTAACCAAAAACAAACAAACAAAAAAAAACCAAACAAAAAACACCAAAACCTCAAAACAAAAATCATCATATTCTCAATCATCATATTCTGAAGAAAAGTAAAGCAGAGCTACAAGTCTCCAGATACATATATATTCATATAAATCAAAATACAGGCATCAACAGTGGTAGATACAACATGATTAAGTCAATTAACACATAAATTTTGATCTGGAATATTCTTTGGTAAGACACAGATACTGCAGGGATGGACCAGGGGCCTAGGCTTGCTTCATTTGCATATCTGTCACCCTAACAAACACCTAGTTTGGAAAAGCACAGAAGAGAGAAGAACAAGGACAGTCTAAAATAGAAACATGAACCTGTTGGGTTGTTTGGGTTTTTTTTTTGGGCTTGTTTTTTATTTTGTTGGTTTTGATCTGAACATTCAGGAAGCATTAAAAAATTACTAAACTAAACTACAGGGTCTCCTGAATCCTGCCACAGTTCTGCTGCAACATGCTGGCAGGAAAGAACCATGTGTGTACTGGCACTCTAGACTTGAGCTATACCAACTACCACCACAGGAAAGAAGTCAGAGAACTTCCGTGACAGTGTCTCAAAATCTTGAAAAAACTGCCCCCCCCTACTTTTTTCCTACCTCTGAATGCATGAGAAATGTAAGACCTTGCCCTGCTGCTACACGAATTCTGCTACCTCCATCTGAATGAGGAAGTGGGCCTGCAACAGCCTTACAAGTTTGAGGCATCACTGGATTAGAGACAGAACACTATCAGAAGCTGCCAGTTCCCAGGAGGGTGACAATGGTCTTAACTTTTCTAGAAAGTGCTCAAGCAAGTACGTTATGTATGCCAAGCACATAACTGCAGTCCCAGGGCTGGGTGCCATAAACAAACAACACAGAGTTCTCCAAGAGCAGGAAGTGACAGAACTGCACAGAATTCCAGAAAAGGGCATTTACTGGATTTAATGGTCATTCCCATCCCAATACTAAAAGCATAACTGAGGTATTGCTATGCCATGGGGTGGGGTTGGGTGGGAAGTACTGACATGTGTGCTTTCTCATTAGAGCTCAATTTATGTCAGTAGAGCAGCTAGAACAGATCTTCACCTGTCTCAAGATGCACATGGGCTTGGGAGGGTGCACTGGAGGATTTCTTGTCATCTGGGGGTGGCAGAGAGTGGCTGCTAGGCCATGCAGCAATGGCATTTGAAGGTGGGCCCTTGGCAGTGCTGAAAGCGGCAAAATACACCTGAGCAGGGGCTGGTGGCTGCAGAGATTTTGCACTTCTGCAGGCCAGAAGTAGAACAGCTGCCACAAAGTTCAGTCTTCTGGCCTGTGTGAAATAAACTGGGAATTTCTGAGTAGCTCAAGAGGCATAAGCTAAAAGCACTGTAACCCATCTCTTCTCAGGGAAAATTCTCTACTGCATTGAAGAAGCACCCCAAACAATCCATCCTGAGCACTGCTCTTGCCTTTGCATCCCATGTCCGTGTGATCCCCAAAGCATCTTCAAATACCCAATCACTTTGGAGGAAAATATTCAAATATTTATTAAAATACTATTAAGCACTTACAGGATGGCTTCATCTTTCTGAAGGCCATACAAATACTCATGAAAGCCTCACAACATCCCTGTGAGGTAGGTTTGTCTTGTGTAATTATGTGATGGTTTTTCAAAAATTAGGGATGATGCTGTTTAAATAGTCAATGCTTATTTGAAGACAGTGATTTCGATTTCCATATTCAGGCACAAAATATGTTGGGTGCTACCATGATTCCAGCGTATTTGGAAGACAGAATAGCATAGAAGAGAAATGCAAACAAACAGGAGTAACTGAAAACCACCAGTGAATGGGTTAAAGTGCAGTTCTAACATGAAAACTTACAGTATAGAAAACAGCATCAGGGGCTTCTAAGGTTGTAGGATCTCAGTGGCCCCTGGTGAGATCCTGCCCAACTGAAAAGTGTCTGTTTCAAGGGACAGCTTTGCAAATGAATGTGTGACAAACCAAGGGGTCCTCCTGGCTGATGGGACTCAACACCATTGACTCTCTGCTCAGCAATTCGCACACAGGGAGGCAACAAAGGATCTTGCAGCTTCTGGCTTCAGGATTATTGCAAATTGTGTTACCATCTGAAAAGATACAGCACTGTCTTGGTTTGAAAAGACAGGTGTCTGCTAAGGAAGGCAGGAGCCTCTCCTGAACTGGAAACTATAAACCCCCTCCCTCTGAATTGTTATAAATTTGAAATTAAGGGGGGGCTCTCAGGCAAAGATATGGAAGCAGGAGTAACAGTTCTTTATTACAGAAGAAAATAAAAATAAAATAAACAATGCTGTAATACAAAACAACATTGACAGAGTCAGAATATCACCTGACACCCTGTGGGTCAGGGTGTTGGTAGCAGTCCAATTGGAATGGTGGCTGCAGCCCTCCTGGAGTAGCAGGTGTGGTTCTGTTGGAGCAGTGATCCTGTAGAAAGGTGTAGTCTTCCTCTGAAGGTCCAGTGGTGGTGTAGATGGGCTTGGTCTTCCTCTGAAGATCCAGTGGAAAAGGCAGCTGCTCCTCTGGGAATACAGCGGAAAGGCTGTTCTGGTGTCCCAAAATCTCAGATTATATCCAGGTAGGAATGCTTGGCTCCTCTCCCGTGGTGAAGCAGCTCACAATGGGATGCTGTAATTTTTATCAGTCATGCAGTGACACTCAATGGCCCATTAACAGCAGGTATCTCCTGGGAGTGAGGATTGGTTTGTGGAAGAGATAAAGAAAACTGCCCAATTAACAGAAGATAACTGCCACACCTCTCACAGATGGCAAATAGAATACACATATTGCCTTCCAATCTAGGACAGCTTGAAGGCCAAAAAGGGGTCCGGGCTGCAGAGCAAGTGGCTAGGCTAATGCAGAGACATGGAAGTCTCAAGTCCCATTGTACCATGAATCTCAGAGCAAAAGTTGGATGAAGCACAGGGAAGTGCAGAGTTTGATTCTATGTGGAGTGAAAGATACTTCTCAGTTCAGTGGGTTCCAGCCTGCTCCCACAGCGTGCAAGGTCAGCATAGTTTTCTTTCAAAGGACATGGAAGAAACATCTTCACACCCTCTACTTCAGCACTGGTCTGGTTAAAGTTACAGTGAATTATATTTGCTTTCATTTCACTGCTGCAGTTGTACAGGAACAAATGCTTCCCCTTGGAGCAGTAACATCAAAGTTTCTTCATGCCCTCTGAAAAGTACATGCTGCAAGTAGCAGAAGGGAATAAAACTGATGTATCAATTTTTTTTAAGAGCCTCCAGGAACTACATCCACATCACAGCTATATTTCATGCAAGTGCTGCAATGTGTTTTCCATGGGCACATCTATTCATGCACAAGGAACTTGGTCTGAACCACAGAGACTCTGCAGCAGAAAGCATCAAAGCTTATTGCAAATGTTGTCCAGGGTCAGATCTAGCGGGCTCACTTCCTTGAAGAATTCCCTGCTAGTGAGGATGTCTTGGCAGAGGTCATGCTTGTGTGACTCTTTTGGGAGCCTGGTGGCTGTGGAGGCTGTTTTTTCTTGAGCACTGGAGTTTTGTTCTTGCTTTTAAATACCTTATTGGGGTCTAGCTTGTTCACAAAGGAATCTGCTTCTTCAGACAGGAGTGCTGTGTTGATGGTTATAGGTTTATACATGTTAAACCATTGCTGAAAGGCAGAATGGTGGGGAAGGAACAGGTTAAATTCAAACTGCAGTTAGACAATTCCACCTTGCTCCCCGTCTTCCCCAAGACTTGATCTTAATCCTATGCCACTTATCAGTTTGCAGTTTACAGGACTTGGAAGAGTGCTTGTGATAAGGATACTACAGCCCCAGTCCTGGAACTGCATTCCAGATAGGGAAGAGGAGAACCAGACACAATCCTAACACCACCTTTCCTGCAGTGTAATTCTTATAAAGAGTATATCCTGATTTACACCACAGGAGGAAAAGCAAAAGGAGGGAATGAAATTAAATTACATTTATTTATATTCAGATAAGCAGAAAGGATAAAAAAACCTTTGGAATTTATATGTGCTTATAAGCTGAAAACCAACTAGTTGAATTTCTCAAAATGTAATCTTCCTCCCTCTCTTCACACATAAAATAATGAATTTTTTAAAATCCTTACACAAAGATTTTTGCATTTGTTTGCCTTATTGTTTCTGTTTCTGATTTTCTATTTTTCCATTAACAAAGTCAGAAATAAAACTATAGTAGTTAAGGTATTACAAATCACAGTGAAACCACCAGCAAAGTGTTGAGCAGGACATACAGAAGTTCAATACCAAAATATAGATAATAATCTATTAATGTACTGCTTAGTGGAAAACAGCTTTAATATACCCCCTTTGAAACTTTTAAAATTATAATGGTTAACAAACTAGGAGGATTTTAACCAACAGGGGCTGCAAATGATCAGGGAATATACAAATGGTTCCTCCTAAGGTTTGCAAATATACTGAACATAATAAAATATTTATAGCAGGAAAGTTACAGAAAGGCAGAGCACAGTGCCACAGCCTTGACTGATAAAGTCCAGTGCAGTGTAACAGGGAAGGCATCAGGAATGAGAAGAACCAAATTCTACAGCCTCTGTTAGATGGGAAGTCAGTAGTGATTTTAGTAATTCTGATGTGCACACAGGACCAGGGAATCTCATGCTGGTAAGATAGCTGTTGTGTCTGGGTGAAGCGCAGGACACTCAAGTCCCAACAGACCTTGCCAAGGTGCACAGACACTGTGATGGCTTATGAGCTATGTTCAGTAGGATCATCAGCTCCATCCCCTGATCTCTTACAGGAGGCAAGGATAGGGCTGAAGGCCCAGTCAAACACAGAAGAACAGCAGAAGCCTCTAATAGCAGGATTTTGGCATGGCAGAATAGCAATTTTAATAATAATGATAATAATAATAATAATAATAATAATAATAATAATAATAATAATAATAATAATAATAAGTGACTGGAATGCTCACAAGGGTTTATGTAGAGGTCTTCTGTAACTACCTCTAGGACTTGAAATTGCCATTTTTTGGTCATAATTTTTATCAAGGCCCAACTTCTGAGAGAAAAGCGGGGTTAACACTATAGTAGTGAATTCAAATTGCCATGAAACAAATTATTGTTAACATGTTATGGGAAAAAACTTGTGGTCCCTTCAGTGGCTCAGCAGGGAGGCCCCCCTGAGCTGACAGCTTGCCAAAAGGTGGTAAGATGTTTTTCCGGTCTATACCTATGCAGAATACTGACAAGCTGGACCCTGCAGTCCTACCTTGGCCTGGGGGCTGACCCCATAGCTGGTGAAGGCATACTGCCACTGTGGGAGACCCAGGTGGGTGATGAGCAGGCGGTAGTAGGCTGTGAAGGTTTTGGTGAGGAAATGCCAATACAGAGCTCTGTCCAGGAACCAGATCTCTGTGTCTGGGGAGACCACTAGAATAAAACAAGCACAAATGACACCGTTGCTTTGCAGTATTACGTTTAACCCCTGGCCATTGTCAGGTGGGAGACCCAACACACTCATCAGAAGGGCTGTTTCATGTACCTCCAGGCTTGTTCCAGCCCAGGTGCAGAATCCAGAACTTAGTCTCTGTTAAAGTTCATACGGTTGGTGGTTGCACATCTCTCTAATTTGCTGAGGTCACTCTGCAAGGCCTTTGAGGGAGACATCAACTCCTCCCAATTTAATATAATGGACAAACTTAGCACTCCTTCCAGTCCTGTGTCCAGGCTGTTCATGAAGACACTGAAGAGCACTGTGCCCAAGATGGAGCCCTGCAGAACCCCACCAGTGACCAGCTATCAGCTTGATGCGATGACTATTTACTATTTAGCCCTATTTACTGTAACCTTTTGTGTCCTACCCATCATCCAGTGTGGACCCAGTGCATGGGGTATTTGACTAGCTGTATGCTGGACCATGAATGCAATGCTGTTCCTTCACAACCTGGGAGTGACATGCTACATGCAACATTCTTGGACATCAGCAACTTTGTAGTATATGTTCAAAGTACAATTATGGCAAACATTTATCTGCCCCACAAAGTAAAAAGCAACTAACTCAATTGTCAGTGATCTGGATTACTGAATAGAGTCCAGAGTCTGGAAGTCACGGTAGTATGTGCTGCCAACAAAAACACATTTTGCAAAATCTTTCCACAGTGATCAAACATTTCTCTGGTGGTGACATCCTTTGTAGCATAAAAAGAAGGTTTTTTCTTGGGAGATTGAGACGCTGAACACCGTCATTTAAACAGACTGCCCCTGTGTTGACATTGACACCTGTAACCAATGCTCCCTTCCCTTGCCCAGATTATCAACTGCATGTGCTGAAATCACTAACATGGGGAGGCAAGATGACAAGAACTTCCTGCCATGGCAGTTGTAGTCACACACAATGAAAGGCACAAGATAATAACCCAGGATTTTTCTTAAGAACCTGTATATTGCAATTGCACAACCCTACACAGTAAACACACATACATCTAGTGACCTGTGCACTGTGTCAGATGACAACTATTTTACAAGTGCCTTAGGTGTTTCACTACTCTCTCACTGATAACAGCTATCTCTGTATCTGTCAGAACAAACAGCTCAGCTCCCGCTTCTCACCTTCCCATTAATCCTTCCTGCCACATTTTGGCCTAGTTAGCACCTCAAGACCCAGCATCTGTGCACAAGGTGGAAGACCCAGTCTAATTCTGTCTCAGCTTTTTTTACCAACTACACTTTATTTCTAAGCAGAGTTATACCCTTTCTCATCACAATGTAATGGCTTTGCTCCAAGACGTGCAAGTAACTGGATTAGTGGAGCTCTGTGTTTCAACTCAATTGTCTGTAGGTACATGTGAATACTTCCCTGTTTCTATGCATGCAGAAATCATAAGTTATAACTCAGACTCCAACACTAAAAGTGAAAATGTTAGATCTAGTTAAGATTTAGCTCCTGACTTCTGTGGAGACAGGACATCCCAGTAAAAGTTTCACTTACAAATTGCAAAGAAGATCAGAAATACAAGATAACTCTCCACATGTGACCTCCAGATACAATCCACAACAAGAGATAGGTAACTTTTCTTTTTTCAGTCTTACCTGGTTCAGCATGCTTATAAACAAGACAGACTTTCCCATTCCCATTGCATGGGTCTAATTCAAAGATAAGACTACGAGAATCAAAGTGTGGCTTCTCTGGTTTGTCTCCATTACCTGAAAGCAAGGAAAAAAATTTATGAAACATGTTTGGAAAACTGACTGTGACTCAGTTGCAAAGAGCCTATCTGTTTTATACATTAATAAATCAGCTGATGAAGAACTGAATCAAACTATTACATTCATACCTCATGGAAATTATTAAGTTCCCTATGTTTAAAAGAAAACCAAGCAAAAAAAAAACCTGAAAAAGTGAGAAAAATTTTCATCTCTGTTAGGAAAACAAACCACAGAGTCAAAATTAGATGGCTGGAAACAGATAAGCTGACTTCTATTTCCTCCCTGGCATTAAGCAAGTCAAGGTTTACAGATGTCACCCCTGAGGTTTGTCTAATCTTTTCTTAAAGTTCTCCAGTGTTAGAGAAGGCACAGGCACAATCTCTAAGTACTCAACCCAAATCCATCACTTATCACTTAGAAGTTTTCCTCATGGATCCTGAATCTTCCCTGCCACAACTGAAGCCCTTTATTTCTGCTGCATATATGATTACATTTTTTGTCCTGATTTATTATTTTCTAAGCAGGACAGGGAGAACAATTTATTCTTTTTCTCTTGGGACAAGACTTCAATGAAATTGCAGAGATATATATTTCTCCATACATTCCAGTGTGACATCAGCATCCTTCTCAACAATCACATCTGACTCTTATTCAACTTGAGAACCTCAACCATCATTGAGCATTTCTAGAAGATCAGGACTGCAGCCAAACTGGAATATCAAAACTACTTTCAGCCACATTTAGGAGTTAGAAGAGCTTACAGAGGTACAAATCAAATAGCACTCTTTTAAGAAATAGCACTCTTTTGAGAAATAACACTCTTTTAAGAAATTGGTGTGACACCTGGCTGTGCTCCTATCCTCTTGGTTTTTCCAGGTGGATGTCAGAGCTCTGACAAAATGAGGGGGCTTTCTTTTTCTTTTTTATTCTTTCCAAATAGCAGCATTCCCAGCATTTCTAGGCAGGGTAGCCTCATAGTTATATGTACACACCAGTTACTTTTCCAATTCCAGCTATCTTCACTACCAAAACAAAATCTGTTATCTTTTGTTCATTTAACACCTTAAGCACACAAAGATTTTGGAAGCTGAATCACTGTAGCAAGGCTCAAGTGAAAGTTTAAACAGGGAAAAGGCAAAACAGCTTGTTAAAAGAGGATGCAAATAACACTAATCCCCACAACATTCACAGCACACAGATGTACCTGCCAAGGCTGTAGGGAACTAGTCAGATACATAATAGATTCAGCCCAGGAGACAGAGAGTCATAGAATCACAGAATGGTTTGGGTTGGAAATGGACCTTGAAGATCATCTTGCTCCAAATGCCCTGACAGGGACAGGCACACCCTTCT
This sequence comes from Camarhynchus parvulus, assembly GCF_901933205.1. Lineage (NCBI taxonomy): Eukaryota > Metazoa > Chordata > Aves > Passeriformes > Thraupidae > Camarhynchus > Camarhynchus parvulus. Next base: position 62,736,716 of record NC_044601.1, read on the forward strand.
CTAGACCAGGCTGCTAGACCAAGTAATCCCCATCCACCTGGAGTGACCTTTTCTGTTGCTGTATTGTAGAATAGAAGGGACATTAAAGACCATCTTGTTCCAATTCCCCTGCCATGGGGGATAACTGAGGTGCTAAGAGAATTGGATTTGTTCAGCCTGGAAAAGAGAAGGCTTCAGGGTGATCTAATTGTGGCCTTCCAGTACATGGAAGGGAGCCTACAAGAAAGATGGAGAGGGACTTTTTACAAGGATATGTAGTGACAGAATAAGGGGGAGTAGCTTCACACTGACAGAAGGCAGATTTACATTTGATACTGGAAAAAATTCTTTAGTGTGAGGGTGATGAAGTGCTGGCATAGGCCGCCCAGAGAAATTGTGGATGCCCCAACCCTGGAAGTGTTTAAAGCTATGCTGGACGGAGCCTGAGCAACCTGGTGGAAAAGTGTTTGCCCCACATATCTTGTGCTATATTCTAACATTAATAGAACAAAAGGGATGAGACAGAGCAGGTTTTCTAGCCTGTTAACTATGCCTTACCTTCCTCATCTGTGTCATCTTCCAGGTCAGCAAGAGTTGGAGCACTAGGCAGAGTGTACATAGAGGAACCACCAAGCCGGCACAGCTTTGAGATGCTGTTAATCACCATGGAGCCCAGGGGCATTGGGGTATCTGCAACAAAACCAAGCATTAATCACATCCAGTGTCAGGAAGGCATGGGAGGCATTTATCTTCCTCCAGACATCAAGCTCTGTGAGGTGAGGAATGGTTATACAAGAGCAAAAATGAGGCTTTTTCAAACACAGACTCCCACTTACATGTGATGCAACACCATCTCAGAACTATAAAGGTATGGGAATTACACTGCTGGCAAGGACTGTGCTGCAGCTGTTAACTCAGTCCTGTGAAAAACTAAAAATCCTGGCTACAGGATTTCAGCTACAGCCTCTTCCTCAAAGCTCTCTTCCCTGCTACTGCCTTTCCTATCAGAAACCAACCCACAAATTCACAGCTTACTGGGCAGCTTGTCCTCTTCCACTCCATGTATCTGTTTAGGGTACATGCTCTTGGTTCTCACTTCCATAGAGGATTTTATCAGTGCATAAACATGCGGGTGCTCTTGAAAGAATCCTACAGGACTTGTCATTTGTCTGTGTTTCTGAGGACACACTGTTAGCAGACATCAAGGCAGCAAGCACCCTGTTCAGCCATGTGCCAGTGTGATGGGTTTCAGAAGGCACTGCTGGATGCTTGCTCAAACAAGACAGTTGTACCAGCAGCCTTGGTCTCTGTGCACTTATGACCCCTGAAAACAAGACTCCACAGAGGTCATCAGTCCCCCTTGAAACATGATGGGAGTCATACAGGTGCTAAAGCACTGATATGAACTCTCTCTGAAATGCCATTTCACTTCCTGAGGAAGACCCTGCATTTGACACCCATCTCCAGAAGTAAGCAGTGTCCACAGCCCAACTGGAGAACCCTGCCTGAAGGCAATGAGAGCCAGGAAAAGAGCTGCAGAGTGAACAAACTACCTGATTTTTGCCGAACAAGGACGGAAATGAAGCTTGGACTGCAAATGAAGCTGGTGGAAAGCAGGATCAGGCTCCAACATGTACATACACATTTTAATGAGAAAGAAGCATTATCAGAGGGTGACTCTTCCTACTGATATACGATGGGATAATAACAGTTGTTGCTCTCTACATGAACTACAGAGGGAGTTAGGTATGAGGTTTAAATGACACACCTAAATCTGAGTGTCAACAGATGGCCAGTGTATTACAGAACAGAATTTATGTCATGAATAATTAGTTTCTTGTCAGAAAGAAAGAGTATACGCACCTCTTTTGTGGGATGCCAGAATATGTAAACAATAGATTTTGTCCTGAGAGATGTGTATTGATTGTGCAGAAAGTAAGTTTGAAATTAAAGAGGTTCTGCAGAAGAAGGACTGGCTGCAATGAATTGAGCTTGTCAGTGGAGGGGAACACAGGGACTCACCATCAGTCTTCACACTCCAGGTCATCTGGAAGCCATCGGTCATCAGATAGAAGTTCTTTAAATCCTCAGGTAATACACAGGAGTTTTTCTGCAAATAACAATCAAAGTGTAATGGGAAAATGCAGAACATGTGTCAAACCTTAAGAACAACTGAAAATTGGTACAGAAATATTTGCCACCAAGTTTCTTGCTTCACTCCAAGGTGACTCAAATCAGTTCAAATATCTCATTCTAAAGCCTTGAGGAAAAAACTGCGTATTTCTTGGGACGCTGCTAGTCTTAACAAAGGTAGCTTGGGAAAATTTCACAATGAGCAGTTAGTCATCATAAAATTATTACAGCATTGTTCCCAAACTGAGACATCGTGTTACCTTTTGAGATTAGCAGCCACTCCAAACTCATATAAATCAGAACAATTAGCTTTTTCATATATATAGCTTAAAAGAGTAGGGTTTTGCTTTAAGTGAAATCAGACTAAACTTACCCATTCCACTAAAGCATGTACAATATTAGCACAATGACTCTCTTCTTCTGAGGGATTTCAGCTCCAAGTAAGTGTAAGAAGCCTAGACTCAGAAGCTGCACATACTCAAGTAGATCGGACATTTCACTTAACAAAAAGCATGTGTGCAGACACATGCAAAGCCAGACTCACAAATCTGCTGGTCTGGCTTCACCCCTCCAAACTTCAGTGAATGGTTGTGGCTCCTAAGCCTGCTTCCTTTTGAGCCACCAGTGAAAGAAGCAACCCCAGTGAACTCGAGTTTCTAGGAACCAGAAAACTTCTCCTATACCTGTGTTGGTTGAGGGAGGAGTCGTTCTTTACTTAGACTCTTCAGCTGAACTGCAAATACAAGGATGGAAGGATAAAAGCTTAATCCTCAGAACAAAAAGAAGCCCAAAGAACTATAGGCATTTGTAGATTCTCCTCTGGGGGACAGGACTGGCTGCAGACCAGCGACCCTCTGCTCTTGCGTAAGTGTCAAGTACATAAAATTAAACAGAATAGAAGCCTGCCAGTTTTAAAAACACAAACAACAAGCATGACTAAAAGAGTTACTTGTTGGTCTGTTTGTAACTTTTAGAGAAAAAACCAGGTTGACTCCAATGAGTTCTAATTTAAAATAGTCACATTCAGGGCTCCCAAAGTATCAGACCTCAAAACTCAGGAGAGTGTCCCGTGATGGAGGTTCCACAATCTGTGTATGCTGACTTGCCCAAGGCCTGCACCACTCTCCTTATGGAAAAGTTTCATTAAATAAAGATAGAATATTCTAGTAAACAGTAGCAAAGGAAAAGGAAGATGCACATGCAGTTCAAATAGCTCTGCTTCACTTGGGGCATGAATTTTTTAACATTTCAAGAGAAGAGAGATGTATCTATCCATCAAGAGCAACCTGCCAGCTGTGAATCCAGCTGCAATGCTGGCCTCGAGTCACCAGCTGCTGGATGACCAAGGGAAGGCGCTGGTCTCATCCTGTTCACACATCCTCCCTCCCCTAGGACCAGAACAGCCTTTCTGCCTGTTAAAGCCTTATTCACAGACACTTTTTTTTCAGTTGGTATAGTCTCTGTCTCCTAAACTGGGGTGTACATGATATGTAGGAGCACCTAATCTGCCCGCAACCTTGTGCTTGTTAATTTACTTTTAAAGCACATCCATTAATGTTGATTGACTGCTCCTGAAGAGTCCCAGACACTAATGGCTTTGCAGCTTGCAACAGGGCAGGTCACTTTACTTGCCTCATCAAGCAGCCTGGTCACTAGCTCAGAGCCTTCTTAATCCAGATAGAGAAAATCTTGAGGGTCCATAGGTCTTAAAGCAGATAACCTGACACTGCAGAGGCTGTTTTTAGAAGAATTTACCATCCTACGACAAGAGCCTGCTGATGGCTGAGGACCTGGTGGTAAGTTTAAGGTGATTAATAAACCACATGGACATATCTGAAGTTCTTCAAATGCCTTTAACAAACACACCTTCTTCTGTGGTTCTCCTCAGTCCTAAATATTTATAATTTCATGCTGTGCTTTCATCACTTCTAGTTTCAAGCTGTACCTGTAAGCACAGTGACTATGGCTAAAACTATGAAGAAAGAAACTATGACAGACCTGCTACAAAGCCTCAGCAGAGTACAAAAGTTAACATAACACTTCGACTACATTTCAAATCCCCAGTTCAAACTAATTCATTGCAGCAGTAAAAACACATATGTGAATGGGTCTCCTGGCTTCAGTGGGTGTTCTTCTCCAAGCAGGAGAACCAGATCCACTAGGATGACAAAATCTAAGGTTTAAAAACTTCCACTGTAGTATCCACATAAATCCTGCTACAACTCAGGCACAGCCCAATTAAGCAAATATAGCTAAGACAAGAGAAAAATCACATCTGAATAGGTTTTATGCTCTGAATCCTCCTTTGAAAAAGATCAACATGTGAATGTTTCTCCAGATGGCTGCTGTCTGAATTTATTTCAGGATTCTCTAAACCCTACTGGTGCAAAATATACGGGTAGAAAATGCAGTACCAGAGCAGGTCTGGGGTCTACAGAAAAAGGCCTGTAAATAGAAAACTTCATTAGCACCCATTTCTCTCATCTGATGGAAAGGATTGATTGATCTGTCATATTGTGCTTAGTCACGTGACCACATGACATCAGAACAGTAATCTTCTGACAGAAGTCAGAGAAACAAGATACTATATACTACCAGTGGTTTATCAAACTCAGTGATCTTCTTGCTTAACTGCTAGTTGTCAGGGTTTTGTTCTCCAGCCCCACAAAATACACTCTAAATAACATGTCAGACTTGGCTTAACCACAGCCCTGGCAAGCAGCTGTTTTCATTCCAGTTATCTGGTTACACTCATCAGCTCATAAAACAAAAATCCCAAGTGCTTAATATGGTGTGAGAGGTCTATTCCTTTTCTTTGTTTTTTGTAATATCTCAAAATAGTCTCCCAAGAAAGCACAGTCCATTGAGTACAGAGAAAAATAAGAAAATCTAGTTTTTGTGGCCAGGACCTGATTAGAAGTGGATCCAAAGCTAAGAACCCTGACATATGGCAATTCACTTGAAACACTGTTGAAAGAATGTCTCTCAAGCAAATATACTAAAGAAACAGAAAGCAATCAAAACATATAGCTCTAGAGAGACTTCTCTAAAACATGAATGAGTTTTACCCAGCTTCTGGGGAGAGAAGGAAGGTATTCATGTCACTTCTCAGGGCTTCCAAGAATTAGTCCATATCACTAGCAACCCTTTTCTCTCCCGCATGTCCTGCAGTTTTATGGCTGGTTTGTCCTAGCTATCATTGAATGTTGATGTTAATTTATGTAACATATTGAAATGTTCTTGCACGTTTAATAAACCTGACCTGGGGAGCTCCCAGGACATCACCTTGATTTTCTGGGGCTGCAGTAGACTTGATCTCCTGCTGCAGAGAACAGGACTTCAAAGTTCTCTTGAGGATATTGTTGTGCAGCCAGTTTTTCAACACGTTATAAAGCTAAACAAGAGGGGGAACACGGGGTAAGAAACACTACTTACCTCCCAAAAGTCCTCCAGCCTGTTCCCCATCATGCAGCTTGAAGAAACATAGCTTTCCTCATGCACTGGCCCTGCTGGATCCACTTCCCATCTCTCCCACAGTCACAGCCACAAGGCAAGCTCAACGTGGGTAGATCCTGTGCTCACGGGGATCAGAGATGGGAGGCTTGGCTAATATTAAGGGTGGACAAGAAGGATGCCAAGAAGGACTGTTGAAGGTGCACATTCTGAGTGCATACTTCAAAAAGAGACTCAAAAAGAAATGCTGTAGAAGCAAGGAGGATGACATTCCAGACATGTGCTGGAAACACTATGCAGCAGAGAGGGAGCAGCTCAGGAGGTTCCTGGATTGTGTGTAAAGGTTTGAATGAGGAACCAGGAAACTACAGGCCTGTCAGCCTGACCTCAGTGCTGGGGAAGCCATGGAGATGTTCTTGAGTGCCCATCCCATGGCACCTACAGGAGGTCCAGGGGATCAGGCCCAGCCAGCATGGGTTTGTGAAAGGCATTACTGCCTGACCCAATGTCCTTCTATAACACAGTGACCCTCTTAGTGGATGAGGGAAAGTCTGGGGATGATGGCTTCCTGGACTTCAGAGAAGTCTTTGACACTGTATCCCATAGAATTCTCCTGGAGATACCAGCTGCTTGTGGGTTAGACGCTCTGTTCTCTGAGTTAAAACTGGCTGCTGGCCTGGCCCAGAGAGTGCTGGTGAATGAAATCACTTGCAGCAGGCAGCTGGTCACTAGCGGTGTCCCCCAGGGCTCTGTACTGGGGGCTCTGCACTGTGCTGTTTTTTATCTTTATTGATGATCTGAGTGAGGGAATCAAGAGCTCCTTTAGTCACTTGGAGACAAAGCCAGGCTGGGTGTGAGTGCTGATCTGCTGGAGGGCAGGGGGGCTCTGCAGAGGGATCTGCACAGGCTGGATCCATGGGCCAGGGCCAATTGTGTGAGGTTCAACCAGGCCAAGTGCTGGGTCCTGTCCCTGGGTCACAGCAACCCCTGCAGCTCCAGGCTGGGACAGCGTGGCTGGAAAGCTGCTGAGTGGGAAAGGGCATGGGGGTGCTGGTTTCCAGTGGCTGGACACAAGCTGGGGGTGCCCAGGGGGCCAAGGAGGCCAAAGGCACCGGGCCTGTGTCAGCCATGGAGGGGCCTGCAGGAGCAGGGCAGGGCCCATCCCCCTGTGCTGGGGGCACGGCTGAGGCACTCCTGGAATCTGTGCTCAGCTTCGTTTGCTCACAGCAAGAAGGACACCAGGGGGGCTGGAGTGTGTCCAGAGAAGGAAACAGAGCTGGGGAAGGGTCTGGAGCACAGGTCTGAGAGGAGGGGCTGAGGCAGCTGGAGGTATTCAGACTGGAGAAGAGGAGGCTGAGGGAGATCTTTTCACTTTCTAACGCCTGAAAGGTACTGAAAGTCCCTGAAAGCCAGGTGTGGGTCAGGTTTTTCTCCCAAGTAACAAATGAGAAGAAAAAGAGAAAATGGTCTCAGGTACCTGTGTCCCTCTAACAAAAATGCAGTTTTCTATTTTTTGAAAACCAAAACAAGGATGTGAGTGACTCATTCTTCTTCCAGCTGACACAAGAAAGAAAATGTGATTCAGACACTGCACCAGAGTGCCTCCTAGCAGTATTTCAGTGTAACACCTATTTCTAAAAATTGCATGTGGAGGGGAGTAGAACCATTGCCAGCCTAATTTTAGGAGTGGGAAAGATTTCTTAGGATGAAATGGTTATTAGCACTGGTTTTCTGGTGACCAGGTAACTGTCTCTACTCCCTCTTGTACTTCTTGTCTCTCTTGGGGAAAAGGTAACAACTTAGTAGGTTTAAATATGAGGAAACATTGAAAAATCTGGTTTTATTAAAATATAATGAACTGCTTACAATTTTAGGAGAAGGGATGCTTTACCCATGTAAATACACTTGGCAATCATACACCTTAAGCATTTTTGTGTGTGTGTTGATTTCCAATAAATTCTTCAGGAGCGATTTCCAGCTTGATTTCCTGACATGTAACACTTAGCAGCTCTTTCCACTGGGAAACATTTCTTCTTCTCTCCTACAGCCTTACTGCACTAACTCCTGTCATGAAGCTCAGCTTCCCCTGCAAAGCTTCATGGCAGCTAAGGGACATTCAACAAGCTTAAAATTTTAAAGATTATTTTAATCTCAGCAAGGTGAGATTTTAAAACACAGCAGCATCCAGTTACGTAGTAGCACAAACATGGCACAGCACAATTTAAGAAATCATGGCTGATGGAAACAAAAAAGCATAGACCCAGCATGAATAAAACAATATGTTAATTAATAATTTTTGAAGGTTGATTTTCTTTTAAGAACTTCTGAACACCTGGATTTTTTTCTCAGTAAAACAATTGCAAAACTGAAATAGGACTGGAAAAATTTATTCCATTAAATAATCTAAAGAACAAAGCTTTTATTTGGTGAGTCTGTGGAATGCCCTGCAACATGAGTCTTAATAGGGAAGTTGTTGGGGGAAAAATAATGTAGTTTTGGGAACAGTTTCACCAGTTTTTCCTACATCACAGAAAAATAGTTTCAAATAGTTTGAAAATAGTTTCATAACGAAATATGAAACTATTTTCATAGTTTTAACTTCATAGGGAAGTTAAAAATATACTCTGATGAAATCGTGTTAAAAATCTCAGCCATGGAGAAATGATTATGTGTATAAGTATTGCCACCTAGTGGCCATAAATCCGATAAAAACAAATGTATTCAAATTCAAGAAAGGTAAGTTTCAGGAAAAATTAGGTACAAGTTCATCCTGGAATGGCTTTGTGAATTGTTGAGTGCATTCCACTTAATCATCATAGCAGGACATTTTGTCCTGTAACTGTGTAGACTGGGTTAGAGTCACACTTCATCCCCATAGCTCAAGGGAAAAACAAAGGAAAAAAATCCAGTTACCTTTTAATTTGAGAAGGGAGCTTTAATTTTTTTTAATTAAAAAAATTGTCAAAGAAAAGGGAACCAAAACCAAAGAAACAGACAGCCAAGTCCTCCACTATTAGAAGTCCAACACAACTGTACTCATCTAACTTTCAACATTTACATCCACAATTGACTTAGTCCATTGCTGGGTAGTGGGGGGAGGGTGGGAACTGAAATTTGTTTTGGCTTCTCCTGAATGAAGTGCTTCGTCTACAGCACTTGTCTGGCTTTACAAGAATAGCTCAGTTGTGAAATAAACCCATTTTAGTTTAGAGGAGAAGCAGCGCCTGAAAATGAGAGGAATAAGCACCATGTCCAGGAGAAGCAGTCCTCTCCACTCAACAGAAGAATGAGCAAATATTACTCTGTGTTCCCAGACCTGAGCGGGCTTACAGTCATGGTGCCTCAAACTTTCCAGCTCAGGTAACCCAATACCTGAACAACAGCTACAGGAAACCAGGGATCGGTTTACACAAACCTGAAAAACAGGACATTTCTCCCTGACCACAATTGCTGACTTCTGGACAAGTTCCAGTAAGTAACACACAGGTTTACACCACATACATTCTGACCTGGAATATATATATATATATATTATTTTTTTTTTTAATATATGTTCTTGATAAATGTCACTAATTGGAATAAGGCATTGCCAAAACTAGTGTAAGACTTTTCCTCACTGTTTAGGAAAAGCAGTAAATGGCACGGTGTCAAAGGGGAAGGTATTTTATGCAGTGGTAACAAGAGCAGTCTCTGGGAGCAGCTGCTTTAGGCCACAACCAGGGTTAGAGCTGAGGGAGGATGATTCACTCACCTCCATTCTCTGCCATGTCCCTTTCCAAGGGCCACAGTGCTTCTGCTGTCCCATCCCTAAACATGCAACACCTACCAAGCAGTTATTCAACCACGGCCATGGGATTTATGAAGAAATGTGTATTCCAAAAAGGAAATGAAAATGCCCTGAGTCACACAATAGTTTACAGGAGCTCTCTGATCACACAGATTGATGAAGTAAGGTCAGATAATGCAGAGTGAAGGTAGCACGTGTCCTTCACAGTCTCCTACAACAGGCAACGGGACATGTCCTAGCCAAGAGATTGGGTTGGGTAGCCAAAGAAGGGGTGAAAAAAAGGGATATGAGAAACTGAAGCGAATGGCTTAGACTTAAAATAGAAAAAGATAAGTGGAACAAACTGGGTAGCTTAGTGTTATCTGCCAACTTGAGGCCTTACCTTTAATGGCCATGGATAATAAAGCACTGCTTCATTTTATTTGAAGGGAGTTGGAAAATGTTTTCGGACCTGAGTCAGAAAACTGTTTGCTCCCCATTGAGTCACCACTGCCTACTACAGTTATGTGGTTTTTTTTAGAGCTGTCATGCTGAATGTACCCACACTGATGATGTTTCTCTAACAAACCAGGTGCATGTGACAGCCTAAAACAGTGATACTTGATTAAGAAAAACCCAACAACACCTGCTTAGGCTGCACTGTACATCAAACTTGGTAACAAGCTGTCTCATAAACACAAGGTTGCCATTACACTTGACATTCTCCATGGGCTGTTGCACATTCAAACTGACCTCACTGCAGTTTTATCAGGAAAACACTCACTTGTTCCCAGGAGACGATTGTGTGGCGTTCAGCTGGCTCCTTTTCCACAAAAGTCACTTCAGCAACTCCTGGGGAAGTCTCTGAAAGGAAAAGAGAAGCATGTTTGCAGCTGGCATGGGTGACAGCAACACTGTGAGACAGACAATTTTGCAAACTAATCTGAGTGACAGCCAGGGAAAAGGCATTAATGATTGCAAGCATTGTGCTGGTGACTGAGCAGTCCCTTTCTTTCGTCTGTAACTGTACTTTGCATGTCTTGGCATGAGGATGTCTAGTGCTGAACAAAATGTTATCCTTTGATTTTTTAATACATATATATGCACACATCATGATATGTCTACACATACACTAATTCAGTGGGTGGCATTCCTGCCCAGGGTGGGAGGGGTTAGAACAAGATGATCTTTAAGGTCCCTTCCAACTCAAACCATGCTATGATTCTATGATGTAAGCACACCCCATTTATCTTTAAGGTGTGATCTTTTGCAGAGGTTTTCATAGAAAAATGGAAAAAAAAATCAGTGATTGGTTTTGAAGCAAACTTCTACAGGGGAATGAATCTTTATTTGCAAGCATGACCTACGGTTTCTGTTGAGTAGGATATCCTCACCTGGGCACAAGATGTAGTGTAGTGCTGCTGTGGACTGCTAACAACCCTATTCCACAAGGGCAGGCACATTTCAGCTCTGGATTCAGTGGGTTTGGACAGACAAAGAACCTGGTCATGCTGAAGGGATCTGCATGAGCAAACATCAGTTCTCTGGAACCTCAGCTGGACGCATGAAAATTTGTTAAAAGCACTGAACTACTATCAATCTATAAAAATCTTATGAATATTTTATGGGAAAGAATGCTATATAAATGTAAGATACTAAGCCACATGGTGCTTTCAGGTGTGTGATGGCAGAATAGACTCCTTTACAATTACTATTTTATAATGTTTTATGTCACCCACAGCCAACTGAAATAATTCCCACTGAGATAATTCTCTTTGGATCAAATCCAGAAAGACTACTAAATTGTTGTGGGAACTGCAAGCCCAGCAGACAGGGCCATGGAATAGAAGTGATAACTATGCAAGGCTTTCAAGACTGGCTCTGCTGTGAAAGTATTGGCCCCTAAAGCAGTCACACACATTACAATTGCTTTCTGGTAAAACATACACAGTGCACCAGACAGGAAAAGCAGGCACTAGAGAGCTTTGGTTTATTTTTCGTCTTCAATGCCAGGCTTTTAATTCTATCAATAGCATTGTTCTTGTCTGTTCTGTTGGTGGAACAGCGGCACTCAGTTTCAGGAAGCCTAAACTTCACTTCAGTTGGAAATATTGATTGTTACATTGTCAGATAATTGAAAAGAAAAAACAAGGCATCAGATAAATAAACTCCAAGTTAAAGACATTAAAAAATTTTCATAGTTGGTCACACAGGTAAATTTGTCTGGCCAAAGGGGACCCCCAACACACAGAAGACTCTGATGTTTCACAAAGTTTCACTTCTGGTAGGTGGGTCCAAGGCTGGGGGATCTGTCTCTTGCTCAAATATAAGCTGTCTGAACAAGAGAGTGGAATCAATTATCTAACTAGTCTTTTCCATCTAAGCTATGCAAACCTTATGACAAGTTGAGGAGATTATAATAATGGAGTAATTGTTATTTCTGTGATCAAAGAAAACAGCAGGGATGTTTAATTCATCATGCACAACATCTTGGCTGGGATGACAGAAGATTAAATATCGTATCAGTCAAAGAAGACGTCTATGAACGAGAGAATGCAACTTCTAAAGAGGTCTGAACCAAATCCAACATCAAAAGAAAGAGAAATTCCATCTTAAAAGCCCAAATATTATATTAAAAATATACTGTGGGTAAACTGAAGACCATGTTTAACAAATGCATGTAGGTATGGACAGGAGCGCCACTGAATATTTGGGTAAAGTTTGCAATGAGTTGCTTTTCCTTCCAGATGGAAGAAATTAAGAAGCCACTTTAGTGTCACCTAGATACATGAAAAAGCCTAACTTCTTCAGACTACACCCTATAAATTAATCTGAATCAAGATCATAGTAAACTCTGCCCTATTTTTAGGACATTTCATCTGGAAGTTCCCAAACCCACTTTGCAGTATTAATCAGAAACAGTCTATGTAATGGTGTGACACAAAGCTGAAACAGGAAATCTCAGGATTTTCAGTCTTTACAGTACTGCTAATACTGCCTGTAAGCTGGCTAAACTCAGCCTAATTTCAAAATGTTTTAATAGTTACATTCTTATCTAATACACAGCGCTAACAGTGAGGTATGGTTCCATCTTGGGCATTCCAGAAGAGGTAACACCTTCCATTCTGACTTAGTTATGAATAATAAATCTTTCTGGAATTTTCTATTACTCACAGAACTTCAGCAAAATGAGTACTGGCAATGGGAAAGACCTCTTCCTTTTTTCCCGTCAAGGTATAGCCTCCACAATGCTTGTGAGAAATACCCCTTCTTGTAGGGACTTCCACAGAGACTAAAGTTAAAAAAAAAAAAAACCCAAACCAACAAAACAATGCCTGACTGTATTTTAAGTTAGGCAGAAAATATCAAGTGACTTCATGAGACTTTCCGAAAGATTTAAAGTAAGATAGTTTCTAGTAGTAATAAATAGAGAGTGAGGCGTCACTCTGAATGAGATACCCTTTGTTATTTGAAAGAAACAAGCACTGAACAGACTGGTTATGTTTCCCAATTAGCTAAGCAATTCTAATTAATTTGGTGGCACAGTTGAAATGCCTTGGACTACTTCACTGCAAAAAATGGGCCAAATTCCCACAAGGTATGGAGAGACAGAGAAAAGAAGTGGAGTAAACCATCACTGTGATGGACATTGCTGTATTGCACAATACAAGTTGTCAGCAATGCAGAGAGAAAAAGAAATAAACACAAACCAGGAAACACCTTCCATGTGAAAGGGATGTTGCAGGACTTTCAGAGCCATACATGCATTGCCATGTCCCGCTGGTGTAGACAACACACCTACCCAAAACAGTTTATATGGCAATACAACATGCAGACACAGCTCACATCTCACATCTCTCACACACCTCAGGGTGGTGAAAATGTGGGCAGGGCTAGTCATTTTTTAAAAAGAGCTACTTCAAAGAAGCTTTTGCCATGATAATGATCATCAGTTTCACTCACAGAGTGAGTGAAAACTCACAGAGCAGAGATAACGTTATCGTGACCTCACAACTAACAAAACAAACAAACAGGAAAAAAATCCACTCACCACCCCCCTCAAGAAGTCTAATAATAAGTCAGTATGACAACACTGATCGGAGATTGAGGGTAAAATCCTGTCCTCACTGAAGCTCAGGGAAAGAATTTAACCCTGATCTTTTAATCTCATCTGTCTGAGCAGCTATCCAAACCCATGCGCAACTATAGATACACTGAGGTTATCAGGTGAAACTCAATGCCTCTTTGGTGTGAGATGATAACAGAGCTCACTTTTGGCTCTAAGATTCCCAGGAAGAAATTCCAAGACTGCAATTTGTAAACTTGTACACATAGCTTGGGATAGATGTATGGCTTTTCAGCCTTACAGTCTGAGACAGTTCTGTGCTCTGTGCTGCTGATGTATGAAAGGTCTAATGCTGAAATCCTTTGCACACACAAATACTTCTACAAATCCTTGTGATTCTACTGATATGAGTAAAGTTTTGTCTGAGAATACTTCCTTTGGATGCCTTGCAGTTCTGCTGAACTTCAGAGGGAGCTGAGGGGATGCAAGAAGGCTCAGTATCTGAGCAAAACCTGGAAATGACAATCAGGGCATTTTGTGGAACAAGTCTCAATGTGAGTTGCAGAATGAGCTGCAGGGCAATTATTTATATGGATCTGATCCCGAGCAGATTGACAAATCGGCCTTCTACCAGAACACTGATGAACCATGCCAGACTCCCCTTCACGAGGCACACTCCCTGCTGACTCCACATTAACACAGAGGATCAAATTTAGGCACAATTTACACAGGAAGGTTGTATGGAGACCTCATAGGAATATTGCAATATCTGGAGGGGGCCTACAGGGAAGATGGAGAGGGACTGTTCACTATGAACTGTAAGTGAGAGCACAAGGAGCAATGGATACAAATTGAAAGAGGGGAAATTTGGGTTGGGTATTAGGAAAATTTCCACTTTGATGGTGGTGAGACACTGGCAGGTTTGCCCAGAGAAGCTGGGGATGTCCATCCCTGGCAGTGTTCAAGGCCACGCTGGATAAGGCCTTAAGCAACCTGGCCATGGCATCAGGGCTGGGACTGGATGATCTTTGCAGTCTCTTCCCACCTTTTAACATTCAATGATTCCATGATTTTTCATAAAACACTACCTTCTCCTTCTCTGGTGTTTATGAAACTCTTAAAGTCGGGAGATTCGGGATTCCTGCCGTTGCTTCCAGAAACAAGGATGTGTCTGTGTGCGTGCATAGGCTGCTCAGCTGCGCGATTCACAGGAGGGGCTGTCACAAACGGGTGGCTCCCCCCGCCCCCGGTCTGCCCCCGGCCTGCCCCCGCCCCGTGGGCTGTAGCTCAACGCCACTCACCCAATATCCTTGTGACGCCCAAGGTGAGCTTGTCCAGGTAGGGCTTGATGCCGGTGGGGAGTTTTTCCTCCATCCTCCGCGGGACCCTCCTGTCTCTACCCAGCCTGACAGAGAACAATGCCTTTCTGGCCTTCCTACTGCCCCGTAGCCGCAGGGTACGCTGGGAATAATAGTTCTTCCGGGCAATGCCCTGGTCGGCCCATGGCGGCCGCCGGCGCTCAGAGGACTACGATTCCCGGCATGCCTCTCAAAACACTGTGTGCCTCAGGGGCAGACAACCAATGGGCGGCGAGAGTCGGGGGTGCGGCGGGGGTATGCGGGGAGTGGCGGCTGTTTCAAGATGGCGGCGGCGGCCGCCGGTGTCGGTGGAGGTGCTCGTCGGGGCCGGAGCTGTATCCTTGCCTGGGGGTCGGTGTGAGGGGACAGCGGCGGGAGGGGCCGCCAGGGGCGTGCAGGGTGGCCTGTCGAGGGGTTTGGCGTGGAACCGATGCGGCGCTGTGGGTCGGGTGGGGTTCTGTGGCCGTGGCAGAGGCTATGTGAGGGCTCCGCTGGTGAGTGTGGAGGGGGCTTAGCCTGCGGATAGGGAGTGGGTATGTGCCGGTTTGTAGGGGTTACGCGGGATTTCATAGCAAAAGTGACGTGGGAAGAGAAGGGAGGGTCGTAAGTCCTTTTCAGTGTGACCAGCTGTGAAATCTCGGGGCAAGTAAATATATAGGAAATGGGGAAATTGCGTTCAGCTTGTGGGAACTTGTCAGAGAACCAGTAGAGAGAATGAAGTTGAACGGCCCGGAGAAAAGGAGGCTCAGGAGTGACCCTGTCGCACTCTATCACTGCCTGACAGGAGGTTGGTTGTGGCCGGTTGGAGGTCGGGCACTTTTCCCAGGTGACAAGTGACAGAACAAGAGGGCACAGTCTTAAGCTGCTCCAGGAAAGGTTTAGGTTGGACCTTAGAAAGCATTTGTTCGCACAGAGGATGATTGGGCATTAGAATGGACTGCCCAGGGAGGTGGAGGAGTCATCATCCCTGGAGGTGTTTGAGGAAGGACTGGACCTGGCACTCAGTGGTTGACACGGGGGTGTCCAGTCACAGGTTGGGCTCGATGATCTCAGAGGTCTTTTCCACTCTCATTGATTCTGTGATTCTTTGAAACTGAGGCTAGAAGCTGAGCAGGGAAGAGATGTGTCTTTTGTGACTGGCACCTAAACTTGACTACAAGCAGAACATTTTGGGTGAGCCTGTGTGGGACTTGGAGGGCTCTGTCAGTGAGGGATGAGTCTGAGGTTGGGGTGGTTTCATCTGCAGAGGACCTGCAGGCTCCTGTTGTGGGAGGCTACGTGGGGCTGGACACGTAGATGGTGTGGGTGGTGGCTGTGGTATTGGGAGCTCAGCCGGTACAAGCCTGGTTGTGGAGAGATGTGCTTGTGTGGCTCAGGGAACCAAGAGCTGCCACTGCTGTTTGGGCTTGTGTGGCTGAGTTGGAGGCTCAGCGACTTGAAGTCAGGGGTAGAACTGACAGCCTGGCCTGGGAAATTTAGAAGCTGACAGTTTAGTTCCAGTTATGAGGGGTTTGAAGCACTGCTGTTAGTCAGACTGAGAGTGGGATGTCAGCATCAACTGGAAGAGATTGGAAAGAAGAGTATGTGTCTGTGCTCTTTTATTTATGTTTGACTGCACACTCCCTGGGACAATGTGAAAGTGAAATGGGCCAACCATCCCATGGCCTGTTTAGGGAGCATGTTGTTTCGATTTTCCATCTGTGTAAAGTAAAAAAGATTGTCTGTAACTTTTTCTGTGATGTGAATGGGATGAAGGTGTGTGGCACATGTTGGATTTATTGCCCCTGTCATTACTCTGCTCAGTTGTGGAAGTGTTGATGCAATTGACAGTCTATTTTTATCAGTCAACAGGTTGTTTCCTATAACTAGATATGGTTTATAGAGCCCAGCAGTGGCCTCATGCATCATGATATTCTAAGGAATGAAGTTTTTTCTGACAACCATTTCCATTCTATGTGTTTTGGTGAATAAGCAGTGTTTCCTCTGACCTTGGAAAAGTTTAAATCCTTAGAAAAGCATGTGGCACAATTTAAAAATAATGGTAGTGTATGCTTTCAAAAAAAGAGGAGCAATTTGGTAGATTGGTTTAATACATTTAGAAAACAAGTTCTCTCCATCCTTGTTGAATCGACTCAGCACAGGAAGGCAGGTTGTACAGGTGAGCTGTACCAGGTGTTGAGCTTCTCCAGTCTCTCTCTCTGCTGTTCATTGAACTTCAGCTGTGGTGGTACGTGGCTTTTAATACTACACCTGCCTTACTGGCAGTCTTGGGAGGCACGTGGCAGTGGGTTAAATGTTAGAAGGTTGATGTGGTGCTGTCCCCAGTCTGTTACTCTGAGGCAAGGACGTTGCTTATGAATCAGCCTCTGAGTCATTGTGATTTTGAGTCCAGCTGATTGAGGTAGCCTGCTCTAACTCTGAGTAGTTCTAACACACTGGGCTGCAAAGCTTCACCAGGAGGGTTGTCCTGGTAGCTGCGGGGAGTAATAGTGACAACATTGACTAGTCTTTGCATCCTGCTACTAGGAATTTATCCACAGCTGGCAGTACCAGAGGCACACTCTAGAAGCAGGATGTTGTTTAGGCAGATCGTTTTATTTCCTATAGCCATGTGTTGACACACAGATTAACCGTATGTCAGTTGAGTAGGAACTGCCTGTGCTGAAGTTTGTTGTTTCCTGAAGCACTGTGAGCTGAACATACACTTCTCAGTACCCTGCAGCTTGCTGTTGTGGCTGTGCTGACACAGCTGTTTGGGCTGGGCTGCGATCCAGACTTGGACTTTTGATCCATCTTGGTGCATTTTGAAAAGAGGGTACGCACAGTGCCTTCCTCGTGGAGTTTGTTCAGCTTCCTCTCCCTGTGCTATGCCCCCACAGTGTGTTCTGGCAGCTGGAGGTGGCAGGCTGCAGCTCACATGTGAGAGCAGAAATGCTCTCAGTGTTTGTAGAGAGAGCTGGCTTTGACTGCAGTACTCACTGAATGTGTTTTTAAACTGGTGTGAGGCTGATGAGTGATAATTGTTTACGAGTGATAGAGTGCATCAACAAGATCATAAGTGAGCCTGTGATCAGGCCCTTCCAGTGTGACAAGTACCAGATGTGTGATGGACAGTGGGTGTTCACTGAAGTTGCTGTCCACAGGGGGAAACTCCTAGACTTTTCCTAATTTCCTCCACTTTGTGGTAATTTACTAAATTAAGTTTTTGAGATGGTGCTCTCAGAATCAAATTTTAGTTAAGGCAAGAGTTTGTACAGGGTCACTGAAATATTTCCACAGTTATACTTTATTGTATGAATGCAGCTGCAAAACCTTAAATGCATTTATCTCTTAACAGTAGAGAAATTAGATAGTTGAGTAATTAGTAGAAATTTGATAGTAGTAGAAATTTGACAATTGAGATAATTGGCCAACCGTAGAAGGCTGAGGAAAGTAAAGGGGTATAAACAGAAGTTAATGGAGGAGGATTTTGTGCCCTGTGTTTTTGTTTTCCACTTCAGTATTGCCCTGGTTTCAGCTGGAATAGAGTTAATTCTTTTCCTTGTGCTTGGTATGCTGTGTTTTGTATTTAGCATGAGGATAATTCTGATAACACGCTGATGTTTTGGATGTTGCTCAGCAGTGCTTACCCAAAAACATGGACTCGGGTGACCCGTGCTCTGCCAGAGAGCAGATGCAGAAGGAGCTGGGAGGGATCAGGTCCAGGAGCTGGCCAAAGGGAGATTCCATAACAGAACATCATGTCCAGTACATAAACTGGGGAGTGCTGGCTGGGAGCTGCCAGTTCCTGGCTGGGGAAAGGTTTGGGCATTGTTCAGTGAGCAGCTATACTGTGTATCACTTGTTTCTTTCAGGTTTTAATTCTCTCTCCCTCTTCCCTTTTGTTGCAGTTATTATTATCATCCTATTTTATTTTGTTTCAGTTATTAAGCTTTTCTTATCTCTACCCCTGAGGTTTACTGTTTCTCTCTGGTTTTCCTCCCCACTTGGGGCAGGGAGGTGGACAGGGAGTGACTGTGTGGTACTGAGTTGCTGGCTGGGATTAAGTCACAAGTATGTTAGTTATTCATGTGGGAATAACAATCCTTACGTTCAGCTAAATGAAACTGCTCCTTGAAAGAAGACAGTATGGTTTACACCCTTCCCTTACTTATATTGAGTCCTATTTTTAGGCTTTCAGGAGGCAGAGATTCAAGTTCAGCGACTGCTAACAGTAAGAATGACTGCTAATAGCACAAATAATATGGTGCCATGTTGTTTCTGGTTTTAAAGTGTTTTCTGTGGTCAAGTAATTCAATAGTTAAACCTCTGGGATATTTGAAAGTTCTTGAAACTTAAAGAAAATCAGTCCTCAAGCTTTTATGATTACTCATCATGTGATGATCAGATGAGAATGACCAGTTTGAAACCTTTTGTGTTTGTCCTCATTTATGTTGCTTAGAATGTATTGCCCAAATAGATTTCATTGCAATATCAAAATACACTGTTTCAGAATTTGCTTTCCCTACACATCAAGATGTTCCATATAAACTGTTTAAATTTAAATAAATATTATTAGTTCATTATCTTAGTAATTGCTCTTGTAACTGGGACTGGTCCCTGGGATGTTTTGCAAAGGTGACCTCTGAGATTATCTTTACAGGCTGAAAGTTAATGCACAGTGAAGAAGGAGTAAGGCCTTTTGTTTTAGCAATTTTTGTGGTGATTTTTTCTTAACCAAGTTTTCCTTGCTTTTCTTGCTCCCAGAATGTTGACTGTTTTCTTATCAACAGCTATGTAAAATTAAGAGGCCAAATACTTATTTTTATATCCTGTTTAAAGAGCTAAGCTTGCACTCTTTCTATTTCCTTTAACAAAGCCACATGCAGCTTCTGATGAAGAAGATCCACTGGTACCTGTTTCAGGTATGACCTTCTAATAGACATAAACAAAGTTTTTTACCCGTGGATGTTAAAATTTGCAGTGCTTTTTCAGGTGTGTGGTTTGTGTACGTAAGTGTGTGTAAGGTAGAGAGTCATCATAAGTTGTAATGGGACATACATGATTATAGCAGAGGATTTATGCTCTGCTGCTTAGATAAGCATACTGTATAAGATGAATAGTTCCAGGGGAGTTGTTTCTGTTGCAGGTACAGTGTGGCTTTATCCAATTTATTAGGCAAGCTGAATTTTTAATGTGGTCTCCAAGGAATGTTGAAGCATTAGAGGTGTTAGGTCTTTTGTAAATTTTGAAGATATCAATTGAAATGAAGATTCATTGTGTACAGATAAAGCAATTTTTTTTTTTTTTAGTTCTTTTGACCTTGATTTACTGAGTGCATACTTGTGTACATCGCTGTGGAAAAGATGAATGCTCTTAGTTCCCCTTCAGAATTCTCTTAATTGTTTTCAAACACAGCTCTTAAAGTGACACAAGGTCCTGGAAACGTATCTGGGGATGGTTAACTCTAGACTGAAACTGTGTGTGTGTGTCATCCAGCAGTTATAAGTTTTGAAGACTTGTGCTCTTTAGGTTTGGGGTACCCTTCAAAACTACTGGGGAAACATCTCTGTCGAACTATGAAACACATGCAGAGATTTTTAAGCCAGGTGATGTTGGATTGTTTTTCTCTGGGCCTTGCAAAGAAAGCAGTGATCCTAAATGATGGAAATTGATTCACTGTGGGAAGTTTTCTACCACTTCTTTGGAGGAGAATTTCAGGATCATTGTTTTTGCTTGTGTATGAGCATGGAGATATTAGAGTTTATAATTTAGTTCTTTCACTTGAATTCTGGCACACTTCTGAAATTAATTACCCAAATAATTGTAATTGATCTGCTAGTATGAAGTTAATATTTTTTGTTCAAAACTTTTTGCACTTCTGAATAGTCAAAAATTAACCCTTGAGGCAGTACCAAGTAGCTATGGGCTTTAATCTGGTCCTGGGAGGTTTTAGTGTTAGTGTCAGTGTTGGCACTATGTAATTGCAGCATCAGAATTTTCAGTGCTTTCATGTTCTTACCATTCATAGTGGTGATCTAATTCTAATTATGGCAGGAAGTGTTTGACAGATGAGCTGTGGAGTGTGCACTGCAGTGTTGCCTTACTCATTTGCCTGGTCCTGAAAGGAACAAACAGCCTGAGCATCAGTAGGTTGGCTGTGTAACAGAAAAAGTGATATTTTATTATATGAGTGGTGCTTTTAACAGCTTTACTGCTGGTTGGTTCTTTACTGTCTTTGGGTATCAAAGCAGGAGCTCAATTTTATGCTTTTGCATCTTACTCAAACACAGTTTATTTGCACCGAACTTCAGTCTGAAGACATAATGTGCATTTCAGAATTTACAAAATGTTCATTGTGGCTGGGTGTGTTTCAGTGCCATGCACCTCTTCTTCTGCTGATATATTCATCTTACTGAAATTTTGTAGGGAGTGAGAGGCCGGGGGCTACTGCAGACCTATTCCTGAGGTGCTCATTCTTTTCAAAAAACGAGCTGCTAACGCAAGGTTGCCTTTGTGGAAGGCAAGAATAGGGCCCCTTTTCACTTTATAATCTGCATGTTCTGCTTGTCTTTCACTTACAGGAGTGTCTACAAAAGGAAATTTAAGAACAAGGTGTTCGCCAAAATATCAAACAGGTCAAACCGAACTGAAGGTGCCTGTAGCTGTTGCTTCTGTTTCCATGGATCCTGATAGAGGTACAGGAGGTCTGACAGGGCAGCAGGTCAGTAAAAGCAAATTTTTTTTGCTCTTAAGAGTGCACAGTGTAGAAAAAACAGCTGAAAATTATCAGATTGAAAATGTTTAAACAGTTTTAGAGTATTATTTTTACAGTCTGTTATGCTTTTTGCCTACTTTACGTGGTGGCTTTCTAGCAGAAATTATCACCTGAAGAGAACAAAGGGTGAATGTGCTAATTTGTGTAAGTGGGGCTATGTAAAACAGATTATTTATATTTCTGTTTGTGTACTTGTACAGAGGCAGTGCATGTAGCCCTGGGTTGTGCCTAACCTATTGTTCACTAGCTAAACATGCAAGAAGTTTTGTTCATTTTATTAATTTTCATTGCTCTAGTAATCTCATTTAGAAATTGCATGAGTAAAAACTAATTTTAGGGACCTTTTTGCTGTGCCTGCTCATGTTAGAAAGGTAAAACCACTTTTTGTTTTTGATAGTAAAAGTTCAAAATGCATTTGAGCAGTAGAAGTAGCTTTGTCAGTTGATGTCAACTGCTTTGAATTTTGTGGTCTCCTCCTGTGAGGCTAGGTGATGTGTTTCTACAGTTCCTTGCATTAGAAATTCCAAAGCAGCGGGGTTTCCTTTGGAAGGTTATTCTGTATTGTGACAGATGCTGTGATGTTTAGAAATCTGTGGAGAGATGCCATTTTTCTAACGTGGTTTGTGTAGTACAACGACTGTGTAAGTCATTTGAGGAGTGTTGAGTCTCTTGCCTACCAGTCATCTTGGGCCAGCTTGTAAATCACTGGGGTTAGCTTCTTCCTGCTTGCAGGCAGGATCTAAAACCTTTGACTGATTCTGCATCATCTGTTTTATTATCATGCAGTTAGATCTTGTTCTTCATCTAAGATGTCCTTCTCTGCCTTTTGTGTGCTGAGTAACTGCTGTGTGTCAGACATGTAGGTTCAAAACTCTGATGTGAAGACAGATCACACAATTCTTGTTGCTTTGACAGTGTCATTGCCCTTCGAATCCTTCAGCATGACACATGACTAGTTATTAAACTAGTATTAATTTTTAGGGCTTTTCCTGGACATGTATATTTCCCTTTCTCTGTTTATCGGTACTTGCTTTTAGAGGCTGGTATGTACCTCTGCTTTGCAAATGATGCTGTTAAGTGGCATGCAGATAAATTCCACAAATAGCCCCCATTATGCAGAGTCTTTATGTAGAAGCATCTCTTCATAAGTGTATACAAGCCTGCTGCCTCACAGATGCCTTCATATGCCACATTAAAATCTGTTTTGTTGAATGGTGCATTGATTGCGTTACTTGTTGTCTCGAGAGTTTTTACTCCTTTTTTGTGAAAGCCATTGTATAAATGGGTTTTGGTCTACTCTTTTTTAAAAATACAATGCCTGATACGTGAAATCTTAATTGGTGACTTGTGCTTTTGTATTATTGACAACAAGATGTGTTCAAAACTATGTTTCATTTTTGTCTTTTTAAACCTTCTGTTTTTTGCTTGCCTTGCCAAATTCTTATAGAAACTTTGTACTCTGAAGATAAGCTCTGAATACTTGAAACCAACAGAACACATGTTTTTACTCGTTATTGAAGAGGAACTTCTTTTGCGTGGAATTTTCATCAACAACACAACTCACTTTCTGCGAAGCGTTGTGTGCATGTTTAGGGAGAGCTGATGGCTTTACTATGACTTAGAGTCATAGAGGGGCTGGGGTTGAATGGGTCCCTAAAGATCATCCAGTCAAATCCTCCTGCCATGGGCAGGGACATCTTCCACAAGTCCATGATGCTCAGAGTCTCATCCAGCCTGGCCTGGACATAATTCTGAGTAAAATGCTCTAGGTTGGAGTAGGTGAGCTACTGTGGTCCTTTCTGGAGTAGGTGAGCTACTGTGATCCTTTCTGTGATTCTGCATGATTTTGTCATGCAGTTATCACCTTCCAGGGTGTGGAGAATATCTTTCCCGTACTGAGTTCCAAAACTGTCTTCTATCCTGAGCTGTGTAGAAAGGACAGAAATCTGGGAAAAGGAAAGAGTCTTGGCCTCTACCTCCTTTGTTGTCTTCTTTAGATGGTCGAGCTGTTGCTGTGCATTATTCCACAGCTTCATTTTGATGTGTTTCGTGGTACAAGTCTTCCTCTGATAATTTCCTGTGTGCCATCTTTGCATACTTGTGGGTGATAGGAAAAACTGATATTCCTCTTCATCCCACAGAAGTTTGTCTGACAGTATATACATCGGTTTGGGTAGTAGTTTTTGAGACCTTCTGTTAAAATCCCCTTCACTAATATGATCAAGCATCATTCTCTTTTTTGAGGACTGTAACTTTTCATTTTTCTTAAAGAAGTTTCATCATCTGTCTGCTAAAAAAAAAGGCACACATTTTTAGCATGCGAAGTGAAATTCCTTCAGCCATACGTTTAGTTGAATTCAGTCAAGTTAGACATTCTCTCTTCGTTTGTAAGTGACATATGTTTGGGAAGAAAACTATGAAATCAAATGCCCTGTGAAAAGTGTTGAAATTTGCCTTGTGAAATTGCTTTCCCCCTCGCCCCTGAGAAGAATACTCTGAAGTTAAAATGAAGGATCACACAGGTATAACATGAGTCTGTGTGAAAACATCACCTCTCTTTGTAGTGGACATTATTCTTTTAACTGTTTTTAAGATGCTGTTTAATTAGCTAAGAGGGAAAGGGGTCACTTCCTCTCTGGTGTAGATCAGCGGCTTTTACTGATAATAAGAGAAGCCCAGTGTTGGCTTTGTATTTTTTTGTGCATTGTTGTGTTGACTTGGCCAAACTGCAGAGCATCTGGTGGCATTCTTTTATCTGATCTAAAGCACTGCATGCACTTGGAGGGGGGGGTTGTTAAAGTATAAACTGAAACTCCTTCAGATTGAGTGGACATACTGAGATTTACCAAAATCCTGGACAGAACAGCATGGCTGTTATTGCTGCATTTATTGCTGTTATTGCTTCGGGTTCCTATTTCGTGCTTACCAGTAGCGCTGCAGAACTGAATACCCCATCACAGGAATTTTGGGTGAATAAAACCAGTTTGGAGCCGTTTCCTGCGCGGAAACAGCCGAAGTCGGGAATGCTGGGCAGCACAGTGCCCTCTGGTGGGCACATCTGGGAAGTGCAGCGGCTCGCTCTCCGCCTTCCCGGGAACGCGTGGAAGATCTGAAGTGCTCAGCCCTGCTACAGCCTTCTTTTGACAAGTTTTATTTACGAAAGTAGCATATATTTAGTAGTATAGTATGTATCTACGAAAAAAAATCATAAAAAAAATATTCGTAAATATAGTATATATTTGCAAAATAAGCAAATAAACCATTAAAATGCAACAGTAGCTGCATGTAGAAGGTGTGTGTGCTTTTCTCTGTATTAGAAAAATGAAATAAGGGACGTACTCTCTGCTAACAATATTTTGCTGTTTTGTACGCTTTGGTCATAAATACTAAGGCAGCATGTTTTTTTTCTTACTCCCTGTGTTATGATCCTAATATGATAAAGTTTGAAGTTGGAATTGGATATTGCTGCACTAGATTTCCAAGAGAACCTACTCCTCTTTAGCTAGTATGAGTCAAGGAATAGTGCATGTCTTAAAACTTTACCCATCATGTTTTAATATTGAAGCTAGCAGCTTGCATTTGAATTACAAATACCTTAAAATAATTCTTCACAATTTGATAATTTGTTTCATTGAAATGTACTTACAATTTAAAAAATATGAATTTTATTCCAGTTGGAATTGATCTACTTTCAGCTTCTAATTATTAGGTCTTGAAATGCATTTAATAGCTTATGAAGTATTTGTTTTCTTTTAAACAGTACATTCTAAAATGTAACTTTAAATTTTCAGGGCACTAATGAAGGAGGAATGAAGAGTGCTTCTTTAAAGGATTTGTGTCCTGAAGACAAGAGACGCATTGCGAACTTAATTAAAGAACTTGCCAGGTAAGAAGAAGCATCACCTGAAAATGCATTAAGTTTAAAGAGAGTCGTTTCTCTAATTAACATCAAGCAATGTAGAACTGCTTTAAAAACCTGGATATTTGCACAAGGTAATTTTTCTTGCTGGAAAAAGTATGAAGCAGCCTGGTTGGTTTTTCCTTGCTTTCTAAGCCCCTAAATATATATTTAAAATGGAGGCCAAAATTTCATGACCAGCAGTACTTCTGTAATAACTCAGTGACAGGGCTAGGACTTTGGTTTTTGTGTATATCAAGTGCTACAAATAAACACATTCTGCTTTTAGAAATGACAGACTTTGTTGGTCATGAAATGAAATTTTGTAGTGCTTATTATTTGGCAGAGATAAGCTTTTGTATAGAAGGCCATGTTAAACGTGCATTGCTGATCTTGTGGCTGAAACATATTAGTAGTGATTTGCCTGTGTAATTTTTACTTACCTAGCCAAACTTCTTCTTGCTTCCCTTAATTTCTTGAGATTCTATGTATTCCTTGAAAGGAGAGGTAGAAATAGTGCAAGTTTCTCAGCTTTAGCAGAAGTCTTTTTCTAAGTTGCATTCCAGCACTAGTTATATTCTCAAAGGTAAAAGGAGGTAAAAAAGAGGTTGAATTAAAGTGAAGAGATTTTTGTCCTACTCTTTATCCATAACACCTCAGAATCTCTGGAAATCTGTTTCTTACAGAGTGCCTCTAAAAATGAGGAGGAGCACATGGGCCTTTGGCAGGCTTTGCCATATCTATGGGGAAGCTCTTGTGGGATGATCCCAGGTCCTTTGGGCTAGAAGTTATTGTTAATAATTACTGTTAATAATTAAATGCTTTTTGACATAGATGCCTTATGTCTGTGCAATAATTGGCAAGCATTACTGTTCTTTTTTCATTTTATATAAGAAAATATGGAAAATTAGAGAAATTAAGTGACTTGCTCAAGGTCATGCAGTAACTCTGGTGCAGCCAGGAATATTTTCTCTCTGGTTATCCTTATCCAGTGGACCATTTTACCTGCTAATAATTTCTACTAATACAGGATTTCTTGCCATACAGTATTTTAGTAATTTCTGGAGTTCTTCATGCTTGCAACTCTATTTTATCATGCCTTGTGTTAGAAAATGTATAGTTAAGACTGTCATAAAGAGTAGATTGGTGGGATGCCTGGTTACAAATTGTCAGATGTTGGAGCTATTCGGACACTGTTGCCACTGTTGATATATAGAGGTATATTCTAATATTAAAAAAGCCTTTTATTACATTGTTCCTCATAATACACTGCTCCCTAGTGAATAGTAGTACAGTAATTCATTCGAGCATGGGATTCTTCTTAAATCTCAGATGCTGTGATTTTTCCCTGAGGACAGTTTGATATTTCTGCCTGACATTTCTTTGAAGAAAAATAGAAGGTGCAGCAACATTAATTTTGAAAAGTAAAATTAGTGGAACACTATTATTTTATACTTAGTTCTCTTTTATTTTTAAACCTAATCATATTTTTATTGGATGTAATTAAAAGTCCTTTGCAGAGTAATAGGGAAGTTGAACTTTAATTCCGCTCACCTCGTCACTTTTTTAAAACTCTCCATAATTTTCATCCTTAGTTGTGCAATGATAGAGAGTTTTTACAAGCAGTAGAACATTCTTTGCTGCTTTGGAGAAGAAAAAGGAGCAGCAGAATGTTGAAAGTTTTACAGGAACACTGTCCTGCAGTAAATACTTGGAATAATAAAGGTCTCACTTGGGCTGTACCTTGCTTGGGCTGTACCTCACTGTTCCTTATTTTGCTGTAATTTATGAATGGTAGTTGAGGCTAATTCATGCACGTTTGTTGCAGGATGGTAAACAGATACAGATTGGTCAGTAAGGAGCTGCATGAAAGCTCTTTTTTAAAGTGGTAAAATTCTGTTTGTGTGGAAACCAGTTGCAAAATATGATTGACTCCTGGGGCTTTATTTTCAGCCAGGTCTTGCTTGAGCAGTTCAGGGTAGTGGTCTTTCCCCAGCTTCTGTGACTGCCGAAGGAGAGAGCTCTCCTGTACTTTTCTTCCTATTTTTTTACTTTTTGTCCTCCAACTCTCACTCCCACTGCACTTTTGAACATTGAGGGTGTGTGTGCCAGTGCAGCTGTTAATTTGCTGAAGTGTAAGACTTTGTATTGGTATGAGTAAATTCTGATGCTAGCCACATTAATATCATTTTCTCTGGGAAAAAAAAGAAGAGCTTCTGGTCTGTAAAGATCTCCTGCTGGGGATTCCAGTGGCTGACATCACCTTAGCTGTTCGGAATTTTATGGAATTGGATTTTGAGACAGGGTCTAAAGAAAGGACTCAGTTATATCCTTTCTAATCCTCCTTTCTAGGCTAGATAATCGTAGTTTTTGATCTGTGCTGCTGCCTGTAAATCTAACCATTATCTTGCCCTTCTTTGAATGTATCCTTTTAAGGTGAAATGAGAGTGGCAGACTGGAGCCAGAGTTTAAAATACTTAAATGTAGCAAATTTGAGCTTTTTAATTTATTGTGTCAGCAGATTCTTTTAAAATTGCTTTTGTAGAGGAATTTCTGAGGAGAATGAGTCATGCCCATGAATGCCAAAGTGCTTTGTGAGTAAGTGGAGTATTCTTGAGTGTGATCAGTCATTATTTTCTGAGACAACCAGTGTGGCACCTTCATGTTTTCAGCAAGGTCCTCCTGGTGCGGTGGTGAAAGTGGCACAGTAAGAGCAAATTTTCTCTCCCTATAAGCAAAGTCCTTTCAAGAGAGGCAAAGAAGACACTCTGAGCTTTTATTCCGGCAGGCTGCTCTTGAAGCAGTCATCAGCTTATGTAATGGAATGAGCAGTGGCATGGTGAAGGCACAGAAAGATTCTTGTGCTCGTGCTCGCTGCCAGTGTCAGGACACATTAGCCTCCTCTGAGAAGGAGCAGCACAGGGCCTGCTGGGACGTAGCCAGCTGACTGTTGAACATTAAGGACTTGCTAGACACCACACTGAGACTGATTATGAAGTATTCTAGGGTGAAATACTTTGAGTGACGTGCAGATTTTGAGAGATCTCTCTTTCTTGGCCTTTGGTTAAATGGGGAGGATCGTAACTCCTTAGCAGAGAGAGTGAATGTGTATGTGTATTTGCAAGATTCACTTCACTCCTCACTGGTATATAGCCATAGTTCTGTGTCTTTGGGGCTCCTGGTATGGCAGGTACATCATAAATACTTCTCCCCTCATCACAAATGCCTATACAGGTCACATACGGAGTTTGTCTTTTGACTCTGGCACCATGCCAGTGCCCCCATGAAAAAAAAATACTTCTTCCCTGGTGTCGGCTGTGAGATGTGACTAGGAATAAGCAAAGCAGCCAATTAGGAATAGAGGGAAAATAAGTTTATTGACTAAACTACAAAAGAAAAGGACACACACACACACACGGAAAATTAAAACTTCACAAAAGCATTCCCTCCTCCCCCTACCAGATTCTCCCAATACATCTCCCAAATTCTCAGCTTCCAGTTCATCACCAAAACTTTCAAACAATCAATCAATCCTCAGTTCATCAAGAGGAGAAGTCCTTCTTGGGCCATGGTGACCTCTTCCTTTTCATGTCCAGTGTTCTCACCACATGAACATGGACCAGAGCTGCTTTGAGGGCTGTCCTTTTCAAGGGTGCTTTGTCTCCTTCCCAAAAAGGGCACAGTCTCACCTTCAGGACATCCTTGTCCCCCCATACTTCTCTACCCCCTGGGGCCTGGGGGTCTCCAACGCTGAACCCTCTCGGTCCCGAGCCTTGGCCTCCCCCTGGATGCAGCCTCTGTGTCACAAGGAAGCATAGTTCTGTCCATGGCTGTACCAAAAAGCGTCCGGCATCAAGCCTCTCCTCATCTCCTGCCATCTAGGGTTCTCTCACAACCCTACATCGCACCACACTTGCCCATTTCCTGCTCCAGAAAAGGTCAATGCTCTGCAAGATTTTCATTGTCCAAACAGGGGTTAAAAACTTCTACAAGCGGCCAGGCTCCTTCTCCACTGCAATCCCCTGCTTCCCCCTCCTTCTCCGCAGGCCAATATCAGCTTCAAGCTTCAAGGCCACAGTCCCACCGAGCGCCGGCTTCTCTCTCTCGTATCCCGGGGTGGGGAAGGAGGGGGGTGCTGCCCAAATCCTCTCGGGGCTTCTCTCCTGGGAGGGCTGCCCAATACCTCCTGGTGCCCCCACCACCCTTCCATCTTGAGGGCCTCTTCGCCTCCCCTCTCCGTCCAAAGCCCGGCCTACCTCACCCAGCACATGGCTTCCCCTCCCCCGCCCAGCAGCAGCAGCTGGACGGGGGAGAGATAGGAACTCTCGCCGGAACCCAAAGAGGGAGCTCCCGGGGGACAGCTCTGCCTTTAACCCCTGTGTTCTCAGAGGCGTATCCAATACCTCAGTGGCCAAGCCTGGTGCCAGTTTCAGAATCTGAACACCTATTGGCCTCTGGCCACTCCATTCCCAGAAAACCTGTTTCCTGTAAACCCACGACAAGTGAACAGAACCATTTGACTAAGTGATGTAGAGTGGTTCATGAAAGTTTAAATTTTGTTTTTAGTGGCAAAAATTGGTACCTAACTATTTTGCATTCTTTCTTTCTTTTAATAAGATAAACTTGGAGAAAGCTGGCTTCCTGTTGTCTTTGCAAACAAATCTTCAAAAGCAATTTAGGTAGAAAGGTATCATAATGCCCTTCTGCACCCATTGGAAGGAGAGATTTCCCTTTCCAAATGAGATACAAGTTGGTTTTTGGTATTATATTAGTGTTCTGGCTAAGATCACTGGCATGCCCAGGATGACTTGTAACTAAACACCCTTCAGACAGCCTGTTATCCCTTATTGAGAAAATGCTTCCCTCTTCCCAAGACCCTGGATTCCTAAAGCCTTTGTCGGGTGCTAGCAGTTTGGGATACTAGTCTTTTCTACTGTCTTTGATATGAAGCTGAAATTGACCAACTGAAATTGAAATTTTCTAACAAAAGGTGAAAATAGGTGTCAAAACAGTATGTTAATTTGGTTACAGAACTGGAAACCGTTGAAGAGGTTTCAGTAAAGCTATTATAGTGTATATTTGCTGTTTTTCTTCCAGTCCTTAAGATCTTTGAAGGAAAACTTGCCTGTGGTTTGTATTACAAATCTTGTGTGTTTGGCCTCTAGTGTTGCCTTCTCTCCTGGGTTACACTACTTTATATTTAACCGAATTGTTACCTGGCTTTAAAATCAAAATCTTTTTATCTTTTTTTGTGTGTTACTTTAGGGGCAATTTTGTGCTGCAGTTTTCTTAATTGGTCAGGCAGTGAGACTGCAAATGAGATATCCCTAAGCTTGTCTGGAAATTACTTTGTGTTGATAGGTAAAGCATGCCCAGGATTATTGTATCACCAATCACACTTACTTTCTGTGCTTAAAAAGTCATTTGTAGCTATAAATTCATGCTGCGAAATCTAATTTTGTATTTTGCAGGTTGTGTATCGTAAAATTTATCCATTGTGTAGCAATTTCAATTAGGTTTTGGGCCCATAGCAGGTTTTTTAAAATTATTTTTTTCTAATGTGTACAAACTGCATATGATGCTTGAGTAGAATGTATCAGGTTTGTGAACCCTGATCCTTGGACAAAAATTCTGTTTCTTTTTTTCCTCCTCCTCTCCCCCCAACCCTGTCCTCCATGGTGGTCTTCCCTGTTCCAGATGCCATTCTTTGCCTGGAATTTAAAACCTGTAGTTTTCAGGAATGGTCACCAAACTTTTTAAATCTTTGCTAGCCAGTTGACAGGGTAATACCAGATCAGTGTTTATTAGAAGAGAAGTGTTCCCAAGGAGTGTAGGAGTGATCAGTGAAGTTCACAGTGTCTATATATCTGTTTATTGTTTAGTTTGTCTTCTGTCTTCAGTAGCTGAGCTGCAATGTTCTTACTGCATTTCAGATTTTTCTTGGTAAAGTCTCATTTTTTAAAATTTAAAAAAATAGAAGATGCTGTTTTTAATTTGCTTTTCCAACTCTGCCTTCAGTCAGAAAGAGCTGAGTTCTGTCCCTAGTGTAGTGTTGATGTGAGTGTTATCATGGCTCTTTCTTGTGCATGTCAGTTTTTCATTAAACAAATAAAACTTGAAGTGCTGTTGACTTGTGCAGTGCTTCAGAAATTCCACACGGAGAGCATCAGTCCTGCTTACTCAGTGGAATGAGTCACTGTCATCAGCAAACTCCTTGATCAATTCCTTCTTTAGATTAGATAGAAATACTAGTATCAGCAGTGGACCTGGGAGCTCACAATAATAATTGGAACTGGTGAACTAAGAATTAATTTTAACACTAAGGTGGATGCCCTAGGAGGGCTTTTTGTCAATATATTTGCATTACGAGTTTTTCTAAAGAGGCTACTGTAAAATAACATTATTTATTTAAATGCATTTAGAATTATATAGTCTTTGAACTGTTGAATTTAAAGCAAATCTTGAACAAAGATGGTGCACGTCCTATGGCACAAGGTAGGTGAATGTGAATTGAATGCAAGAAAGTGTTGCAGACACTTAATGGAACGAATAGTTTCACTGATTCATCATCTTTGTTCTCAGCTGCCAGTTGTCTGTTTGATCCTGGAAGCAAGAACAATGGAGCTGGATACCAGCATATTGCTCAGTGGAGCAGTTGAGCTCTTTGTAGTTGTGCCTTCATTCTTTCGCTGCTCTTTTCTGACCCAAGTGGGTGAACAGAGGGTGAAAATACTTTTGAGGAGCATTATATGAGCCTTGTAATGTTTTTGTACAGCATCAGTGAAGTCTGCCATACTTCTGCTAAAAATCATATGTTCTTTACTGCCAGAAGGCAAAGAAATAAGTTTATTAAAAAACCCAGCAACTCACTGAGCTATTTATAGGAAGTGACATAAATCCAGCATAATCTGATGAGATTCTTGTATTCCTTTTCTCTAACTTCCTTTTGCCACCTCCTGTGAGTAACCGTCTTTTGTATCTCGCCTGCCCTTTATGGGCTGTCTCCTGCTTTGTGATACATAAACACATGCTGCCACATTTCTTCTGAGATCACTTACTGTTCTCAGTCATTTACTGCGTAAGATATGTGGCACAATATATTCATGTGTCTGGGAGTGTGACAGCTTGCTGTGATATGTGTTAAATACAAACACAGCACGTGAATGTGATGCACACTGATATAAGCAACAAATCACAGAATCTAGAGATGAGTAAAGCCTGCTACATTTAGTCTGATTTTTCTAGTGCTCTCTTCTTTCATGCCTTTTTTTCTTATACTGTTGTTCAATTTTAGTGTTATTGGGTGCCAGCATAGCCCAGCGTTTGTTGCCCCAAACCCTTTTCTCGTGCAGCATCACTCCTACAAGTTACTGACCAAGCTTCCTTCCTTTCATAGAATCCTGGACATGGTACTTGTTCTCTCTTTCCAGTTGCCTGCCCTGCTCTTGTTTCATTCCTGTCAATGATCCACATGGTCACACATTGTGTTCTTCATTGTGGTTTTCTAATTAACTTTTTTTGGTTTTGCATCTTTCACTGATAATGTGAAGGAAGGTCATTTGTGCTGTAGTAATTTAGGTGGTTGCACTGGACTGAGAGGAAGCAAATGGGCCACGGTTGGATATGAGAGTCTCTATCTGCAGCTTGTAGCAAATGTGCTGTGGCTGTTACTGTAAGGAAGTGTAGTGGATATTCCTCAAAAGTTTATTGCCAGCTTAGCTAAGGAGTGCAGAGGTGTTGGTGTGGGTCCAGAATTTATACAGGTAGTTCCTGTTACCACGTTTCTTTAATGATATGTGCAAAACCTTTTTGACAGCCTCTGAGTGGAGGGGAAGGGGCCAAGGAACAGGTTGAACTCATCACACCTTCCCAGAGTGGGCCCAAGGTTGTAAGTGAGACCTTGTGCATTTGACTAGTGGAATGCTTTTATGCTTAATCCGTGTCTTTTTTTCCCCCCTGTACATTAGAAACTTTACAATTAATAGTTTGATCCAAGCTTTCAAACTGCCCTAATTTTAAGAATTTGATTATCCGGTATCTGTCGTCTGTCTCCCTCTAGGTTTGTAGAGAAAAAGTGTGAGTTTCAGTATTATTATTTTCCACTTCATGCAGTCTGCTTGAGCTGATATGGGAGGGCTGTGGGTTGATCTTGGAGTTGGGGAATACTTCTTGCCTATAATTCACTCCAGGGGAGTGACCCAGTTGTGGTATTTATGACTTCTCCACTGGAAGATCAAAACAGATCTGTGCCCTCTTAAGGGGAACAGTGATACCAAATGTATGGCTCAGTCCTTGAATGAAACATTTGGTTCAGAATATTAGTCTAATGGGATGAGCGCAAGACTTAATCTAATACTTACATATATATATATATATATATATATATATATATATATGTATACTTCATTTTTCCCCTCCTCTTTCCTCTTCCAATAAGATTGTTCCACTTTAAGGAAGTTAAAATTGGAGTTTTCTAAAAGTTGTATTGCTTTGGTCTCCTGTCACCTGTGTTGTGGCAGCTGTTTCATCATCATAAAAGACTGAACTTTAAGAGCCTTCAGCAGCAGAAATTGCCTAAGTGCAGAGCAATAATATTTATTAGTCTAAGCTCATTACTTAATATTTTTGTGGAGCTTTTATGGAACCATGATTTCCAAGCCACGTTTTTTAGCATAGTTACAGGATCATCTGTGCATAATGATCTTCTTGCCTACGTGATACCAGAATAATTGTTTTTATAGCCTGCTCTTGAGGTGCAGAATAAATGATCATTGTAAGCCTTTCTCCCATTGTCATCTTTTAATCTTGATCCAATTATTTACGCTGAGCAGCAAGATACAGGGTGCCATGCCCCAGACAGAAAGGAAAATTTACGCCTGTAGTTGATATTTGAAAAGCCTCAGAAAAGGACAAACAGTTTTGTTTGGAGAAAGCTAACAAGAAAAATTATTCTTTCCTGGACTTGTATTTGACCAGTAAAGGTGAAAGAAAGATTAGTTTATAGATTAAGAAACAGAAAAGTTTTCCAGAATTTTCTTCCTGTCATGTCATCTAAGCTCTTCTGTCTGAGTTTTCTGTCTTCATGTCCTAGGTTTGAAGTATCCCAGTGAATCTTCATTATGGCTGCAGAGAATCAGACTGAACAAACCTAATTGTGGGTTCAGGCCCTAACTTTGTTCCTCCGTGCTGCCCATTAATGTGCATGTACTCTATTGAGACCAGTGTTTTTGAAAAAAAAAAAGAAGAGATGTATTGCATCAAGTCGTACGCACCTTCCTGTGTAATATATTGTAAACATTGTGAGGAAGTAACCTGTTTAAGGGTGGAGAGGATGTTATCCACTTACCCTCGAGATGGTGGAGAAGTTGGAGGTCAGGCACTGTGGTTATGGGCATATATTTTATTTTTCTCAAATTCTTTTCAGGGTAAGTGAAGAAAAGGAGGTGACGGAAGAGCGGCTGAAAGCTGAACAGGAATCGTTTGAGAAGAAGATCAGACAGCTAGAGGAGCAGAATGAACTTATCATCAAAGAAAGGGAAGATATCCTTTAAAAATATGTGCAATGGCTCACTGAAATAAAAAGTGAAGTACAGAGAAATAATTGTTCTAATTTATGGCATAGAATAAATCTGCATGTGCTGCCATTCAAAAGCAATCAGAGAGATGACTTGTCAGCATGTGACACTGGTTCATTTGAGCTTAAACTGCCATCCAGCTGTTCCTATGATGTTGTTTTGCTATGAAATAGATATTTGTCAACTAAAAAAATGACAATAAGGAATTTACACATTAAAATATGATTATAGATATTTTTTAAATATTCTGTTAGGTGGTCATAATTTAGTTCTAAAACTTGCATGGTATTCCATTTCTCTCCATGTCCAGAGAAAGGGAATCTACACTAAATGGATACAAATTAAATATATGTGCTAGGAGGTTTAGCTAGCTTGGACTTTCTGTTTGGTGTCGGGTTTGTTTGTATATAAAAAAGTTAGGAGATTCTCTTCTCTTGCTGACTGTGGCTTGCATTTCTTTAAGCTGCATATGCTTAGTCCCAATCCTGGAGTATCACATGCGAAGTCACTATTGCAGGAATTGATATTTTTCTTTCTGAGGTGTGACAGACCTTTACAAAATTCTCTCGTTCGTTTTTCTTCCAGATGTCTGATATTGATGCTTTGTTGTTAGATTCCTCAGAGGGCTAAGGATTGGCTGCAGTGGGATAGGGAAGAGACAGGACTGCAACTACAGGAAAAGCAAATAGTGTGTGATTCATTGGGAACTGCATTGCTGATAGGGAGGGTAGTAATGTTGTTCTAAAAAGCATGATGGAGCTCAGTGTGCAGTACTGTTTTCAGTCCTGAGCCATCCCCTGTTCAAGTTAAAAACAAAGTTAGTGACCAAAAGAGGCTGTTCAAGCTATTGGCCAGTGTTGAAACAGAAATAGAGATAATTCAGAAATTTAAACATGGATTTAGAGGAGGGTTCTTGAAAATTCTGGCAATGCTATTTCACAGTTTAGCACTGGAGGTGTAAGGAAAACAGTGCTTCTTTATGATGGAACTTGCTTGGCTTAGGAAAGGCATTCAGTGATGTGTGGTCTCTGTCAGGAGACCATTGCCCTGATGACTTAAAACATCCCTTGTAGCACAGTGGCACTTACTTTGTCTGTTTGTCCTAAATAATATACACGTCAACAAACTTAGCTGTCTGTGAACTGTTACTGGAAAGTATTAGATCTGAGGTATTTCAAGAGCCATAAGATATGTCAACAGCTCTTTGACATTGATTTCACTGAAGCCACTATTTTGTTGTATATTATGTCTTGTGTGTTCAGTCAGCTCATGAATGTGGGTGGGATGCATGTTCCTGATTTTTTGTTATTTATCTACACAAAGATTTCACAAATTCACATGAAGTTTATTTGGCTAGTGGAAAGTAGACATGCTTGCTTTTTTGTTTTGTTGTTTGGGGTTTTTTCCCTTTCCTTTTGTTTCTTTACCAGAAATAGATTGCACAAGCATGAATACTTTTCCAGAAGTCTGGTAGACATGGCAGAAGGTTAATGCATGCAATTTTACACTTCATAAAACTCTGTAAAACCTAGATATATAAAACAAGGTTATAATTTAAAACAATGTAATTTTAACTGCTGCAATACTTGCCTATCATACATGAATGATTCAAGATCTTCAGTGTAACTCTGATCACTTAATTTTTTAAAGCTTGTTGCAGAGACAAGGAATAGTAGAAATGACTTGCTGAGGCTGAATACAGATTATGTCTGTTTCAAGTACAGCAACTTGAAATTCCTTAATTTCTTCTGGAATATAGTGTCCACTTTCAAATAAGATATCAGGGATATAATACCTTAAGAAAAAAATTTGAAACCTGTTAAAATCAATTTTATCTTTTTTTTTTTTTGCCCCACATAGCTAATTTATTCTCTATAAGATAACTTTCTTTACTGCAGTATTTAAAACTACCCTGCAGTAATAAATTTGGGCTTCTGATATAAATGCAGCTATCCAGCAAAGTGCAATTTCAGCTTGGTAAGGGTTTAGTTCACTTAGCATGGAGACTGTGTGGGTTGTTTTCAGCTTCATGTTTTTGTTGTTTTTTTTTTCCCTTGAGATTCTTGGAGGAGAAATATTCTTTGGTGCTTGAAATCCCTATTTTGAGGAAAATCCATCCTTATTTTGTTGTGGTTGATTTTTTTACCACTGACAAGCTGTGAAGACCCCTCAGTTCAAATATGCTGCTCATGAACTGTGAAGCTTTGGGGGAAGGGAGATGGGTGGATATGCAAAGATCTCACAAAAACTTTGAGTAACTTATCAGCATTTAGAAAACAGCCTCTGTCTGCAGCCCACATTTACTTTGGAACTGCTCAGTGCTGTCTGGGTAGTGAACAACAAATAAAATTTCATGCAGATTTAGAAGTCAATTCTACCCTTCCTTGGCAAGTGAAACTTTGGAAATTGAGTACTTAGTACTAGGGCATGCTGTTAATGGAGAACAACAGTGATGAGCATACTGTGAACCATAAATAGTCCAGCCTATTGCCAGGGTTGCCAAATACTTAGTATTGTATTACAATACTAAGTATTTGGCAGTTATCACAGAATTAAGGAAAATTAGGGATTTCAAGTAGTCAGTTGGTCTACACCTTCTTCCTTAAAAAAGTATTAAGGCCTATCATATTATTGTATAATTTAGTCAAAAGTAGCTGTTCTGGCTTGGTTTATGTCATGACATTTACATTTCAGACTGACTGCTTTCAAAAGAATGTGATCTGAAGTGTTTCAAAAAAATGTTCCAAAACCAAAAGAGGATCAAAACTTTCTTTTGTTTGTATTAAACTCTTTTGCTTATAATAAATGGGAAAGTTCTAGTGCTGCTGTTAGAAGATGTGGCACTTAGTGGTGTTCAGGGACGCATGCTGGGATGACAGCTCTTGCTGTTCTTACTAAAATTTGCTCAACTGGACTGACCTGGATAATCCAGTAACAGCTGCTCACACTCCCTTGATGCCCTCCCCAGTGAAAGCATCCTACAACTTTGAAGATGATAGAGTGGTGGGGAAAAATATCACTTTCTGAAAGTGAAGTTGATGTAAAAGATTAAGAGGCAAAATGTAAATGGTGTGTGTATCCGTTAGGGTTAATAAGAGCCAAGGTGGCGGCAGGTGACCTAAGATCAGTCAGACAATTGTAAGACAGCTGATGCAAGTGGGAATGTGTCTGTTTAGAGTGTTCAAGCACCCTCTGAACTTTTGAAATAGAATTTGGGACTAAGTTCATGTGAGAATTGCCATGTATCACCTCCTGTGGTGTCTTCTACAGCACCTACTCTTGGTATTGTTGTTCTCTTTGCTGCTGTATGGTGGCTAAGCTGGTTCTAGTGGCAGTCTAGATTCTGGAATTGGCTTTGGAGTGTGTGACTTGCAACTTCCTTGTTCTTATTTGTGTTATTTCATTTGCATTTTCACAGTAAGGCATGATCAGTGTGCACCGTGTTATGCACTTAGACTACTTGTGCTGCATCTTTTTCCTCTTCTGCTAGGAGCTGCTAATAGAAAAGCTTTTGGCTTTTCTTTTTTTCCCCTGATGTATTTTCAGGCACCTATTATTAATTTAGGTCCCAAATATAATTTAATTTAACAATCAGGAAAATATCCTTTGTAAGATGTCCCAATACTGTCATGATATATGTCTTAGGAAAAAAACTATAATGAGATTATTAAGAAACAAATACTACTGATACCTTCATAGCTCAAAGAAATTATGTTGTGGTCTTTAGCTTTTCTTGTTATCACCATTAGGGATTTTTTCCATGTAAATTTGATGCGGTTGCATAAATGAAGAAGAAAAAGCAGCTATAACATTTCTGTAAAGACTTACTAATAGGTGAAGAGGAAACTTATTAAAAAATTTTAAGAATTGGTTATTGAATTCTAAGCTCTGTTTAAATTATTATTATATAGACAGGGAATAGGCAGATAAGGGAAAGAAGAGATTCTGTTTATTACAAACTTTTTTTTTTTAGTCAACTGAACTATGCTACTGTTTTGGTTTATATTTGGAATGCACCTTTTCGTTGGAATTATTTTCTGACTGAACATAGATTTACAAAATGGTTTGACCTTGAAATATCATCTAGGTCCAAACCCCTGGATAGGGACACCTCCCAGTAGACCAAGTTCTGAAGACCCAGACAGATTCACACAACAAATCCTGTATGATTTACTTGGTTAGTCTTAAAATTGATCACAGACTCTGTTTACATATGTCCTTAATATTATAGAACTACTTAATTAGTTGGTTTTGCATGCAGTTAACATGAATATTAATTTAACTAAAACAGTTCATTTGCTTATAGTGTTAGTGAGACATAGAATATTAATTTGCTGGAAGAATAATGAGCTTTATAACTATTATGTAGAGACTTTAATAAAATGGTTTTAGTTTTGCCATAGTGCTGTTCATTACATAAGTCTTGCATACATAAATTAGGGCCACTTACATATTTTCTCCTTTTCCTATCTTAATGTGTTAATGTAAAATTAGTAGTATTTTTCAGAGGAAAAAGAGTTACTGGCTTGCTTAATGCAAAGAACAAAATGGTAGAAAAAGGAGATATCAGAATATGGAATTTACTTGCTGGTTCTGCCTTGTTTTCCCTATAACGTTAAATCTGATCTTCTGAAAATATGAACACTTCTGCTTCCTTTCCTTTTTTAATCAGAGCCACCAAGTTGTCCTCATGGATGAGGGAGCAAAGATGATCTTGCACAGAAGGGCTTTGGCCATGTACTTTGTTGGATGTGTGGTCCCAGTGTCCTGTGTGGCAGATTCGTGTGTGTCTGCCTCCCTGGGGCTGCTGTTGGCAAGGGGACAGTCTGCGCTCAAAATGTCAGCGCCGTGTCAGGGTGAGGTGGGGCACAGATATTAACACTGCAGTTTAGCATCTATGTGAGAAAATGGGTCCCTGCCTTGCTGTGCCCCCACCCCTTCCCCCGGAAAAAAAAGGTAAGAAGAAAATTTCTATAGAACAGGAAATTTGCCATTTGCAGGAAACTTGTGCTTTTTAAAGTCAAGCTATTTATTTAAAACTCAGTAACAATTTTAGAGATTAACTTTGGCTGAGTCTGTTCCTGACTGTATAGTTTCTGACAAGTTATGAACTGAGGGTTTGAAATGACCGTCATTATTTTTCTTTTATTTCTTAACTTGGCTCCCTCAGCTTATCATTTAAAGTTTTTTCCCTTTCTATTTTTCATATGTGAATGCATACTATATATCTTCTTGTGCATCATAATTTGTTTGAAGGTATGTGAGGAGAATGGAGAATTAGTATTTTGCTCCTTTCTTCCATTTTATCCAAGTACTTTACTCTTTGAAGGTGTTTCACTTACTGTTATTTCAGGTATCCTACTAGTAAATGTTCCTAAGCAACCATTGTGGTCTGTTGAAAAAAAGCTGCACTTATTAAAAAGTCCCTGAATATTTATATGCTATTCTGTAACTGCAGTATTGGTTAAATAATGTATGTATTTACGAACTGAAATGTAGAAGAATCAGTCAAGGACTATTGGGTAAATAAGATATTTTGAATTTTTCATGAACTTTTAAACTAAAACAAGGTGAAACATATTGTAATGTTGAGTATTCAAATGGATCAATGGCTGGAGATTAATTTGAAGCTTTTTGTGCTTAATCCTAGTTAGTGCCTTGTAGCACAATCTAGCAACACTGTCCATGTTATGAAAATACCCAGAATCAGCAGGCAGCATCTAAGCGGTGAACAACAGTCTCTGTAGAATATGAGCCAGACAGGCTTTTTGCCCTAAACCTCTGCACTCAGTGGTGCAGGATTGTCTGTGAGATGGTACTGTCAGCATAGAAATACAGCTGTGGAATGGGAGAAGCATATTTGCTCTGTTTTTTATACCAAGGGTGGAATGGTGTTCTGTGTGTGTCTGACTGAAGCGGAGATGTTCCCACCCAACAGCTCTTGTATAGAATTTCGGAGTTCCCCTGAGGTGAGTGTTGAGGGCTAGTAGCATTCTCTCATCTCCCATGTTTCATGACATTTTTACATTGTGGTGATCTGTACCTGGTACTAGAGACGTGATGATTTTGAAACTGAATAAGAGCTGGAGTTCTGCTCTGCCAGGTTGTGGATCCCCATGGGTAGCTCTATGCTTCGCAGGCAGCCTGTCTCCCAGCTCTGGGTATCTGAAGCACAGGTTTATGATATTATCTATATTAACTGTCTTGTGGGCATGACAGAACTGGATATGATGATGGGCTGCCCTTGTCTAAACTAAACAGGAGAAACCTGTCATTGGAAATGCACCTTCAGCCATGGCAATCTCATACATCAATATCAGGTATTTTAAGAAAAAAGGTGAAGTAGTCCAGGTAAAAAAAAATAATTCTGTGGAATCAGGCTGGTCAGTTTAAGTGTCTCAGGTGAAAGACAAATCTTTCTGCATTTTCCAGATCCTTAAACTGACCAGGCTACTTACCTGACTGAATTTGACCACTGGTTTTGTGGTTATTGCTGAAACATTTGGCTTTAGGCATGTGAGCTTTCAAAGTGATGTTTGAGTTACATTTTTTCTTTATGACATTTTGCTCATTTGGAAACAAAGACTGAGTTCTTTTAAAAGGAGGCACAAATGGGAAAATGAGATCATTAATTGTTGAAGCTGGTACTGTAACAAATTGACTAGAAATGTGGATTCAGAGAAATTGATGTACTTTATCCTTCTAAACTAAATGAATTCTCCATCTGCTTCAGCTTCTCAACTATAATGAGGACGTAGGGCTGACTCTGCTATTGGTTTCTCTGTCTTCCTGCACTATTTTGGAAAGTTTAAACATTTCTTGCATAATTAAATACACTTTCAATAAATCAATCTCATAATAATTGTTGTTCAGGAGAGTTCATTATTCAGTTCAGTCTTTTAAATTACTGTTCTTCTTTAAAGGATTCTTCTGACGTAATGGCTTCTTCTAAATCCATTTGCCATGCTCTAGCTTGTAATTACTTTAGATTTGAAGAATAAAATGAATGACTTTATTATTAATCAGTAGCAAATTTGTCTTACTGTTTTTAGAGTGGTCTTCACTCATGAAATAGTTTTAATGGTCTAGATAGCAAAACACTTCATACCTCTCTTTCAACAGAGATTTAGTGAAAGCAATCAGATAGTTTTGTAGGGTTTTTTCTTCACTGTCTCTCCCATCAAACATTTGTCACAGTGACTGTCATCATGTGTTTGCTGTTGTATTCTCGGAGCTGCTGGCCTTCCGAAAGCCTTGTTTTGCTGCCTGCTTTTAAATTGGAAGTTTTTCAGGCTAGGCTAGACTTCATTTTTGCCTTGTGCTGTGGGGAGTACATTGCACTTAAGCATAGCAT
Organism: Camarhynchus parvulus; assembly: GCF_901933205.1. Taxonomy (NCBI): domain Eukaryota; kingdom Metazoa; phylum Chordata; class Aves; order Passeriformes; family Thraupidae; genus Camarhynchus; species Camarhynchus parvulus. Next base: position 62,779,055 of record NC_044601.1, read on the forward strand.
TAATTTAACGTTAGCTTTTACGGTGGACCTTGGCCTGTGAGAACTTTGTCACTGTTCAAGCATGATGAAAACAGCATTTGTTTCTTAACCCCTTTCTATTGATGTGGGATTTCATGGTCCTCAGTGACAGTGCTTTTGTAGTCAAGAGTTGCAAGTCTGTGCTTTCCCATGGCAAAATGCCGTCTTGTTTTACAGCAGGTGAGACTGCACAGGTGACTGTCCTACGTTAATCTTCTCCATTTGGCATCAGTTCTTTGTCCATAGTCTCTTGTAGGGTTGTTCAGATCCATCCTTAATTTTAAACTGTCAGTCAATGCAAGCTAATATAATGCATTTTTAGCCTTGCTAAACTTCTTAGGATCTAGTAGATGTTACACTAATATCTCATTTCCATAGACTTCTTAGAAAATGAAAGTGGGTTAGTTGTAGAGTTACAGACATTCAGTCAATCTCAGCTTTTAATATCCTTAGGAATTCATTACTATAACAGCATTCTTGGTTTTGTTTCCTCTATCAGTTGTGATGTTTAATGAGGGCTAAGAATTTTGAATATACTGAGGAGTTGGAAAAAACATCCAAAGAGGAATGAATAGCATCCTTAAAGTCTCAATTCCATGGCTCTCTGGGAGGTTATTAAAAGTGTAAGTGTAAAACTGGATGGAATTTATCTGGATACAAGAACTTCATTGAAGATTTCCACATATGCCTTTTATCCTTAGTTCTATTGGCATTACACCTTCTTTGGTCTAGTTTCAGGAGTTGTAGTAGTTTTTCATTTCACATTTACAGTTTTCAGTTCAGATCCTCGTACATATGTGTTTATTTAAATGCATTTTTAACTGTGGAAATGGTAAGCTTTTGCTGATGGCAGTGTGGTCACTTTCACTGTGCATATGGCAAGAGATTTACATAAAGGTCATCCCCTTCTTGGGACACAAAATACCCCAGGGTTTATAGAGCAGGGAGTACAGTTGTGGTAATAAGGATTATGCTGCTGATAAGTTCCCCTCAAGGCCCACTGATGGTAATACCCCTATATTTTGTCTTTAAAGAAAACTGCTGAGAGGCAATAATTTTTTTTGTATATGTCCCATTTTCATTAATGCATGGTAATTGATGGAGTTGCAGTGACTTGTAACAGTAATGAGTTCTAAACATAAGAATGCACTCCTTTCTAATAAGTGAGCACTGCTGGGGTTTAAAAGCGTACTAAATCAGTTGCTTTAGTATGAATTTATTAGTTTTTTTCAGCATTAGCTTTAATAGTAGTTATTTACATAAGCGTACATCCCATTAACCGCCATCAGGGCTGGAAAACATGCTGAACTGTTCATATTTTCATATAATTATTGAACATAATGGTATCATTTGCATTTCTAAACAGTGATGTTTCTGTCAGGCTTGGAAATAGTGTCTTTACGCAGTCCCTATTTCACATCCACTTATTTGACATCGTTAAATTTTATGCTAATGTGCTTCCCTAGAATGTCATCAGTAGGACAGATGCTTGCACTTTAATATACAAATCAGTGATGCTTTTCCCTCCCCCTCCCCTGAACTGCAAAAGAAATAAAAAAGCATATCTGCACTTTTTAGATATAGTTTGTTTCATTCTAAAGAATATGTAAGAAATGAAACTTAGCTTTCACCCCCGTTAGTCACTTGCAAATGTTGTAATAACAGGTACCTTCATTCTGAACAGTGGGAGACTGTCCTCTGCCTGAAGGAGGAAGAATCTTCTAAAATTCAAGGCAATTATGTTAAAATAAAAATTGTAGCCTTGAGCTTGCCACCTGTGTAAGGTATGGAGTCTAATAGAGCAAACTGCCTGGTCAGGCAGTGGTCCATGGATTGGCTTACCAGGCAGCAGGGCATGGCTGTAAAGAAGATTAAGGGAGGGGGCAGTTTCACTTGCTAGGCTCTGTCAGCAGAAGTGCATTTTGACTTTTACATTGTCAGGTTTTTAGTCTTACACTTAAAATATTTTTTTCCTTTTGCAGACAGGTAGAGGTATATGACCTCTTGCCAGCTAAGTGTGGATGGTAGTTATTGTATGAACAACTGGGGCTGACTTTTTTTTTAATGTATGTAAGACCTTTAAGGTTTCTACTGAAGTCAACACTGAAAGCAGAGCATCAAAAACCTGAGCAACATACCAATAATTGTAGGTCTGAATGTGGAAACAATGAAATAAAAATAAATAAATATAATCAGCAGTACCACCAAACCCACACTTCCTTTCTTCAATTTAAAAATGAAATTAGTATGTTGCATTCGGTTCTGTATGAATTTTTCTCAAGATGACTTGCTTACTATTGCAAGTAGAGTGCTAAAGGTAGAGCAGGTGTGTGCAGCCTGCAGTATGCAGGCTGGTCACAGGAAAAAGTAACTGTTGGGATACAGAATATGTTGCTTATGAGCCAATATGACCCATGTTATGGAAATCCAGTGGATCTCCAGCTCAGTTCTCTGCATTTCCTGACTTACCAGGTGTGGCACCAGGCAGTTCTCCTGTTTTCTTTCCTACTCACCTGTTTAAAAATTTGTGGTACTGCTTGCTGGCCTTTGTGTGACATGAAGGTTAAATGTAAGCAGGTTGCTCAGTTATGGCATTTCACGGACACACTCTGAACTTTTTAAATAAAAGAAAAAATTTTAGGGTCAAGGAAAAGACTGAGAGAAGTATATTACACAGGTTTTGTCGTTTTCATTGTTTTATACATAAAAAATACATGTTAAAGAATGCCTTTCTTAAGTCATGTCTTAAAAGAAGGTTGGAAGGAGGCAGCCAAGTAGAAAAAGGTACTTGGAGTGAAATGAAAAGGCATATTTTATGCATAAAGGGCCACGTGAGCAAACTGGAGATATACTCTGATGGGTTCTGGGCTTATGGTGTCTTTAATTATAGATGATTAACAATTTGCTAGTTGCTTTGCAGACAAGTATGGAGACAAAAATCCCTGCAGGGAAATGCTTGCAGTCTAAGACCTCATTCTGGTGGTGTGTGTAGAGTTGTGTTTTAAGTCATGAAACGTAGCAATATTAAAACAACAACAAAACATTTGCTTTCATTATGTCAGAGAGAGCCATCGGAGTTTTGAAGGATTTCTGTCAGAGTTTTGAGCTTGCAATAGGGCAACCATTTTATAGCAAACAGTTTGGAGCCAGCTGCTTTTTGGTACACCTTTTAATCACAATTAAATATGGATACACCAATGTAGACTAGCAAATGGGTGAGATGTGCTAATTTCAGCTGTGAAGTATTGGGGAATTTAAAGAGAGCACCTCTGGCATGCAGAGCAGATTGTTATACTGCAGAGAGTCTGAGCTGACCTCTTGTCAATGTCTCATTTAAATCCTGAAAAGAAGACTCTAGGTAATTGGCAAGAATCCTTATTTTAATATGTGGCCATAAAAAGGTAACATATGATGATTTTTAACATCAGAAGATTAACATTTTACCTTTAAATAAAATATGATTAACTGGTACAGAATTAAAAGTAATAGAACTGAAATATTCAAACTATGACTCTGTGGTGTCAGATTATGCGTTGAGTGTGACAGTTTAAGTACTGAAGTGATTTAAAAAATGAGTCAGCTGAAGGATGTATATCCCAAGTAGTGAGAATAAAATGGAATAAAACAATTGTAGCTATCAAAACTTTCTCAAAATGTCCTGGCTGAATGAACCAGGAGACCAAAGAGTGATGTTGTTTACAGTGACTGAGTCTTGCCCAGGTACCAGTGCAGATGCAGCAAGGGAATAGTGCATGCTGTAATGGCATCCTAATCTATAATTTTAACCCACTAAGTCATGATTATGCTTAAATTTAGTGCCCAGGCCAAGGCTCTTCGTGGGTTCATCTACCTTCAGGAAGGTTCAAATTTGATTGATTTAGCAATGCTTTTTTTCTTTCAGTAGTTTGCAGTCAGCCAGGCTTTTTCTTATCCCTGTACAATTTCATTTTTGATAGATTGGCACATGTTTTAATATATGAAGCTACATGTTTGCCATCTGAATTTCTTGGTGTCACCGTTTGGAAATGTGAAAATGCCATTGTGAAGGTTTGTCATTTGACTTCTGCATATTTTAAGTCCTTGTTAGTAAAAATGCTTTTTTCCCCCACCTAGTAGTTCTGTAAACTCAGCTTGGAATTTGACAATAAAGTGGCATCTTGCTGTCTTCTGAAGTTCTGTAAATTGATTTTTAGAGTGCAATTTGGGCATTTAGTAATCTTCTTGTAGGGGTTGTTTTTGGCATGTTTGTGCACATTAAACTGTGACACTTTGAAATTGTGTAGGAAGAATCAAGGGGAAGATTGGAATATGTCTTATTCCAAAATGCAAAAATAAAAGAAGGGGTAAAGAAAATGTGTTATGGTCACAAAGATTGGCAGGTCTAATTTTGTTTACATGCAGAGAACAGGATACTGAAGTAAGTGTGTTGCTTTCAAGTAGTTTCTTCAGAGACTAGAATTTTCGTAATTATATAAAAATGCAAGCAAAGCATTTAACACCCTTTATAATACATTAACTCTTCCAGTGTGGATTTCTTAATATTTTATTATCTTCAGGGAGAAGTTTTGGGTTTCTATAAGTATTGCTGGACACATTAATGAAAGATCCAGGATGATTTTAAAGATGATTTTCAAGATCTCTTACTGGTTGGTGCAGAGTAAGACTTGAGTGAGCACAGCTTTTAATGTCCAGCCGTCGCTTCAGGTAACTGGACAAGTCCTGCATTGCTGCATTATTGCTCTGTTTCATTGCAAATTACCATATTTAACTTGCCATTGCTCTTTGCTTTAACCTGCTAATAAATCTACTGCATAAATTTTTCCTATGAAAAGAAGCAAATTAAAAATGAGGAATATCTATTTTCTAATTATCTGCAGAGAGAAGTGATGGGAGCAAATGAAATGAACTTGCCTTCAGGACCGAATTTGATTATGGGAAGGATTGCCTGGTGTTGTCTCTGGTAGAGTGGGGCTAGATTTGGTAACCCAGAAAGGCTTGTGGTTTCCCCAGAAAGCCATCTGGGTATTTCCTGGGTCCATCTGCTCTGATGCGCACACAACCTGTGAATCCTAGTTGATTTTAATGAACTGTTTATATTGAACTGCTCTCGTGTTGGCATGGTTCATGTTACTATGTTACACTTGTCCTTTTCAGAAACAACTACAGGACAGTGCAAAGATTTCAACAGCAATATAATTGCATTGTTCCGACTGGACATTGAATGCTTTGGAGATTCTCCTGGCTCATCTACAGGGAACAGATGACTATCAGGAACCTTCTGGCTCTTTCAAACAATCCTCTTAACATATTTCTGTTCCTAAAGCTGTAAATATCTACCTTGGTTCATTTGTTAGTTCTCTTCTGTGTGCCATTTTTTAAGGATCAGTGTTTTAGAAGAGCTTCTATTTTTTTTTTATGACACCTCCTAATTTCCAGGCTAGACACAGTAACAGCTAGCTTAAACATGCTTGTTCTTGTGCCAGTGTTTTGCTTAAATAGATCTTCCTCTCTTTCATGTTTATGTAGAAGGGATTAGAGCAATAGACGTTCCCTCTTTCAAAGGGAAAAGAGAGGACAAAGTGAGAGAAGTTTCACTTGTTGTTGTATGAATGATGGGAAGTCTTGGCTTCTGGATTAGAACAGGCCAGATATCTCAGTGGAATGGAGCAAGGCTGAGAAGGATTGTATGACTGAAAGGTCAGAAAGCTTAGCAAAGTCAGAACAGCAGTGTGGACTAATTGGGATTTGTTTGCTTTTTCTTGCCTGTAGAAGTTGTCTTGATGAAGTTCATCTTTGCAAAGCTACACACAGAAAAACTTTTGATTGGTGTTATAGAAAGTCCCCAAAGGTCAGATTAAATGCACATGTATGTTATGATTAAAGGTTGGTCCACTAGAGCAACTGAGATAACTGAGCAGACTAATTACAGTGTGACTTTAAGTAGGCCTCTTGACTTCCCCCGTGGCAAAGGTGTCTTCTCAATTCTTCCCGTTAGGAATTCTGTTCAGTCTTCCTTTATCATCAGCCAGGGACACACAACTGTGGGTGTTCTTCTGTTTGTTGCTCAAGGACATTGCACAGTTGTGAATGGTTTAAATTTTTGGAAAAAAGGCATCATGTAGCTGGATTTGCATTAACTGAGTAGCTAGTGGTGTCTCAGAACTGTGAATGTTGTTGCCCACAGTAAAGTCAGGGTTTATTTCCCAGCATTATGACTTTTGCCTTTTAAATACCAATAATAAAGTAATCAGAGGTTTGGGACATAAATCTGCAACAGATTTATATTTTATTTGCTTTTTGTGTTGTGAGTTTTCACTGTGCATGAGGAAATAAACCTGGCTGAAATAATTCTGACAGAAATTACAGGACAACTGATTATTAATTCAAAGTTGCTAAATGCAGTCCTTGGGTGTTTATTTGGGCTCCATCTTTGCCTTCATCGGTTCCTCTTTCAGATGATATGCTGCTTTTTACCATTGCCATATCTGTTGCTCTTTGTAGACACTAAAATATATTCTTACCTCATATTTCATAGAAACATTTGAAAGGAAAGCTGTGCAATTAATATCTTATTGAATGAGTCATTATTTTCTGCTGGTCCTTGAAATTAAGTAAAGTGTGGGTAACTTGAGTTGCAGGAGCTTTGCACTGCAGCTTGTAGTTTTGACATAAAAGTACTATGGGCAAGCTGAATCAGTGGCATTTTGTCTCTTTTATATCTTTTGGCCTCAAGAGCAACCAAAAATGTGTTTGTGAGCTGTAATAAAGACTGGTTCTTTCCCCTCGCTCTCCCCTCTGTCCAAACTGCATTGCTTAAGGTGTTCTACTTCCTTTTTCTTTCAATGTCAGGAATTTTATTTTAATAGGACTTGTGAAATCTGGAGACTTATGGAAGATTACTAAATCTGCCAGAAGTTTATAAGGCTCATGAAAAGTATATGAGATTATACATAAACTCCTTTTCACTCTTTGGATCTGCTTGCTAGATGATGTGAATCTTCATTCCCTAGGAAAGAGGCTTTCTGCTCAGTATATTCTCCAAATTTTCCTGGAAGATAATTAGTCTAACTGTCTTTGAAGTGTGTTCCTTAATGTGAATCTATTTTTCAATGCTGTGTATTTTGAAAGGGTTATGTTGTGTATTTGCTGTAAGTTGATTCAGTTTGTGTTACTTTGTCATATTTTGTATATTTTGGAATTTAACAGTACCTTTTCATGTCTGCTTGTCATTGAAGATCGTTCTTAGTCAGGAGCAGTATGGATGTAGGAGGAGGCAGGAAGTTTCAAGGGAAGGCACATAGTGATGTGAAGCACAAAAGGCCTTGTTGTTTCTTTGGGGTGCTGCATTGGAGGACAATGGACTCTCCCTTGTGGACTCTAATTATGATGTTACATCACTTGAAGAGAATTAGGGATGATATCTTGGAGTTTCCGCTCCATACATTCTGAAAGCATCATGCTTCTGGATATGTTGTCTCTGGGACTTTCTGATATTCTTCCTAAATAATAAATGTAAGGGATGACCTGCATGGTGCCCATGCAGCATAAGCTGTAGTGAACTCCTTGGAGAGATTTGCTGGAGGCTGGTTTGCTCAATCCTGCTTCTCACCCTTGGCAGTGTTTGCCTTGCCCACCTTGATCCCAGTGGCCTCTCTGATCCAGTGCTTTGGGTGGGCCTGCAGCTGACCCCAGTGTTCAGAGAGCTCCTTGTGTGCCTGTAACATGGGCACGTCCAGAAAGGAGCACAGTAGCCAGTCACTAGATAAATCCTCAGTGCAGCTCATGGAATCCTTCTCTCCTGAGGAGACTCAGCTATAAATTTATGTGAATGCACACAGTATTTCTTTGCTATTTTTCTGCTCATCTCCCGTTTTTTTGTCAATTGTATGATAGTGAATATACAAAGAATGGATAAACTGGGTTAGTAGTACTAGTTTATTGTATAAGATACATTTCCCCCAAATTTGTTAAAATTTGTTGTTCATCTTTGGGATTAGGGTGCTTTGATCTCAATTTTATCTCAAGCAGAGTCAGTCTTCTAAAGTCAGCTGGGTAATGGACAGTAGTTTTTCCATGCTTGTAAACTTGTACCAGAACAATCATCATCAGAACACTTTTCTTTGTTATGGACTATGGACATAATGGTTTCATGTTTACAAAGCCAATTTGAGAATCAAATGTAGTATTAAGCCTAGTGCCAAGATAAGTCTCTGGTAACAGGAGAATAATTCACTGTAACATTATTGTACGTTAAGCTGCACTGAATGCACATTAATAAAACAGATACATAGAGGGATGGTGTCGCACTGCAGGATGTTTGTCAGGTTGTTTTCATTGGCCTGACAGAACTCCAGTATGAAAGGTACAGAGTGTGGACAGATTCAGTAATGAACTTGCATACCAAATCATCTGTTGGAGCCCTGGTCAGCTGGGAACAGACGTGCTGACAGACATGAGACTCCTAGTATAGCCATGTGGTGCTTTGTCTTATTTAAAACTCAGCTGGCCCCTTGTTCTGTAAGTTTAATAGAGATGTAGCCTCTATTGCCACAATGCCAATTTTGCTGCAGTTTGTCCTGCAGAATGTTGAATGCTATGTGCCTTGCTCTCTGAAAAGGATGCATTTGGAGTCTTGAAAAACACGGCAATGCTCAAAGCAAATTTTGTTAAAGATTCATTTACAAGAGGAGTCTCCCACAGTTTTTAGAGCCTTGAACAGACAAGGGTTTGGTGAATAAGCTGTTATATGCAAAAATTACAACAGAATTTATAGTGGTTAGACAGCCTTGGTGCAGTGCTAGGAAATTGTTGTTAATTGATCCTACCGTTTTATTATGATGGATCTTGTCTAGAAAAGAAAACAACTTCTAACATCTTATATATTTTATTCTTTCTTTTTCAGTTATTTCTTAGATTAGGAATAGAAATCTCCTCCATCAGCTTTTGGCTTGTATAGTAGTTGTTCTTAAGCAGACATTGAAAATTAAGTGAATTAAAGGCAAGCAACAATTTTTTTCATGTAGAGCTTATCAGCATTTTAAATTTCTATTTTGCAGGCATTGTTAATACTTTGAGATGCAATTTTGTTTCACTAAAATGTATTTCAAACAAATTCAAAGATGCCATGTTTTGGTGTTATGTTCTTTCAAGACATAGTGAGAGACTCATGTTGTGATCCTGCTGTTCTGATGATTGTACTCTGACATAATGGAAGTGATTTGTTTTTTGAAACTCTGTCAGTCTTTCATTGCTACATGCTTGGTGTATCAATACTGAATCAGTCACACAATTAGACTTTCAGCTACTGATGAAAAAAATAATGGTTTTTTTAATACTGAGCAAAACTTGACAATTTGTGATGAAACTTTGACAAGCAACCAAACATTTGATGCAAAATGAAAATATTGTTGTCTTTGAAAAAAGGGAGGATTTTCTTAAATTTCAGCTATTTTGTTTTCTTCTTCTGTTTGAAAAATGATTTTGGTGGACGATTGGTGTTGTTAGCAGAATATATTAGAAAAAAAATCCTGAAGGAGATCTCTAGGCATCCTTTTCTTTTCCAGCAGAGGATGGATCATTATGTGTCTTCCTCTGTGGCTGCTAATTCTTTGTACAGGTAGCCTGAATTTAAGTTTAGATTTTCATTCTCATTTGGAGGCTTTGCTATAGCTGTAAGCCTTTGTCTAGAAATTTGAATTGTTTCTCACTCAGCAAATTAAGCTCTACAGTGTCCACTGCTGATAAGCTTTTCAAGCTGTCACAGGTTTCCTCTGTCCTTAGTTGTGCTTTATGAAATGCACTGCAGTTTGGGTACCATCCCACAGATTTGTGGTAGGGGGTATCAGAAATGGTGAAGTTGGGCAGATTTCAAAGGACTATGGGTATATTGTAGGGAAGGTGATGGGTAGGTTCTTTGATCAGCATTAACTACAATGCCAGTAAACCTCCTTTAACTTAGCTGCCATTAATTCAGCCCGACTGAAATAGCATTTAGAGTTAATGAAACTAGTTTTAACAGGATCTGCAATGCTTTCTGTGTGTGAACGTGTGACATTTTACAAGTGCATTGCAAAGACTAAATTGATTCTTAGAAGAATACATTTCTCTAGTCCAGACAAGACCTAATAGATCTTTTTCCTAGATAGCAGACTTAACTTTTTCCTAATTTTCTCTCTTGATTAAAATCCTGAATGGGGGGAGGTTTCTACTAAATGTCTGCTCAAAACAAGCTTAGAGAAAATGGAATGTCAGCCTTAAAAATGTCACTTTAATAAGGTTTGACAGGATAAGGTCCTAGAAGTCTCCTAATGATATATATGCAAGTGTGGAGTATGTATGCTTGCTGTATTTGGAATCAGTGTGTGCAGGAATGTATATTCCAAAAATATTGATGACTCTGTGCTGGGTAGACTGCTAGGAATGGGGGGCACTGGCAAAGGAAAAGGACTGGCAAATCCCAAGATACAGATGTGGATGAAAGGGAAAAGGATACTCAATAAAGACAGTAAAAAAAGAGGTATCAGGCTGTTGGGGCACAGAGGTAGATCCCCTATAAATGGGAGAAAACAGTTCTCATAAAAAAACCTATCTATTCATACTTAGATCTCATAAGGGAAATAGTATAGTGGTACAAAGGGATATTTATGCTTTTAGGCATGAAAATGGAAACAATTTCCTTTGTGTCTCTGTGTATGTGCACAAGCACTTGTACTATTCTAACATTTTTTTCATAGTGCTGACTATGTTTTTAACACAGAATATACTCTAGTTTTGGGAAGTTAGTTTTTGTCTATCCGTAAAATTCTGCTGACTTCTCTTTTGTGTCTAAATACTTGACTGATTATTGAATTCCATGCATTTATGCGTACTTCAGAAGTCTTATTTGACAATTAGTGTCTGGAAAATCAAGGAAAGGCACATGTCATGCATGTGCCACATATTTAAATCACACTTTAAAAAAGCCATCTGCTCAGCACTTCATTTTTTGGGCGTTCTCTGCTCTACAGAGAAATGTATCATTAATAAGAGTTCAAAACTAACTTAGGTACCTATTAGGCATAGTTTAATTTTATTGTGTGCGTGTTTGTGTGTGTGTTACCAGATGCCTATATTTCCAAACCAGTGGCAATTTAACCTAAACTCCTGAGGGTGTCATTTTGCAGCTAGTAAGTTAGCTTATAGAGCCTGGACACAGACAATAGAGCTTCACATTGAGCTGTGGGCAGTACCCACTCATAAAACTCAAAATTTTTATTTGTGATTGTTTTTCTGCTCTTATATAATTTGAAATTGGGTAACAATTCTTTGAAATAAGCTATAACTATTTATGTGTTTTAATAATACAAGGTTTTGCAATATTGTCCAACAGTTGTTGAATTTTTTTTTATTCTCTTGGTTCAGAGCAGGGACATTACAGTTATACTTTGTTTATCTGAAACTGTTATCTAAAACAATATTATGGCAACCAATTATTCTGTGTTTAATGTTGGTGGGCAAATTCCCCAGACCATCTAAGCTTGTTTAATATCCCCTTGCAGTGTTTGGACAATGGACTGATGTTATTAGAAACTATGAATCAAAGTTAAATTGAGGATATGAATCATGTTTAAACTGCAGAACAAAATCGTGATGATGTGAAAGTGCAAGTAAGTAAAGGAAACCACAGGATAAAATAATTGCAGCTCCTTGCTTAAAGTAGGTGCAGACTGGTTAAATCCTTCCTGATGGATGTGCAGCTTGCACAGATGATGCCTGCCCTGTGCTGTGTTTGGGCTGTGTTGATGTGACTCTGTTCTGGAAGCACCTGTTCTGCAGCCTGGCTGTTGGCTGAGCCAGTGTGGGGGTCCTTTCTCCTCCCTCACACCTGAAACAGGGATGGAGACACTGTAGATGGTCAAGGTGTTCCTACCTGCTGCTCACCTGCTGATCCCTTCTGTTAGCTTATGGTGCTGCCATTCCTACCAGAAGACCCTTGAGGATGATATGGAGAAGATGTAGGGGTTTGCAGGAGAAGCAGTCACATTTGGTTTTTAGATGAAGAGGAAAAAGGATTGAATAAGATGAAATTACTTTTACTTTACTAAGATTTCTGTGAATTTGATCAGTGAAGCTTGGGTTAGAAGAACAGAAATAATTATTCCTCAAGTGTAGAAATTTCTGTGTTTGCTTTCTTCCAAGGTAGTGCAGGTGATTTGGAAGCATTTCTGTATGAGGCAAAGTTTGCTTTTCCTGAAACATGCTTTTTTTGTTTTCTGCAGCTGTGGAATATTTTTGTTTTCTGTTGGCTGATAGCAAGTTATGTCTTTGTTCCTGCTCCTATTAGACTGAGTATTTTTAGTGTCCCACTGTCTTCTTTGAGGAAGTGTGTTTTGGTAAGAGTTGGTTTGAGCTTATTTAATGTGAAAACGTGCATATTTGAATATGCACAGATATGTGTTCAAATACTTAGCTAGCAGTCTTGGGCAGTAGGATATATGCATTTCTGCATCCTCTTGGATATATCTATTTCTGCATCCAGTTATGGATGCCCAAAGTAGATGCTTATTGGTGTAATGAGTTCTCTTCTGAACAGCACAGACCAGGTCCAAACTTAACAATTTGTTGTATCTAACTGCCACTAAACAGTGTGAGAAGTGTTTAATGCAAAAGCATGGGAGTCTGTCTTGTATTAAATCCAAGAAGTGCAAGGAAGAGCAATAAGAAATTTAAAATAAGGACATTAAGTGTAAGTCAAAGCCACATATCTCTTAAAACAGTAAAACTTCCCACGATCTGTGTGTTAACGGATTTTATGATTTTCAGTTGAACTCTTGATGCATGTGTGCTGATCTCTATGCAGAATCCTTTCAGTAATCCATGCTGTTTTCACTGCATTGGTTTTAAAAATGTTAGCTCTCTACAGCACTGAGCAACTGCATGGTAAACAAGCCTTTTTACTTATCCTTACCTTAGACTTTATGTGCAAGCCTTAATACCTTATTCATATAAGGTCTGACCTTTCCTACAGTTGCAAACAAACCTCCAAATAAACCTTGAATTATTAAACTACCCTTTATGTGAATGTAATGCAGTTTTCATACTATTTTATATTTCTCTTGCCTCCATGCTTGTATTACAAAAGTGCATTCAAATGGCAGACCTGTCCTTCATAAGCAAAATAGGTTTATCTTTTCCTAATTAGGCAAAAAATTCAGTCTCAAGGTTTTGTTTGACCAGAACTGAGATCCTATAATAAACATTATAGGCATAGAAGAGACTTCTGTTCACTTGTTAATGGATGTGTAGGGATCTGTTTCAAGTCATATTACAGGACTACCATAATAAACATTGAAGATTAATGTTACTAATTTAGAAGACAATCAGTGACAGAAGTTCATGTCTAGTAACTATGTTGTTTCTGTTTAATTGTGTGCATGTGTGAACAAAATATTATTGGGTTGCAGTGGTGTGTGTATTTTTATTTGCATTGTATTAGCAATTCATGATGGGAAGGTGAAACCAGCAGTCGTGGGCTGAGGAGCTGTTATGCCAGATACAACTTCTTCTTCCTTTAAAGGTGCCCTTTCTCTGGTAGTCAGCCTCATGAATTCCCAGTCTTGAATTTCTGGGGATCACTAAAGGAATTCTGGGTTTTGTGATGGGAGGGGTAGAGCTCAGTAAGTGAGAGTGAATGTATGAGGACAGACACATGTTCTGTCTTAAAAAGTAAACTTGCTTGAGTTTTTGATTGGAGAAAAAGAAGAACCCTATTTAAGTTAGCATTCTAGGATTCCTTTAAATGCCAGTCTGAAGCATATTTGCAGCTGTTCCTGTTAAAAAGTGCAAAAGTTTGACTTGTATGGTTTTTGATGATATTTGGAAGTTTTCTGTGCCCTCTGGAAGAGTGCTGCATTCAGTTACGGGGATGGCACATGCACAGAAATGGAGATGGCTTTGATTTATACTGCTTCGTTGCATGCATCTCCTTGTATAATTCAAGGTTCCCAATTTAAGGAGCCAGCCAGTCTCCTGAATATAAAGGCAAAAAGGGCAGGGGAAGAATTATGGCTTATGTTTCCCAGGTTGCCATGACTTCTATTAGAGGAGTTAAATTTTTTTTAAGAGAACATATGACAGTTTGAGACAGGATACATGAAGTACAGATGTGTTAATTACAGCTAATGAGAGATGTGAGAAGGAGCACGAGTAGTTGCTTATTCACCTTAATATGCAGTAACATGAGCTAAAATACTCCAAGTGTTGGGGGGGGGTTGTTAGTGAAACCAGACTAGGAATTTTACAGTAGCTTTTAGTGAAGTTTTTGCATATGTGGTTTTAATAAGTTCATTGCAGATTTTTGAAGTGTTGGCTTTTTGAGTTATATGTGGTTGTATTTTACTGGTTTTAGTAAATTGTGTTGCTAGTCATACAGAATATGTGGTATGACTGGAGTAATGTTTATACTGAGCTCTGATTTTTTGCATGCCTTGCTGCTCATTACTTTCTTCTTGTGAACTGTAATGAGGAATTAAAATGTTTGCATTTATTTTGCCTTAGATTTTGATATATTTCCGTAAAGTTGACAACCCTTACATTATTGCCGTAGGAGCCACAGAGAAGGTATGCAGTGTCCTGAAAGAGATCACTTTTGTGCATCTCACAGAAATGCTTGAGAATATGGAAGAATTTCTGTTCTAAAACTATAATTCTAGGCTTGTCATTATTGCTTGTCTAGGCAATAATTCTAGGCTTGTCATCCTAGAAAGGCACCTTCACACATCTTTAATTTCTGTAACTAGTTTTAATAATTTCCATGGGACCATCCTGAAAATAGACCTTTTCTCAGCTATGCCCTGGTTATGCAGGTCAAACTGATTTATTTTTTGCTATCACTTTATTTTTGTGATCTGGATAAGCATGCATAAACATGAAATTATGGATATTAAGCTGTACCTAGCATTTTATATTCTTTCCCATGCAATGTTTTCCTTTTTCAAAGGACAAACTATGAAAACAACCTGATGAATACTTTACTTTCTGGGCATAACAGTATGCAATCTACCTTGAGAGTACACAAACTTTGGCAATTCTAAGAATTGTTCAGCTTGTAACAACACTGTTGAATTCTGCATGAACTGGGAAACTGTAGTGTGTCTTATGAATAGCAAAATTACACTTATGTTTTCAAGGAAGAGGGGTAGTGTTGTTGAGGACATGGGAAATTTCAGGTGGTTTTTGTACTTTGCAGTCAATTCTAAAAATAGCCTGGAACTTGGATTTGTATGCATCATGGCTTTTTTCTTTCAGTTTTCATAAAATTAGAAAGGTGATGTGTTGTATATGTCTCTCTATATAAATGTTTCAAGGCTTTATGAGAACATACAGGGTTACTGAATTGAAATAATGTAGTTGGAACTTCATGGAATGATCATCTTCTTTTGCAATATAATTTGGAAATGCAGTAGCTTCCATTTTGTGTGTGAAAATAGAAAATGTGTTTATGGAGCCAATGGGTATATATCTGCACTAAACTTTATATTTACTCAAACCTTTTGAATCTTCTTCTAATTTTTTCCTGTAACTAATTTACATAATGCTGCTGCTCACTTAAAATCAGCTTGTTCTAAGGATTGATATAATGTGTTGTGCTAATCTAGGTCCTTTCGTTCTGGGAGATCAGTGGTTTGCAAATGCTCTTAATTCTGTCCTCATTTTGTGAGTTAAAATGTATTGCAGCCATCTCATCTTCATAAAAATGAAGAAAATGAAATAGAAATATGAGAATTCGTTCAACATATTAAAGGAAGGTTGTAGTAGGACTATGTTTAAAATTCAGATGTCTTTATTCTGCTGTTTGTGTTTTCCTTTGATTTTTTTGATCTTAATTTTTGAGCTTGCACAGTAAAACTCTGGGAGAAAACTTTTGCCTTCACTGAAGGCAGAAGGACTAGGACTTCATTCAAAAACGTGTGAAGATGAGATCTACTGCCAATTAGGACAGCCTGCAGTAGTCTGCAAAAACACTCTTTTGCTCACAGAGAAAGGGAACTTCAGATTCCCCATCCAATATTGTTTTTGAAGTCCCTTTCCTTAAGATGTGGTATTAAACCCGCTTATGTCAAACTGTGTCATTTTGTTACTTGCAAGAACCCATCTGACAATGGGTCTTGCAAGTTACTGCTTCTTTTGTCTTCCTATATTTTCATTTCAGACTCAGCCTTAATCTCCTCCTGGAACATTTAGGCATTTTCCATTTGTCTGCACACGAACATTAATTCCTTAGACAGCTTTAGGGTTTCTACAAAATCAAGTGGTGTAAATTGAAACAGTGCCTTTTGCCATTTCCATGTTAAGTATCTGTTTGGATGTGTGGCTGCTGATATTTTATCTTGTTCTTGAACAACTTTATACTGCAAACTTAATTTATTGTCTAGTGGAGATACAGTGAGTGCAATATGGTATCTGTCACCTTTGGCAACATGGTCCTTGAGCAGGTGGAGGGATTTACATCAGAGAAAGTATCTTAATGCTTGTATGTTGAAACTTGCCACTTCCAGGAGGAGTCATTTTAAAACACAGAGGAACCTGACTGATGGCTTTTCTGTCTAGAGATCCTTGATGACTTTCTTAAATTAATTTACTGCAGAGTGTCCAAGAGCAGCCCTTCTTTTTGTTTTAATAATTACATTTTTGTTCCCTCTGTTAAGAGGGTTTTTTGGTTGATTGTTGGCTGTCTCTATGAGGAAGGTATGTATATGTGCATTCAGACCATGTCCAAAGACTTTTCTGGAGTGATGCACCCATCTTCAAAATATTTGGAGTATGCTTTTGTAACTTTTCTTTGTATGTACAGTCTTTGCATCCTTGCAATGATTAGGAAATATTGCTTCCTTACCTCCTGCTCAGGGAAGGAAAGAAAAGACTTGTATGCCTGTGGAGAGGTTTGTGACCCAGCCTGCGTGGTTAGTGGGGGATGCAGAGATTTCTGTTCTAGCTGGAATTATGTAGTGGGAGAATTGATCAAGTGCATAATGCTAGGGCACTTTTCCTTGCTTACCTCTCAGGGGGGAGCTGCCATTGGCAGACAGACATCCAGCTGGTGAGATCCAGGGGTAACTGAAGACCTAAATTTTAATTTAGGGATCTCATGGAACACTTCTAAAATGCAGGAGCCTCAGTTTGGCAGATGGAGAGATGTAGTGGTTTTGGGTACAGTGAAAGGTATGGGAAATGTGAATTATATTTTAAAAAGGAATGCAAATTATCAGCAGGATTTCTCTTTATATCAGAACTTCAGAATGATTAGGTTGGTGTGACCCTCACATGAGCAGGCAGACAGTTGTGGGTAGAGTGATCTGAACAAAGTAGTCCTCTTTCCTTGACATCAGGGAATGGCCTTCTGCTAGCTAAAAAACTGTTTGTGTAGAGAATGAAATGAATTCCTCTTTGTTTTTGCTTAAACCCATGAGGATGAAATTTCTGGCACAGAATTGGAGCTTTTTGAGGACATTTTAGAGTTCAAATGAAAATATGCCTGAATTCTCTCATTAGCAGCTCATCTGTGCAAATGCAGGGGACAATGGCATCCAACAGACTCCTTTCAAGTAATGGCAACCCTCTGGTTTTTAATGCCTAAGCTGTATCTTCCTACTTAAGACTTCGAAGTTGCTAAAATTACAACCAGTCTTGTTTTGAAAAGGAATATGCAGCTGAATATGCAGAGTGGAAAGGATGAGGATGAAAGATTGTTCTCTGAGCAGTGAGAGATGCTGGAGTGTGGACAGCTGCTGTGCTCTAAGCCTTTCTCTGTAGGTTATTCTTACAGAATTGGTAAAGCACCAGTGGTGAGGGATTACCTGGGGGGAAAAATGCTTCTGTTGCCCTGGTTAAAAGTACAGTTATTTTGCCAAAGTTATCATCTACTCTGATTGCACAAGAATGCTGTGTTCTGTGCTAGAGGCAGGATGTTCTTTTCAAATTAACTGCTTTTCTCCTCTTGATTTTGTCTAAAGTAGTCAGTTATGCTTAAATATTAGTTTTGAGGTTAATACAGGATGATATAAGCTCTCTGGTGGTAAATGTTGAGAATAAACACTGAGTGGTATCTTGCCCCTCTACAAAAATACATTCCATACTTTCCATCATTACCTTCTCTTAGAAGATGATTATGCAGAAAATAAGTGAAGATATGATATTTAAAACTTGTTCCTCCTGTAATTTTCAGACAGGTCTTTACGAGAACGTGATCTTTATGGTTCTTTGTCTAATTATTAAAGATGAAGGTCATAGTTCAGGACCTTCTAGTAAGCTCTAGACTGCTGTACTTTAATTTGCATCCATGCTTACTTTGAGCCAAATCTCAGTTAAAGCTTAATTGCCCGTATTGTGTGTCCTGATTTCTGAAAGTGGCAGATTCTTTTCTGTATGAACAGCATCAACATTATTGTTTTGTATAATGATATCTCTTAGAAAATCAAGAAAGAAAATTCTGCTGTTCATTCCACCCTGAGGTTGGGACCTTTCTGTACTTTACTCAGAGATACTGTCTTCAAACAGGGTTCAGCTTTGTATTGCAGTAATCCCAACAAAGATGTGCAAGGCTTTTTTTCATGGGTGTCTTGTCAGACACACTTAGTTAAGATTATCCATGTTTTTCTACATCAGATAATACAAACATTAACCCCATGAGGTGTTACCCTTATGAAACAGATATGCTCTTTTGGGAACCAAGACAGTAGAGGTAGATAAGCATATGGTATATTAAATTTGGCAAAAAACCAGAGTAATACAGCTGTGAAAAATAATCCAAGTTGTATAGTATGGTGTAAAGTGGTAAACATTTCAGGCTTGTCAATTCTAAGTCCTTCAGGGTTATTGAACATACTGAAAGTGAAATCTGTGGACAGAAATGTGGCAAAATACCCCAAACTGGTTAATGATATTTATGACAGATCTTACAAGTCGGAGTTTGAATTTCCTTTCCTATCTGTAGTGTTTCTGAATGTCCCACTCTTAAGGGGAAGGGAGCACCCAAGACTTGTAGATGTTCATGGTTGAAAGGAACAACAGGAGTCAAAGGGTCTGCAAACAATCACAAAGTTATATTAATAAATTACACGCTTGACATGAAAAGTGATATGTCAGTCCTGGGCCTGCAAAAAGCACATGGCAGTGGGTTTAGGATAAGGGGGTAAGATGAAATGGAAGAGAGAGAGGGAGAGAGATATGAATTAAGGAGGGGGAGGAAGAAAGAGAGATCCTGGCTCCATTGCTGGTGCATCTGATGGGGTGTTCAGGGTCCTGGGCTTTGTGGGGATACCTTTTTATAGATGAGTTTTCCTGCACTGGAGGTAAGTTTCTAATGTAATTTAGCAGTTGTATACAGTCAGTTCTTCCAGACCTGTCTGGAAATGGGTTGGAAGCTTCAGGGTATTTGGTGGTTTCCATATCCCCCTACAGCCCATGCCTGCTTCTTGTCCTCATTCCTACACTTGTGCTGTGTTATGTTGTGCTGAGCTCCAGCAGGACAAGGATGTCTGTCCTGGAATTGTGCTGCTCTGCCCCTGTATGCCTCCTTCTCCAGCCACTTCCTGTTTTTTTATCATGGTGTATTAATACCAGCTATCCTTGGTTATTACCAGCAATTCTTGTTTGTTATTACCAGCAATCCCTGGTTGACTCCACAGCCATCTGGTTATTGGTATTTGAGACATAAACATTAGCTCACTTACCTTCTGGGATACTAGAGAGTTGCCTATCTTCATGGATTAGTTAAGTGTTGCAGAACTTGGGTGAAATCTGTATTTTAGGAATAACTTCAAATGGGATGACTATGCTTTGAAAGAAACAAACCAAAAACCAGAGGGGTGGGATTAACGGAATGAATGAAAATATTCAGTTGAATGGAGCACAGGTTATAGAGAAGTAACACTAATATGTGAGATTCATTAGTCATGGTTATTGACTGTCAACTTGGATGAAAGATGAGGCAAGACTGTTTCCAAGGGCCTGTTGTGACAGGACAAGGGGGAATGGATTCAAACTGAAAGTATAGGTTTAATAGATTAGAAATTCTTTACCTTGAGGTTGGCCAGGCATTGTCGCAGGCTGCTCAGGGAAGCTATGGATGCCCCATCCTTGGAAGTGTTTAAAGCCAGGTTCGATGTGGCTCTGAGCAAGTGGAAGGGGTCCCTGGCCATAGTAAGGGATTGGAGTTAGGTAATCTTTGGGGTCCTCTTCTAACCCAAACCATTCTATGGGTCTGTGACTGACCTGAGAATGCACAGTGTTACTTCTGGAAAGGGCAGGTTTTTGAGACATGAAATGAAACACTACATTCTGTGGGAAACATCTGGAAAAAGCTCTTCATTTTTCTATCCCCAAGGTTCACATTGTGGTGAAAAACCAGATAACATAAAAGGCAGAGGAAAAGGGGGAGAGAGGAGATGGACTCACAAAAACAATAGGATGAGTAGGCGTTTTTATCCTGTCAGGATAGCAATTACAGCTCTGTGGGCTGCTGTTGGTTTGCAATTTACTGTATGCATTCAGGGAGAAGAGAATTTCTGATCTTTATAATTTAGAATCACGATGGTGATTAGCCACAGAAGAAATCAATACATTTCATGTTCAAATTGAGTTTACCAACTTGATTATTACACCCCCTACTTGAGATTTATTTTGAAAGCCGATTGGAATATTCTGCTGGAGCACTGCTTGCTGCTTATTGCAGCTGTGTGAGCCATGCTGAACATGGCACACTGGAGACGTCTGGTCTACTCCCCTGTTTCAGCCAAAACTTATCTCAAAGTGGTGGTGTTCTACTTTTGCTGCCTCAGTTTGTTTGGTTCAAATGTGACTTGCTTGGAGTGTATTTATGCTTTTGTATTAAGCATGTGCATTTACAGTGTTTTTTTACTAGGACATTTGCCATCCAATTATCTTGCAAATCAAGATAATTAAAAATGGAAACTTAGTGGATGAGATTGTAGGGTAAGCATTAGTGATGGGGGCAATCTGATCTTAATGCCTATGCAGAACATCTTTGAAAGCAGATACAGGTCCTCTTTGAAGTCCAGAGAGCAATGGGAGTAAAGGCTGGAAATGTTGTGGGTAGCAAGATAGAGAAGGAAAGCACTGAAGTGACAGGAAGAGGTGGAGAAGCCAAGAAATGACAGCTGAGACACGGACACAATCAAGATTGAGCATTAGATCAAACTAAAATAATGAATCCCTATAGCTGAATGAATCAGGATACGTTTGGGGAATCTCATTCAGAGAAAAAACAAACTCCAGCAGTTGTTTTATGATCATGATGAGGAAATAAGTAAGGTGCAAAGTTTACTGCAAAGGTTGTATTCACGTGTGAATTATTTGGAGCAGGTACAATCTTTTTGTTCTGCATTTGCATTTCTAAGGTAGTAGATACTTAGACAGACTGATACAAGCAGTGGACAGTGATAAGAGTTCACCTGCATATGACTTTTTAGTACAGATGTGGATAGGAAGGTAGAAATCTGAATGTAGAGACCAAAAAAAAGGTGGTGAAAATAGTTGCAATCAAACTGGCAGAGCCTATGGAGTAAAATGCTCAATAACAAGACGATAGTGGTATGAGGTTCCCAAGAGTTACAGAAATGGGAGAACAATTGCATGTCTTGTGGTTCCAATTAAAAATTTACAAATTGAAGAGGACATTACAGATTTAAAACAACAGAAAACACAGCAAGCTGAATGTGTTACGGAGACCTGCTGAGGGAAAAGTGATTTGATTTTGATTGTCCTCCTGACTTGTGACATTTTTGGAAACAAAAAGGCACCAGAATGAGGATACAGGGACTGTGTGCTGTATTTAAGGATGCAGCAAGTTCATAAGGAAAAAGTGTTCTGTTTCACTTAAGCAAAGGAAGACTTTCAGTGACCAAGGTCAGCCTATTGTTGGAGAATTATAAGAAGAAATATCAATATCAGCTTAAGGGTATTTTCTAGTCAGAAAAAAAAGAAATCAGAATTAGAAAGGCCTGAGTTGCACCAGTATGGCCATCCACAGTTGCAATATTTAAATTATTTAGAAATATCTGCATGTTCTTTCCCCATACAATTAAAGAAAGAAAACTAACATAAGTCATCTTACTTATATTTTTTGAAGCTGGTACTAAATCATAGGGTCTCCATTTTCAGTATTTTTAAAAACTTATTTATTTATGTATTTATTTATTTATTTAATTCCAAGTGCTTCAGGCTAGCCAGGCCCTTTCACTTAAAATTGTAAGGCAGAATAGTTGAAACTTAAAAAGTGATAGTTGCTTGGAGCCAACCTTCAAAGAGGATTTCATGGCTTCAAAGCTTTGTCATTCCTGACAATATATGTGCCTGTAGAACTGACTGCATCAGTATTTTTTTCTAATTTGATACTTCAGCTATGTCATAGCTCTTACTACTTCTTTGGACTCATGTTCTAAAGTGTTACTCCCCAATGGCCAAAAGGATTTTTAAGCAAGTATCATACAGTTATGTTGTCTTTGACATGAAAAGGTGCGGTGCAAAAAGTGGGAAGTTGGAGCTATGCATCGGCTGGAGAATAAGCCTGGGATGCTGCTTTGCTGTCTTTTAAGAGTCCTTGTTTCATGTCAAGGCTGTAGTACATTCCTAAACATTAACCTGCTGTGGGTTTTGTAGTTTTGTTTCTCACTCTTTTCTTTCCCATGAGCTGGAAGGGTATGAATGTGTGAGGGTTGCACACCTGGGTTCTGGAATCAAGAGGAATGGTCCAGCTTTTCAGAAATGCCTTTGCTTGGTGTGTGAGGGGGTCCTCCCTGGTGCATGGGGAGATGTGGTGAGGAGCAAGAACATTATTCAGGTTAGGAGCATGAGAGCATGTGGTGGGAAAGGACATTGATGTGGCTGGTTAAATGCTTTTGGGAGGCTGTGAAATGCAGAAGAGGATAATGTCCAGGTGAGTGTGATGTGGTTAAATAATACCTCTCAGCTGAGCCTGCTCTTAAGCTGAGAGTCTCCCAAGGAGGAGCTGGGCTGTAGGGATTACTGAGAGAGAGAATGGCAGTGTATGACCTTTCTCTTAGGTGGGTTGAGAGTTGCTGTTCGTACATTTGCAGATTAAAGGCTGGGATCTAGCTCCTGACCTCCCTTCAGTCTGATTTTGAAGTGGTGTTCTGACGCACACAGCTCTCTGTTGTTACTGTACAATTCTTGTGCTCTCTCTGTCCTGTTCCCAAGGAAGTATCTATTTCCCTTGATTATTTTAGTCAGAAGAAATAGTTAAGATATGATATTTTTTCTCTTGATTCAGATAGTTGCCTCATCCTGCTAAATGTCGTGTGGCCCTCTCGGTAAGACTTGTGTATTTGTCCATGTTCTGTTTAAAAAGCTAGAAATGAGACATAAATTCCTTGGTATGTATTTGGGTAAATTTCCCTTTGTCTGGAATAATGGCCTGTGACTTTGAGACATTTTTGTTAATTGATCTTGAAGCAGCTTTTAGTGGATTTAGCTTGAATTAATTTAAAAATTGCTCTTTATCTACTCTAAAAATCCAATCCGCTGCATTTAATTCCATCGCGTGTCTTGGTTTGAGATTTTTTTTTCCCTTGCGCTGGGAACAGTTTATTTAAAGCGTTTTGGTGAATCTGTTTGGAAGGATTGCAGAAAGCCATAAAAACAAAGGGAGTAGGAAGCGGAGAGGGTTTTTGTGAGGAGTTGGTGGCTGTGGAGGGAAGGGGACAGCGGGGGTGACGCTCCCGAGCCGCGTTCGCCGGAGCCGCGGCCGTGTCGCCGCTCTGTGCGGCCACCAGGTGGCAGCGTAGGACAGCGAGTGCCGCGTCCAGGTACGGGGACTCGAATGATGGCTTTGGGCTTTCTTTTGTTCTCCTTCTTCCCCTCTTTCCTTTTATTTCTTCGTTATCCTCTGCAGCCAAGAGCTCCAAATTTGAGCAAACTACAGGTTTCATCTGTCTCTTGCAGCGTTAATTTGTGAAAGGGTCTGTTTTTGACCATGGTGCAATGTGCTAAGAAATTGTTTTGAGGAGTGAGGACAAAATTTCTTTGCAGGAGGGTGCAGAGTGAGGGGAGACACTGCTTTTTTTTTGCTTGGCTCAAGAAGGTTCTTTCTTATCACAAACTACATATATCTGTCCTTCCTATACCTACTTACAGTACAAAATGTCATGTGGGAAAAAAAAAAATTAGTTATAATGTAGCGGCAAAACTGTTGCCTGGAGAGTGTGCCTGCTGAGAGCCAGGCGCAATTTGGAAACAGTAATAAGTTTCCCTTGATAGGATTATTTTCACTCTGCTTTCAGGGGGAGAGAGGATGGAGAAGTGTTTGTTCCTAATGGGAATGCCCTTGAAAGAACAAGTAGACGCAATCAAGGGAAAAATATACATATTCTGCAGTTAAGATTGTAGTTCTTGTACAGACTAGAATAGATTCTAGTTAAATTAGAGGAGAGGTGGATTATGTGCCTAAGTTCAGTGCAGCAGTACCAGCCCTGCAGCAAATGTCAGCATCTCAGCAGTGATGAGTGGTGTTTGTGGCACGAGATTATTTTGGGGTTCTTAGTCAATGACTTTATTTATGTAGCAGGAAATACAAGACACTTGTACCAAATTCATATTATCCTTAATGCAAAGAATGCATTAAGCACCTTTTTTTCTCCTCCCCAATCCTGTCTCCTCTCAATAAGACCCCATCTGTTTTTGGGATGAAAATAAAAAAAGCATTAGCTACGTTGCATGTTCTACTCTGGATGTTGAAAGTCATCTTTTGTTTTTGCTGCCTCCCCTGACGGTTTTGCATCCCCCCTGCCTTAAGGAAGTGGAATAAAAAACCAATTGTCCATTTGTGGTGGTCTATAACTAAATTGGCTGCAAAATATGAGAAAATTCGTTTGGTGTTCTGTGTTGTACAGTTATAACTATGGGTGGGTTGTTTGCATATATAAGGTAGTTGGGGTAGTTCCTTTTGTTCTTTGAAAATATATTGACACCAAGGTGATAGGCTTTGACAGTGGTTTAGAAACCATGAAATACCAGCTTCTCCCTTCAAAAAGAGCCCAGGTAGATTTGAAGAGAGGTGAAACTGATGGGGATGGTCCTTCCCCAAGACACTGGAAGAAAATAAAAAAAGAGGAGGTACACAAAGTGATTTTTACATATTTGTTATTGTAAATACCCAGTGCTGTAACTTTGACCCAGTCAGTATTACACTGGGCCTGCTAGTAATGGATGCTGAGACATTTATCTTTGCTTTTTGTCACTTAGTTTGTACCTTCTTTACTTTAAATAATTCCTCATGAGAGAATCCCTGGTAAATCAGGGCTGCATATTCCAAGTTGCCTATTACTTTAGTACGAATCTGATGTATAATTCAAGCAAATCACTAGTAAAAGATTTAAGCTTTTGTCAGTTAGCTATAATGACTTTAGCCAAATTTCTAACTAGTTCACCCAAAGATGGGCTGATCTGTCTTGTGCCTTCCTACAGTACATGGAAAGATTTTCCATTAAAAGTAGAATATGAGGGAAATTTTCCCTGAGCAGTGAGGAAAGTGGCAGCAGTACAAGTGGCATCTGAAGGGGGTTGTACCAGTTGTTTTCTGAAGGAAAAGCTTTTCAGACTATTTGAATTCCTGGCGTGAGGCAGTAGGTGGCTGAGAAATGATCAATTTTAGTATTGATTAGCCTGATATACATAAATCTGCTTCTGCTTTGACACCTGCTGCAGGAGTGCCAGTCTCTGTTTTCTCTGGTGTGTGGCTCCCATGCCTTGCCTGCCACACACCAGACCAGGATATGCTGTAGACAGCTGATTCTCATCACTGCTCTTCTGGGGCTGAGGTTCAGAAGACTGCTCTGAAAAGCAGATTTTATTCTGTTTTTATTCTTTATTCTGTTTTTGCTATGCATTTTCTTCCAGTTGTTGTTTGCCCAACTCTTACTTGTTGGATGTGACAAATTTTAGGGTCCTGTGACTGCCTGTGTGTATTTATGCAGGAATTTTAACTATTGTATATTAAAACCAGTGCAAGGACACATTATCTAATATCATTGTGAGGCTGATTGAATTAGTGCATGTTAAATTGAGTATTGCTGGTCATAATGGACTTCAAGAATGTGATTTTTTTTCTTCTTTTTTGTGCCATTTTCTTTCAATTTCAGTACCAGCTGCAAGAAACAAAGAATAATTTGTAATATATTTTTTCAAGCAAAGTCAGTTTTTGGTCAGCCAAGATTTTTTTTATATATTTTGTTCCATGCTTATGGCTTTATTGTTTGTGAATCTGTTGTCTTGACCCTTGCTAGGAAAGAAAATATTATTATTATTACTTCTAGACTCTTGCTAGGAGAGAAAAGATTTCTATTTCTATTGTGTTTTGGCTCAGACTTTTCAACAAATGTGATTGTGTTTTATTCAGGGGTGGGGGGTTTATGAAGAACTGTGATATTAATTACAGAGTTTAGCTTAAAAATATTTTTCATTTGAATGAGAATGTATGAATCTGTCAGATTTGAGCATAATTTGATGAATTTGGTGTCTCAGTTGCGTGGTACATGGAAAAGCTGCAAGGGCAGACATACCATTGGCATCAGACAAGCTGGGCAAACATATGAAAAAAAAAGCCTAAAACCCCAAATACTAATACTTTCCCAGTGCAGCAGTATACAGATTCACCAGTGTCAATGAATATTGTTCTGCTACTATATTTCTTATTTCATGCTTCATTTTCTCTTCTCCCAGAGCTAGAAGTGTCATAAAGTGTTTTGCATTCTAAGTACTAGGGATATAGTGTAGAGACAGTATTTGCCATGTTCTAAGAAACAGAAGGCACACAGTGAAATTTAAAAAATTGAATAGACAGTTGCACCTCTCCCATTTTATGAAAGAAATTGGCAAGAAGTAAACATAGGGGCATGGGGAAGAAACTGTGTCTGTGTGGGGATGACTTCTTTTTTTTTCTCCCCCCCATGCATCAGAACTGAGAGAGGCACTCGCCATAGTCAGGTCTGTACTTAGGCTTTGCATATTAGCCTTCACAGCAGTTAATGATATTTAGGTTCAGCCTAGCTATCAAGAGGCAGGGAAAAGAAAAAAATGCAATAAAGAAGTGGCTCAGCTTCTCTCAAATGGGCTTTAATTGAGCTTTTTGTGATGAAAAGCTAATGCTATCTGTTTCCTAGAGATGAATAATTCTGTGTTCCAGTTGTTAACTGAAGAGATAGAACTGTAGTTAGAGACAGCTTGTGCCAAAATATGATAGCAGGCATTTGGTTGTTGACTAAAGGTTTTAAATATATTAAGTTATGCTGGAGGGGGAGGAAGAAAAAACTATCTATTTTTGTTACAGGTTGTACACTTAGCTGTAACAAATAGGAACACTATGGCTGGTGCTATACAAATATTTTTAACATGGCTGTTTCCTGCCCTAGTTCTTAGAACAGGAAGTAAACATCTGTATCAGAGAGGATTTGCTATTACCACTGATAATTGCAATGATTCTCTTCTATGAAAGCTACTTAACTCCAACAGCATATTTAACTACGTATTTTAACATATTTGTATGGCGTGCATACAAATAAGGTCTATTTTCAGTAGTATTCTATACCTCATTTCTGCATTTATCAGCTGTAATACATTCCAAGTACTTCTGTATATCATTGAAATGAAAGATTTTACTGCAACTTAAGAATGAACATTTATGCTTCCAGCTTCCTCTGTTTTTTGCCAAGGTTTCTTCGATCTAAATACAGTGAGGTGCAGAAAAAGGATAGTCCCAGAGACCAGTGATGTTCAAAATACCAGTGTCTGAAAGTGTTGTCTCAGATTGGTGAGCTTATTCAGGCAGAGCACATGAGAACCAAAAATGCAGATTCTGTCAATAAGTCTGCACTTCATCTCTTGCTGAAGCAGGGAGTGTTACTACGTCTCATGTTGCTGCGCCTGATTAGCTCTTTCTGGAAAAAGTGAGCCTTTTCTGCAGTTGAGTTAGAGGTATCTGCTTTAACAGTCACAAAGGAAATGTGAAGAAGTTGGACATTTAAAATTAGTCTTAATGTTTATTTGTGAATACCTTGTGCTTAGACCTGGGGAATTCCTTTTCTCATGAGAGTTTCAGTATAGGAGGTAGCATATTGGCAGTAGTGTTAATTTTCTTTTTATACTACAGGTTGGAAGATATTTAGCTCCCAGAACACTACTTAAACCTAAGTGTGGGGTTTTTTTTACCCCTCCATTTTACGGCCTTGAAAAGCGCGGCACATTATAGGCTCAAAAAGTCACACAAGAGTGGATCTCTCTCAGTGTAATGTAAATGGAAGAGGCTCTGTTCGTGAAAATGGAAAACACTGGGAAATCTTTGTATCAGTTCCTGCATGGCTGAGACTGCAGTGAGCTTCAAAGGTCTTGCATCTGAGGAAAGTGATGACATGAAGAAAGTGTTCTATGTGGAAGATCACGTAGAGATCAAGAGAATTGGAAACGAAGTCAGCAAAGTAATATTTCTAAAGAAAGCCTTGTGTAAGAGAGAAAATAGAAGATAAGTTGGAAACTATGTCTAATATGAAAGGTTTTAGGAACAGAAGGCATGAAGGTGAGAGCTGAAGGAGGAACCAAAAGGAACAGTTACAGCCATAAATATGTCATGATGACTGCAGCAGGACATGAAGTGAGAGAGAAGCTGGGTTTTGTAGGACTGAGTGAGGAATGGATCATGAATTCCTGTGTAAGGTACTGGGCAGAGAGGTGTTACCTCACTGTCAGGGTGAGACTGCATCTAGCAGCTGTGAAATTCGAGGGCATGTGCATGTACTGGGGGCAGTTCTGCTATTCCATGTAACATTTCCCTCAGCAGGTGCATGCACAGCCCTTTTGATTTGGCCCTGATTCCAGTAGGGGCTGCATATCTAAGTGCAACTCTGCACCATCAAGCCTCCCTGACAGAGCTATTTCTAGCTCTTCTAGTTGTGAAGAAGGTGGTTCTTCCTCTCCCAATCAGCATGCTATTGAGTTGCCTGGCCTATGGCTGTGTGGACTGAAAAAATACTGAAGAAGTCTGAACTTCAGCATTCTTCTTTTAGAGGTGACTAAAACTCCTTGTCCCTGTCCATCCATTTCAACACCAGAACTTTCACTGAAAATAAAAATTTGTGTTAAACATAATTCAGAGCCTTATAATAAAACATGTCACATGGTTAACCTTTAATACAATGTAGCATTTAAAGAATAGTTTGCATCTTTTGCTGGTAAATTACTACATAAATATTTAGATTAGGTGTGAATAGGAATGTGGCATTATTTATGGATCCATATTTCTCTGGCATTTCAGATGCATGGTTGTTTTGCTCCTTAATAAATGCAGACATTAAAAGAACAAGCGTAGACAAAGTGCTAATTTTAAAGCTTTGCTGCTCAGGGGAGAAAAATCTCCCCATGTTTTGTTAGAACTGCTTGTTGTCTCCATTCGCACAATAGAGAGAAATCTTATAAAACACCAGAAGTTGCATTAAGCTCCTTTATTTCTGATACTTGTCATAGAGTGACATGTCTCACCTGCTCGTGCAGATTGGTAGCAGAGCAACCTGTCAGATCTGAAGATGTTTTGGTGCTGTCTGTTCCTTCTTGCTTCAGAGGCAGATGTGTTGTGGTACAGTTACTGCTTTAATTTTTGTCTGTATTTTGCTTCAGTTCTTTCTCACCTTAATCCTTGGAAGGGGAAGGCAAGAATACATGAAATGTCTTATGAAAACTTGAAGAAAAGTGCACATCCCATTTTTCCTGGTTTAACTGGGGATTGGACTCTTAGGGAGGCTGCCCAGAAAGCCACACCAGCAGCATGGAGTGCAACAGCTCCGAGAATGGTGCTGGCAGAATGGCACTGCAGGCTGCTGTGGAGGCACTCTCAGGTCTGATACACGTGGGTTTTCTTACTTCTGTGAAGTCCTGTAAATCACATACCTTGTCTGTATCTCAGCTTCCCCCATATCAAATGTGACCTTCCCTGCAGAGTGAACATACAGGGATGATGACAATAAGTCTGTTGATACCCATGAGCTGTTGAGATACTGCAGTGATGAAGGTTTCTGCCTGTTAGTACAGGAGTAAGTTTCCATTTGAGATGGAAAAGGTATGGATGTTTCCTTGACCTGTTGAAATTAAGGAGAGGTACCAAGCAGCTCTGCTGCAGTTTTGGCTTCTAAATTAATCCTGCACTAAAGAAGTCAAATCTTTAATCTTTGGGGGCTCCATAGTCTCGATGATGTTATCAATGAGAAAATCTGACTAAATGTTCAGTGCTTTTGTGCCCTTTATTTGTCTTCTGTTTTGAACTTCTGGGAGGAGGGTAGCTGTCTACATTTATTTCTCTGTTTCTTTAATTTTATTGTGGTGTTTTTCCTGAAAACCAGTCATTCTAGTCCAGGGTCCTTGCAAGGTATTCACATACAGTAATTTTCCTTTCCTGCTTGTTGGCAGGAAATAGGCATTCCCATATAGCGTGGTGTGCAGGTTACCTTGATCACCGGTTGTCTGGAAAATACCCCTAGTTTCTCTGATTTTTCTAGGTCCCTGTTATATAAAACCTTTTACTGTTTGATTTTTTTTCCATTTCCTTACGTTGTATTTGGTTTGGCTCAAAAATTTATTATAACCACGGGAATGTATTTGACAAGAAGGCCTATTCCTTTCTTGAGTTGACTAAGCCCTTCTAAGCATCCGTGGTGATGCCTGCATTATCAGCAGTTGCTGTATGCATGGAGTCATCTCACTGTGATTCTGACTGCATTGCAATAAGTAAAGAATTTGCCAAAGAACTATTTGCTTACTCAAATATTAATCCTGTGAGAGGACTATATCTGAAAGTATCATTTTCTTGCTGCCAGTAACTGTCTTTATGCAAACTCTTTTCAGCTATTTTTTCTTCTGATGAGCACTTTTGAGTTTAGATTCAGGAATTCCTGTCTTCAGGAGTAACAGCCCTCTGGCACTGATACCCTCAAGGCTAACACGTAGCAATGTTTTCTAAGATGAGTGGAGGACTATAGTGGGAGGAAAAAGGAGTCTTAGCTATGGGGAAAGGGTTTTCTCTCTTCCCCACCAATACCTTGGACTTCTGTGGTGCGTGCACATCAGCTGTGTACCTTGGTATGCTCCTTGTAAGAAGCCAAGAAGACCTCCAGGATGTCAGCTATTCTTTAGTGGTAATAAATGTGCGGATTTAGGGATGAGTGTTTTTTCTTGCAGGAGGTAGCAACTTCCAATACCTCACGACTGTTTTAACCTGAAATAATGGACAATTCCAAAAAGCCTGAAGTTCAGTGTGAATGGGTCGCTGTCCCAAAAAATTACATTTTCTGATATGAAATTAATCAGCCAGAGTAAACACATTTATCTCCAAGAACAGTAGAAAAATCCTAGGAGCTATACATTTGGCCCATGGAAGTTAAGTCTTTGCTATCAGAACTTCTAAGGAGAATCATTCCAGGTCATTCATTTCTTTTCTCTTCAATAAGTACTAACCATTTGATTTGAAAACCTTTTTGTTAGCTTCAGAAATTAAAGCTTTTTTTCCTATAAACATTTGCAGCCTCCTGTGGTGAGCAGTTCCATAGCTTAGGGGAACACAGGAGGGCTTGTAGGCACCTGGATCTGCTCAGTTGCTGGACAAGTGCATTTTCTCTGTCCTGAGATGCTTGCAAACTCATAACAGTTCCTGCAGGAACAGTTCCTGCAGCCTTTGGCCTCCTGAGAACATAACAGTGGATATTTTTCCCCCCTTCATATAATTTTAAGCTACATTGTTCTGGCCTGCCCTGCTGTGTCTGTGGACACAAGGGAATGTAATCTGGGGAAGTATTGTAGTGTTCTTACCTTACAGCTTCCTTTTCTTCTCTGATCATCCAGATCTCAAGACTTTTAAAATGCCTCTTAATTTGAGGAGCTGTGGGTCTCTTACCTACTTCTACATCTCAAATTGCCAGGAGGGAAGGATACCATTATTCGTTAGGCTGGGAAAGCAGAAGTTTTTCTGTTTTAAAATATTTGAATGGTCTGGGTGTGAGGAAACCAAAATCAAGACATGAAATCCAGAGCGTTGACAAAACAAATTATTTTTATTTTATATTTCTCCTGGTTTTAGACAGCCCTATTTACTTACCCATGTCTCTAATTTTGAATTGTGAGGCTTATATTTGAGTACTGTAATTGCAAAAAGTGCCTATCACCAGGAAGAGCAGCAGAACACACCCTATTTCAGCCAGTAACATTTGATTCCTGAGTGCTGTAAATGATGTAGAAATGTGCATGTATTAATGAGGGGTATAATAGGTTTGAGTGAAAGTGGGAGATAAGATGTGTTAATCTTGTATATTAAATAGTCCTACAACAATGAACCTTATAATGAGGCTGTTATTAAATCTTTCCTTCTCTGGCCTCAGTTCAGTGAAACCAGTGCTTCTGAGTTTGGCATGTTTAAAGCCAGATTTCACAAGAAAGGACCAGCTTTCTGGGATCTGTCATTTTGAAGTCCTTACCATATTAGAGATGTGTACAGCACATGGTGGAAAAGATCTTTCCAGCACTCCATCATACAATATTTTCCCTTTTTTTAGGTTTGAGGACACCTTCCTTAATATTAGTGTGCCGGTATGGAGTCTGTTTTGACCTCAACTGTATCTTAGGAAAAGAAGCAATGCGTTTCTCTCTACATCATGCAAACAGATTGTGTTCTAACAAGGTTAGAAAGACTGTCAAAATAGCAATAGTTTTAAAGGAAAAAAAATAAATTATCTAGAATGATCTGTGATTTTTACATTTGGTGCTCTTCTAGCTGTAGTGCTGAGGACACTTCCATAAGAAGGGCAAGATTCCTTGGTTCACTGGTATTTATTTTTTTTCTATTTTTGTCCAGCAACATTTACAGATTTTCATCTTGCCTCTTGCACCATTTGCCAATAGTCAGATTAAAATCTGCAAATCTGCATGGTGCTGTCTAATTGTGTTCTGGTTTAAAAAGAGGAGATAAGAAAGTTTAAATACCCAAGCCTGATGCCTGCTGTGGAAGATACAGAGTGGCAACCATGCTAGGAAGCAGCAAATAAAAACTTTCCCTAGCATCCAGATTTCCTTTCCAGTAAGTAGCCAAATGAAGACTTTCTCTTTCTGAAGGTAGTGGGAGCTGGGCTGAAGGAGACTGCCTTTCTCCATCAACGTTATTCCTGTTTAAGGATAAGGAAAAGGTTCAGTGAGAGACATCAAATATATAAAATTAAAAGCGATGATTGATTGTTTCCTGCAAGGAAGCAACAAGACAGACACCGTTTTGTATTCTCAGGTGATCCCCATTCTGATAGTAACCAAGACCAAACCTGATTAGCTTAGTTATAAAACAAGTTGATGTTTTGTGATCTTACATTCTCATTCCCTGCAAAGCAGACACCGTTTTGATTTACTATGCATGTTCTTTAATTGAGATGGAGGTGCTGTAGCTCTGCTCTCAGTAAGTTCAGCTTTTACATTCCATTTCTCTTTTGCCTCTTCATCCCCTGTTCTCCACGCTTCTGACTCTGAGCTCACATTTATCCTGTTAAATATCTCCTCTTACTGTGTCTAAACATAAGAGGCTGAGCATCCTTTCTCAGATACCTCAATTCCCACCTTATCTCTCCTCAGGCTTCTGCCAGGAGCTCCATTGTCAAATTAGAGTAAGGAACATGTCTGGTTTAATATCGAGTAGTACTAAGATGACAAATGGCTTTGTGTAAACTGTAACAGTGGCTACTGCAAAAAATTTCTTAATTCTTACAAAGGCCTGCAACTAAAACAGCAAACATTCCCAGCGATGGGTGTTTCACATAAAGCCGTGACTCCCTCTGCGGGTGGGGCAGAGTGCGATTTGAGAAAGAAGAGTAGCCGGAGGATTGCACGGCGCATTTTCAGGTTGCAAGGCGATGCTTTTCGGTAAGAAAATGAACTCCGAGCGTTCGCCCGGGTGCGCGGCGCGGGCCGGGCGGCGGCAATACCCGGCGCGGGCACACGGTGGCGCCACAGCCCCACTTTTGGCGCGGCCGGGCCCGGTCAGCGCCGCTGCCGGCTCTGCAGATGCACATATGGCACAATATTATCATTTTATGGTTACAATTATGAGCAATTTGATACAAAATGAAAGCTAAATTATGCAGTGTTCCTTTTATTTGTTTAATTTTGCGCTCTAAATATGTAGAAGGAAAAATAGCGCCGGTTTTGTGTGGATGGTGAGAGGTACAATGCCTCCTTTTGGCTTTGTGTTCTCACATAGCGCAGGTTGTGATTATTTTCTGTCGTACATGATGAAATGTGTGGAGTTGTTCTCAGGTGCTGGGACTGTTTCACACAGAAATTGTGTATGTCTGAATCTCCAGGCTCCTTTCTTCTATTAAAAATGCATGGTACATTTACTGGCTGGTAGACAAATACATAAGTAACAAGTTCCTTCACAGTTTCTAGTGGAAGAGGCTGGGTAGCTGTGCCGTTTAAGCAAATGCCAAAGGAAGTCTTTAAATTCTGAAAGTCACTATAGTCATTGGCAGAGCTTTCCTGAAAGGAGCAAGTATGTTCTGAACAAATTCCTTCTTGCCAGTGAGGAAAATCTAATGCCACTGCAGTTCTTATGCTAAAAGTAGAAATTTTCATGGCCCATGCCAGGATCAGTATCTTGTTACAACGATCTGTGGGGTCTGTATTTTGTGTATTCAGGTTCTTAGTTTTTCCTCTCATTAGATCCTCTATGTTCATTATTATGAAAATGCATATTTTTGCCAGTCTGTGTAGCAGCATAATTTGTTTTTTGTGTGTTATGTTTTTCCTTCTTTTTCAGTAAAAGAAAGTTGTTAGCAGAGCCAGCCTGTAAAATAAATCTTCGATTTTTTTTCTTTGCTTGTAAGTATTCTTTTGTTTGTATTAATGAAGATAAGGCTGGAGATGTGCTTTCCACTTGGAATAGAAAATGCAAGCTCTGAGATGGTATTTGCATTTATCGATCCAGGCACATCTGCTGGCATACAATGGTGTGTGATATTTTTGTCCTTACCCACCTTTGAACCAGAGAACATGGCAGATAAGCTGTCCAGTTTGATTGGCATATCCTGTGGAAAGGATTTTCAATATGTAGGATCAAATCCTGTACCCTAAACTGCTTTTGCATTTTGAAAGTATGTTAGAGACTTCTCTGAGTTCATCTGCTATATTGGGAATTAGTTTTAGGTTTAAATGTTTTCCTTGCTCTCATCAAATCATATGGGCTATCTTCTTCTTCGGCCAATTTTAGATGCACTATATTTGCATTGTGCATCTCAATATTTTCCAGAGTGTTAAAGTGAACTTGGGAATTTCATCATCTGTGTGGAACAGTGTAGCTTGGTAGATAATATAAAACTTAGGCTGTCTATAAAAGAAATTACAAAATTACAAGTACTAGGATAAATCATAGTGGGGAATTTAGCCAGCATAGGAAATCTTGTATCTTTTATTGCTTTTTCTTTGGGATCAGTTTTACAGTGGCTCTACAGGTGCTATAGGTGGAAATGGAAAGCTTATTTTTTAAAAACAACTCTTCACCTGTTTAGGAATGTTTTTTTTTTTCTGTTCACACCTGGCATCTGGGAGTCCAGAGACTAGATTGGAGTTTGATGGTTTTTGTGTGCTTCTTGAAAGCTCCAAAGGACTGCCCTGGCTTTGTCGCTAACTTTCTTAACTCGGTAGCTTTTCTGTAGGTAGGTAACCATAACTTAACTAATTTGTATGCACCATATGCAGTCTCGGCTCACTTCAAAGTGTAATCAAGTCATGAACTAATTACAATACCATATTCCCAAAGAATGTAAATTTAATTTCCCTTCAAACAGAATGGGAATGTATTAAGCAATTCCTTTATATGAGAACTGTGGCATTCAACAACATAATGCTGATGCTTCAAACAGAAGTGAAGTTCTTAACTTTTGTAGACCTTGTGACCTTTTTCCCTATACATCTTCCCTTTTTATTCTTGCATCTTGAGTTAATTTACTGACTGGATAACAACATTAAAATATTCAAGTGTAAATTAAAATGTAACTGTTGGGCTTCAGATTGGAGATCACTCTGTCTTATTGTATGTGACTTGCTTCTTTATAGTGTTTTCAGAATTGTGCTTCCTAAGGCATTTGGATCAGAAGGAAATTGTGTTTTGAATTGAAGGCTCATAAGGTTCAGAGTCTCACCAGATGATTTCTTTAATACATCGAAAAGTGGATGTGCAGAAAGTTCCCTACAGGTTCTTAGCATCACTGTGCCAGGGAGTCCACATAAACTCAGTTATATAAGAACGAGCAAAGTGAAGTTGTTCATAAAATATTTTATTACCTTCAGTCTTTGCAGCAACTTCAGAGTTTAGATAATAAACCTTCACAGAAGTTACTAGTCTCTACCCTTTCTCAGAACAATAATTCACGTAGAGTCAAACCGCTTATTTTATTTCTTTTAATTTTAAGGCAGAAGAAACATGTTGGGGTTGACTTTGATCCATGCCTGGATAGTCTGATTTCTAAAATGCAGTCCTGTTGCTTTTCTGAGATGAAATTGTCAAAGCACAGGACTGTATGTGTTAAACCCAAGTAGTATTTTAAAATTAAATGTGGGTCAGCTTCCAATGAAGTATGTAATTGTTAAATGCTAAAGGAAAGAGCTTAGAATATCTTAGTTTATATTTTAAAGTGTTCCTTTTAGATGTTAATTCATTAATACCAGCAGTTTATTTTTATTCATATGACTTTTCATATGTAAGTGGTTGAAGCTGCATTATTTTAATCCTTTCTTTGGTTAGAGAGAAAAAAGCCTGCAGGTGGAAATCAGAATGACATACATATTGCTTCTTTTCCAAAAGGCACGGTATCTCTCTCCTATTGATATGCAAAATATTAAGGCAGAAAATAAACCCCATTGCTTTATGTGTCAAAAACACTGTAAAAAATACATGCTTGGGTGATGCATGAAAAAAAGTGTGGGTCCACTTCAAGCTGAACACACTTGTAGTGGAATTTGCCATTAGTCTATTGTGGGTCTTTGGGGCTCTGCAGACTAAGTTTGGTTCCCTTAGGAGCCATCAAGCTTAGAGTAGCTTGGTCGTTAGTCGTAGTTACAGGGATAGTTGTAGTTACAGGGCTCCAAACATGGGTCTTAGCCTTTGCCTGAGTTTGGTGAAATGCTTTCTTACTCTTGCAGCATTTTTTAGAGTGATGTTTGGGCTATGAGTTGTACAGTGAAATGTTGTAGTAGTACGTGGTGCCGCAGTTATGGATGCAGTGGTGTGTCTGTTAAACAGCTGTGAGCTTGCTGTGACATTCTTCATGTGCCAGCCACAGGCCAGAGGCATTTTGGAAGTGGTGTAGTGTTGCTGTTGCTGCCAGAAAAAACCCAACCCCCAAACAAACCCCACAAAAACATCAAAGCAAGGTAAGTTAGATCAGGCTTGTGGTGCTTGATGCTGTGCTGCTGGGACTGTGCACAGTGCCTTGGATGGATCTGGTGCACACACCTGCTTGGAGAGCATGCAGGCAAGCGCAGGTCTGCCTGCAGTTCATCTGAGGAGATTTTTCTTGGGAGACCAAAGACCTCTCAGAGCTTAGTGTAGCTTCATCCACCCACTGTCTGTGGCATTTCCTCAGCATCTTCTTCCTTGTCTAGTTTTTCTCGCAGCATTTGTTTTCGAGGGATTACCTGAGGCAGTGAAAAGAGTTGAGTCTGCTGAAACTGGCAACATGGTGATAACTAGTCAGGTTTCTAGCTGCATGTTCTTAAGCAGGAATTTAAAAAGACCAGTGCTTTGTGGCTACTGGGTCATGAGTGCACATGTCAAAAAACTTTCTTCATCACATCACAGAAAATTTCTTGTTTCTCTACCACAGAGTTCAAGTTAATGCTGTCTGATTTAAATTCGAATCCAATTTGTGTGTGTTTGACTTTTTCTTTCCTTTGATTGCTTTATTCATCTTTGCATATCTCTGTAATAGCTCTGAGTCTCTAGAGAATCTTCCATTGGATATGGGGGCTGATGGGACTGCAGCATCTGGTGACTGAAGATGGAGATTTGGCTCCTGTGTTCTATTCTGGCCATGGATCAGAGAATGCAGCCCTGAGTGAAAGGACAGTCCAAGCTGAAGCTAGAGTCAGGGACTACAGGAATGAATCATCACTGGGCATCTTGTTTGATGCTTGGGAGGTCTATTAGGGCTTTTCTGTGTGGGTGAATGCAGTCAAACTCAGTCTCTGAGCTAATCAGGTGCAAGATGAATCTGGTCTGTTAGTGCTGTGCTTGAGCTGTGCTAGTTTTCCCTGCAGCTGCAAGACACATGTCCTGGAGCTGCCTTGAGGAGTGTGGAGTTGCTGGACTGCACCTGTGTGCTCAGACATGCCCAAAGACTCCCTGTGACACAGTTTTCCCATGTGTAAAAAGGGAACAATAGAGGTCCTGCCTGTCCCAAAAATGCTCTTGGCAAACCAGTGAGGAAAGTGTCACTAGGTAGTGAGTTCTCACAAACATTCTGAAAAAACAGGAAGGCCTTTGTTATTATATTGATTGTGAAGAATCTCATTAGCTGTGTCCTCTTCTTTTGCTAGTAGCTTCTAGAAAAGTTTTTTCCAGGCTCACTTTGCTGTGATTGGAAGCTGCTTTAAATTTATTTTTTTCTTTTAATAAAGTGAGATAAAATGAAAAAATTCTTCTTAAATTATAAAGGCCCCCCCAGAGCGGGGTGGGGGAGATTCTCTGTCTTCTGGTTTGGCTTCCTTTTTCCCTCTTGCAAAAAGTGATATAAGAAAAGCAGAATTTTGATAAATAGTCCTCGTGGAGCAACCTGATGTTGGCTTCACTTGGAAACCTGGACCTGAAGAGACCAGTTTGAATTGCTGTAGCATGAGCATAGCTTGCACAAGCATGTGTAGGCTCATGTGTAGAATTCATTCTTAGGTAGATGCTGGATGCTCTGAACTAAAACATTTCAGATTTTAAGCTGGGCTTCACTTCTACTCAAAGTGCCAGTGGAAACAGTGGACTGGGAACAGTGAAGGGAGTCAGTGGGTCTGCTAGAGTCTGGCCCTTCTCTTCCCAGTTTCTGGGAAAGCAGGAACTGTAGTTTTTGGGTTTTTTTTTCTACTTCAGCCTGTAGGAGGCTGACAGTATTTCAGCAAGGAGTAAGCTGTGAGTAGTTGAGGTAGCCATCCATGGAGCAGACTTCATAGCCTGAGGATTAAGAGTGGAGCTGAAGGAAGGGATTGGGACTTTGCAAGGTGGATAAACACACCCAGACAGGTGACCAATGCTAGAAGAGGTGTCCTCTGCTCCCAGCTCCACTCCCCCTGCTTGCCTCATGCTGGATCTTGTGCCTGGTTTTCTTTTTGCCTCACTGGGACAGTTTGCTCAGGCCTGGAGTGAGGGATCTAGGGGACAGCAGAGCTGGTGTGGATGGAAGGAGTGAGTGGGAGAGTATCTTTGGGAGCAGTTGAACATTAGGTTGGCTGTGCCTTCTTGTGGAGCTTCACCCCAAGAAGAAGCTCCTTGTTCCCTGCCTGGCTCCCTGGACATCCATTCCTGGCTTCTGTAAGCTGTCACCACTGTATGCTAGCAGCCCCTCCTCTCAAAGCCAACTGTCTCCACTGAGGTTATTATCTCATAAGAGCCATAAATGAGCTCTTAATTCTTTGACTTACATTCAGTGAAAAAATTAACTAATTTATTCTATAAAATATGTAGTACTTGCAGTATTACATGTAAATGTGGCTATTGAAATTCTAACCTTTGCATTTCTAATTTTTTTTGTTTCCCTCTCCTCCTCATACAACCTCAATACTTTACTAATAAACTGCATAAAAAGTATTACTCTAATACATTCAAATGCATATTTCTTGGACATAAAACTACCTTTCAGTGAAATGCCAAGTACCACTTCTCCCAGGTAACTAACATCTTGCAAATTCAATATTTGTGCTCCTGATCACATGAAGAATTACCAAATGTGTCCATTTAGGTATATTACCTTTTTTGGAATGAAAATCTGTAGGATTTCTCCTATACTGTTTTTTAAAGCTTCCTCTTTTTTTTAAACAGATTATGAAAATATTTATGACATGCATGTCTGTCCAAAGACTGTATTTCCTTAGTAGATGCATGATCTTGTTATATCTGAATGACTTAAATATTTTTGTGGCAGTGTTGTGTATTGTCTGGCTAATTTTCAGGAGAAAAAAGGAGATAATCTTGCTGCTTTTAGCAAAAAATTCAATAGAGTGAGAGAGTAAGATCTAATATTAAGGCTTTTTTTTTTTAAGAAGATATTCTGCAGTAAATGTACCAGCACATTTTTGAGAGTTGCCATATTTTCAGCTATTCTGCACGTGTCTCAAACAAATGAACTCTTTTTTCATATTAGAAGCTTCATGTTTACTTAAGTAAGCAAAGTAGGGCTTTAAACTCACACTGTGATGGCTGTAACAATACTTTGCCTAATGTAGAGGGATTGTGTGAATGAACAAGGTTTTGATCTTCTAATACAGTGACTTTTACTGTGGCTGATCAAATCTCACAAGAATTTCAGGGACATCTTGGCCACCATTCAAGCTCATGTGAGCCATTGCCCTTCCCACTCATGATCACATAACTGGCCTTTGGACAACCAGGATTTGCTTGCATACTTTGCTGATGTTAATTTTGCTTGTCCTGTTTTAAACTGTA